>NC_143448.1:9885000-10197954 GCF_987193195.1 Phasianus colchicus
CTTAGCTATTCTTTTGCATGCTTTGACTCTGAATCTTTGCATCTGCACTTACTTGGAGGTAACTGCTAGAATCATAATCATATATTTAAATTAGTCACTAGCAGAAAATTAGAATGTTTTGGGGGAAAACTAGAGCAGAATGTTTCAAGAATTTCTTATTTCATATATATACATATATATATATATTTTTACAAATACTTATAAATTCCAGAGGCATGCAGCCAGAAGGCAAAAATAGGATGAGTGACCAATCACACAGACCAGTTACAAAATTTTGAATACCAGACAGCTCCCAACTAATCCACAAATTAAAACATTCACTATAGAACCCAAAAGGGCTAAATTAGTGCAAACAGTGCATAAGTTCATTAGCCGCTTACAGAAAATTTAAAGGAAAAAAAGATTGTTCTTAAATATTTTCATATATGTTTCTATAGCTATTCCCTGTATGAATGGCAATATACTTTATCATTCTTTGAAGAAATAAAACATTTGTAAAGCAAGGAAATGTAAGCAATACAATAAATTGGCCTTAATTCTATATCTCTGCTGCACAGGGATTGAGAGAGAAGTCTTAACCCACTTTTCTGTCTTCCCCAGCTCCTGAAGTCACTAGCAGCTGGATTCTCCAAGTTAGACTGCATGCAATAGCCTTTCATAGGTCACTGCCAGCAGTACAATACCACACGTTCACAGTGCTGTCTGCACCCACAATCCAATCTGCACTACAACCTGGAAGCAGCAACTTTTTCCGCCCTTGACAGATCCAGAACAGAGCAAGGATCACACAGCAGATGCCTGTAATAAGATCCTTTGTAAAAAAAAAAAAAAAAAGCATATGATAAAGTCAAATCACTTTTTTTTTTTTTTTTCCTTACTTCTGGTACCTTTACTGTTTGAAAATGTAATTTCTATATTTAAAAAGCTAATTATGAACAGCAGATTTATTTATTTTAGGGGATACAGTTAATCTCAAGAGCTACGAATTATGACATTAATCTATACATCACAAGAAGCTTTATAATTGTAGTATTCTAAGGTAACATGATAGTTATATAAGAGTTTATACCTAATAAACTCTATACCTTTATGGTTTAGTAGCTTGTGGTGCTAATAGGAATGGGAAGGTGATTGGACTAGATGATCTTGCAGGTCGTTTCCAACCTTGTGAGTCTATGATTCTGTGATTGTAAAGGTCAATATATTTTGAAGTACGTTTCCTTTCAGTGAGTGTTTTAAGGGCAAATACAAAAGAAAAATTAAAGTTTTCTTTAGGGGGGGGGATTTCAAGTTTAAATTGTGATGTTAAGATGTACATACTTTTTACTTAGAAAAAATAATTAGCATCTATGGATAGTATGACATTTATAGTGCTTGCTTTTGAAACCTACTTAGATATTACTGATTCCTTGAATGCTCAGTTTCTTCTTTCTCAACTTAGGAAAAGATTTTATAGACATTTCTCATGTTCGGATTGTTTAAGGAAAACAATGTCTACAATGCAAAAATGCATGTACTTTTGCCTACCTTTACATTAGTCTCTTCCCCACGTCATCTAAAAGTGACTGTGCCCTCTCTGAAGGCACTCAGTCTTACATCTACAGCATCACTACCCACTTTATTGATGATCAGCTAGTCTATCTGTACCTCGAAAACCATGTGATTGTTCCTGTTATTTATTTCTTTAAACTTCAGTGCAAACCTAGCCATTTTGCACATATAATTAATTTTCTTAAACTAAATTGCTCCAGTTAAACTAGTATTTTATAAGAGAACATTGGTTATAACTTAAACTGTAGGGGCTATGTTCTCGTAGTACTTTTATCCTTAAGTCAGCAGCATTTAGGACAGCACTTCTGGTTAGAGCTCATTTGTACAATGCAACATCGTTATGAAAGCCTTTTATCCTCAATCATTCAACCAATCCAAATGTGGAGAACCATCTTCAAGAAACAAGCACTAATAAATCTCTTTCGTTTCCTTTTAATTCTAGGCAGATAAACGTTACACATCCTGAGCTGAAGGCTCTCTGGACATGAAATCACTTAGTAACGACTCAAATAAAATTTAACCCTGTTATAGCTAACTCACAGACTTTCTTCTGTGTGCATAAGATGACTTTAAAGCTCATGACCTAAAAAGTAAAATACAATACATAATTAATGATGAGAGGAGCTTGTAAAACACAGAATGCATTTCATCTTCTTCTACCATACACTGGAACAGTCTTAATGCCAACACAAGATCATCTTCCCAGTCATAATCTGAAAAATAAGTGATGAGCTACACAGAGAGATGCTTCCTTATATTGGGAAGAATCTTGACTACTTCAAGAAGAGACTGTCTTTTGAAAAAGTAAGACTGTATTGTAGCATCAGCTATAATATCCTTAAGCAATTGAATCTCTGGCCAAGAGAACCTCAGAAGACTCTCAAAAAATGCATGCAAACGTGGAATGCAAAATGCAGAGACACATGGTGTGTCCTAACCCAGAAGGTAGGAGTCACACAGCAGCAATCTGACAGTGATCCCAGAAGGATAAAATTTCCTATTTCTTTCATTTTTCAAAGAAAAAAGAGACTATACAAAGAAAACTAATTAGGGATCCAAAGAAGCTACTCAATTTTTATAACTGTTATGTTGTTTCCTCCCTAGAAGACATCTAACAGGTTAAATGATAGAGAAGAGGCGTATAGAAATCTTTGTTGCTGTTATTCTTTTATTAATTTACTTTTTTCTAATGTTGAACAGCTGAGAGATACAATTGAAACTGCCATTCTCTCACTTTTCAAACTTAAATATTCCACTATTTTATGTAGATAACAGAAACACCTTTTTTTCCTCTGATGAAGGTGACAAGCTATTGGTGCTGCATTTGATGGTGTCTGTGATAGTAGACTAATCTTTGCCATCAGTTAAAGTGATTGTCATTAAAATCTTTATAAGCAATTAGCATTACTATGTGAGTTCCCATATTCCTTCTACCTACTTACTGCAACAAGTAGGGAAGTCAACAGTGTAGCAAACGCTACTGGCTTTAAAAGAAATATTAATTACAGAAAAAAGGTAAACGTTGTAATGGCAAAACACTGTACATACAAGCATCCTAATGAATAGGAAACCAGATCTGTAACAAAGAAAAAATTGCCTACTTTATCTGGGGGGTGAGGTAGATTTTCTTCTTCAGCACTTTTATTCACTGTACTTCTACTACAGATAGTTTCTCTGCTCACATTGTTTTTATATCTTGAAAGTCTGTGTTCAACTCTTAAAGCCATGGTCATCAAATGTATACAAAACAAAGCTAATTTTAGCAGAAATGCTGCCTAGGTCTTACAGTTTTAAATTCTTGCATACTGAAAGTGCAATTTTCAAATGCATCTGCAAAGCGTTAAATGTTTCTTATTCTCAATATGGAAAAGTTAGATCAAATCTGGAGAGATGGTCCTCCATTATGATAGATCAAAAAACTCCACTCATATGACTGAAAGATACTGGCATATTATTTAAAGCTATCTTTGGTCAATTTTACATAGTTCTCCTATGTCAAAAATATAAATTTCTTAAGAGTTTGCCTTCCTCAAAGGAGGAGTTTCATCTTTTTTCCCACCATTTTATCCTCTCCAGAAGACATGAACTCACCCCAAGGATGCACCTTGTGGTTATTAGTAATTTCAGAATTCCATATAGGATTACAGCATCACATATTATAATGAGAGAAATGAAGTATACAACTCTTCATTGATTTTACACAGAGAACCAAGCTACAAAACACTGTGTTTGAGCAATAGAAAATAGAGCTCCTACGATCTATTGCGTTATTCATATACACACACTAATATTCAAGTGCAAATTGAGAACTCCTAAGTGCATTGGAGGCTTGGACTCTGTGGGTTTTATGTATGCCAAAGTTCAGGTGACTTGACTGTAAAACTGTATTTTAAAAGGGAAATTTATATATCACTTTCTGAAAAATATTTGGATTTACAAAGGATTGCTTTTTATTAAAAAAAGAGCATGTTACTTATTGCTTAAAGCTACAGTCCATACCAATTCCAAAACAATACATAATTCCACACTTCTGTCCCCCAAATTTCATTCACATTTACGTAGATCTTAACACAGTTATACAATCATCGGACTAACATCACCCTCTGGATAGTAATGAGGTCCTCTCTAACCCTTTAGCTGCAATAAAGTATGCAAAAGTTAAATGCACAGATGAAAAAAATTTGTCTCAATTTTAGACTTCTGCAAAATGGTAATTTTGTACTTAAAATGTACAAGATGGATGTTCAGAAATATAGGCTGAAAGCCTAAATTATATTTGGTCATAATTTATGTAGTACAGTCCCAAAGAGATACAAAAAAGGCAGAGCATAATTTATCTGTTGAAATCAGCGATAGCTTTACTAAAACTCCCATTTATTCTATCCCCTATAGTTTTAAGCAGCCTTTGTCCTTAGGGCGCATTCTATTTAAGCTTTCCATATTGCTGTTTGATCACATATTCTAGCTTATAATTTCTCTATCATATAAAGCAAATTCAGTGCACAAAAATTACGATCTCCATGATAACAAACACTTCATTCCTAACATACAAAATATTAATGAAATTAGTCAGTTTCCACCAAACCTGAATTTATGTTCAATTCACTTAAAGTAAAAGAGAAGTTTAAAAACAAAAATCTAACATAAGCTTGATTTGATATTTGCAGTTAAAGTCTGCCATTATTTCATGTAACAACAGCTTTGCCTAAATAAATTTCTGAGAAGCAAATGAACTCAAGATGTATGCCACAAACTGCTACATCAACAAAACAGGTGGAGGATTTACCCTTGTTGAACCTCATATGGTTCTTCCCCATCCAGCTCTCCAGCCACTCCAGGTCTCACTGAATGGCAGCACAGCCTTCATGTGTCAGCCACTTCTCCCAGCTTCATATCATCAGCTTGCTCAGGGTGCATTCTATCCCATCATGCAGGTCTTTGATGAAGATGTTGAACGAGACTGGAGCCAGTACCAACCCCTGAGGAATACTGCTAGCTACAGGCATACTAGAATCTGTACTGCTGATCACAACACTGAGCTCTACCAGCCAGCCAGCTCTCAATCTACCTCACTGTCTACTTATCTATTTCACAGTTCCTAAGCTTACTTACAAAGACATTATGGATGACAGTGTCAAAAGCCTTGCTGAAGTCAAGGCACACAACATCCACTGCTCTCCCCTCATTCTATCCAGCCAGCCATAACAACACAGAAGGTTACAGTGTTGGTCAAGTATGATCTCCCCTTGCTGAACCCATGCCGACTGCTACTGATAACCTTCTTGTCCAATTGCTTAGAGATGACATTCAGAAAAAGCTACTCCATCACCTTCTAGGGATGGAGGTGAGGATGACTGGCCTATAGTTTCCCAGATCCTTCTTGCCCTTTTGAATACTGGAGTGACAATGGCATTCCTCCAGCCCTGAGGCATCTCTCTCCCAATCTCCGTGAACTTTCAAAGATGATAGAGAGCAGCTGGGTAATCACTTCTGCCACCACCCACAACACTCACAGGTGCATCCCATTGGGGTCCATGACTTGTGTGTGCCAAGTTCACCCAGATGATCTCTGACCAGATCCTCCTCAATCAAGGAGAAGTCTTACTTTCCCCAGACTTCCCCTCTTATCTCAGGAATTTGTAAGTCGCAGTCTTAGCAGTAAAGACTGAACCAAAGAAACTTCACCTTCTCAGTGACCTCTGTTACAAGGGCACCCACCTCATTCAGTAGAAGGCCCACATTTTCTTTAGTCTTCCTTTTGCTGCTGGAATACTTTAAAGCCTTGACTTTTCTTGCCAGATTTAATTCCAAGTGGGTCACAGCTTTCCATGTTGCATCCCTACATGTGCTGACAACATTCCTACATTTCCCCCAAGTGGCCAAACCCCTTTTCTACATTTCATAGAATGTCCTCTTCCATTTGAGTTTTAACATGGACTCCCTGATCATCTACATGGGTCTTCTTCCACCTTTGTCTGATACTTAATCTTAGGGATGCACTGATCTTGAGCTCAGAAATGTGGTGCATGATCAACCAATTCTCTTGAGTTCACCTACCTCCCAATGCTCTAACTCAGGCAAGTCTAACCTAAGGCCTATGGGCTGCATTTAGCCCAGGAGAGTTAGTGATTAGCTCCACCCCCAACTGATCACATTAGCACGTTCCTTAATTCTCACCCATAAGCTCTCCAATTTTTCATCATTCATCCCTAGACAGAGCTTGAAACATTCCAGTTGTCTCACACAAAGACCAACCCTGCCACCTCGCTTTGCTGCTCTGCCTTTCTTGAAGAGTACATAAACATCCATGACAGCTTCTCAGTCATATGAGTGGTCTGATCACGTGTCCACGACTGACTGAATTGGGATCACGGCTGTGTGTGTGCACAAAGATCTCTAACATTTCCTGTTTATTCCCCATTCTGCAAACATTGGTGTACAGGCCCTTCACAGAAGAGAAGGAAGCAGAAGATGCAGGCTTCCCTAGAGGGATGCAAGAGAATCCCCCATAGCTACACACATTTTTGAGGTGGCTGGCCCTCTGGCTCATGTCACGTGAGGCAGCTAAGGAACATTTGTCTCTGTTCTGTTTGGCTTGGCTTATTCTGCAGTCAGTTAAAATAGTATGAACACTGCCATTTCAGATTCCACCTCCAAGTCCTGCTGTTTAAAGTTTTTTGTTCTTCCTATTGCTGTTGGCTTGGGGAACATTGAAAAAACACACGCAGCTTAATTTCAACTGAAATTATGAAATCACTTCCATTTGCCATAGGTAAACAAAAGAATGAAAGCTAACTAAGTTATTTTAAATTTGCAGTTAAACAATATTGCAAAACACCCAGAGAAAAATTATTTTACTACGGAGGTCTTTCAGCCAAGAATTTGAAGTCAATTGTGTTGTATGCATCAGTACCTGGTACTGTCCTTGACCAAAGCTGAAAATAATCTCAATCTTCCCGTCACCCTCGATTTGCTGGGAGTTTCCAGCCATCTTGACAGAAGATAAATTGGCTTCAGTTCTTCAAAGTCTTCCATGCTTCCAAGCTGAAAAACAGAAATGCACTGTATGTGACATGAACTCTTCAGTGACTACAGAAGACCAGCTACTGCAAAAAAACTGTAGCCCATGAGTGCAAAGAAGAATTTATAAACAGGTTTGTTATAAACATAAATAGGTTGTTTCTGGTCATCAGATCATCCAGTTTTCAAAGAAGGTACATTTAATTCTTTACTTTAGCCCAGAAAGTTGGAGTAAAGGCCTCCTGAAGTCCCTTTCAGCCTGAAATTTGCTATATTCCCAATATGTGTATAGCAGGACCACTGTCCCATGTAGGCCTGAGTACGTACCTTGATACCAGAGCATGCCTGTCATGAGTTGGCTGCACCCGACAAAGTAGTACTGAAGTTTTTTCTGAGGGAACACCTCTACTTTTTACAGCCTCCTCTCCCTCATTTAAATGAGGCACATCATCATTATACATCCAGATTACAAACTTCTTCACCCAAACTTCTGTCTAAATCAAAAATGTCTTCCTTTCCTACTACTGACAGCTAAACATCAAGTAGCACTGAAAGGATCTCTAAAACTACAGAATTAAAAAAAAAAACATAAAACAGGTTCAAATGAAAACATCCAACCATGCAACCTGCCTTCAGTCTTGACTTCATGCAGATATCAAGGAAGATGGGCACATACAAAGTTCTCCTCTCTCTGGCTTCCCTACCCAAACTCTTGCTGGCAGGGCAAGTTTGCCTTCATAGGCATAGCAAGAGTTACTAACTTACTTCCCCATGCCCACTTTAACCTTACTTAGATCAACTCAAAGCTGCCATTCATATAGACAAGAACCACACTCAGTCTGGTAATGGATTAAGATAGCCATGTTTCCTGCATCATAACTTTACTATTATGAAAATTCATTCAAAGAGCATAAACGTTCACTCAAAGAGCATTTACCTGCACAGCACTGTGTTCCCTTTATGACACAGGACTAAGAAACGTAATAGGAAAGTCTCTAGATTACAGTGTCTAAAACCTAATTTCATCGACTTAAACGCCTTTTTATTTTCAGATTTAAAGCCTATTTTCTAAGCATCGCATGGAATTAGCTTATCTTGCCTCAAGAAACAATACAAATAAATCAATGAGTAAGCTATGTCCACCCTTAAAACCTTCCCCCGCTTATTCATTTTAATCAAATTTCCCATATTCTTTGACTTTCTTTCCTTCATTGCCTTGAGCTACGTATTGCATCTACTGATGACATACAAATGTTAATTTTGTTCAAATTCAAACACAACACAGAAGAGCTCATTTTAAAGACTACTTTGCAAACAACACACTTAAAATGAAAGAACTGAATTAAACAGACAAAAGAAAGGAAAAAATAAAACATTCAAGTGGGTCCCATCTCTGCCCTGTCAACAGATCTTCACTCTCTTCAGGGCTAAAACACTGGCTTCTTTCCTTGAAACTAATAGACACATACGCTATTAAAACATGAATAGAAAGAAAAACTTCTTTAAAAATAAACCAACTGTGAAGCATCCAAAGAACCAACGATAGCCAACATCATTCATAGTAACTAAGGGTAATCCCTGCAACAGCAGACAGCATCTGTGTAGCAGTTAACAACGGGTTTTGTTCTTTTGTCACTTTTAATATTTTATTCAATTGCTGTTCTAAGTTTTCTTTTAAAAAGCTGCTAAGTGTGAAAATAGCCATTCTTTTGTAGAAAAGAAGTAGTGTAGTTATATTATGCCTTAGTCATAAAAGAAACAGCATTCCACATTGACTTCACAATAAAAAGCTCTTTAAAAAAAAAAAAAAAAACAGAAAAAAACTTTCATTTGGATGCATGAATGCCAGTAATTCCCAGTTACCAGTCCAAATATAATTTTGTTCATCATTTAACCAGAGACCTCCTGCTGAGTCTTGTTGCTTTTGTCAGATTTGCAACTACAAATCAACTCGTCAGATAGCATATTAACACATTGGTAGATACAGCAAGACTTGGCTTTCAAACGAGGTGGTCCTCCCCAGCTCAGTGCTCACAATCACCGTATTAATGCACAAAACAAGTCCTAACACAACCTTTACCATCCAGGACAAAATAAAGTTCCTCCAGAGCTCATCTTACAATATGCTGTAGTTCAACCTGATGAAATAAGGTCCTGCATTTAACAGCCTAAATTAAATCTGTTGAGGATAGGACACCTCTACAGATCAACTCTAACACTTTCCATAAATAAATGCGTTAATCGAAGAAGCCTCTTATCACCTCATCTCCAGTACACTGTCAAATAATTACAGCTATTTGCTTGAAGACAATTTACTGAACTTTCTTCTACACTCTTCTTTGAGTTTTTCTAGAGACTTTTTCTGACAAAGCAATGCAGGGAACATACCTATCCTTTCAAAACACACGTGCAGGTCCCCCCAAGTGAGCTTCTAACTATATTAAAAGGGTTCTTGTCAGAGCAATGAATTCTGCCAAAGTGTGTATTACTTTCATATTTGTGCATTCTTGATGCCTCAAGGCACAAATTCTTTTGCTTTTTCTTTCAAAATAGCAATGCTATTCCACCAGTGACCACAAAAGTGAATCTATTGTGGCTTACTGTCAATCCACTTTTACAAGTAGGTAAAATAAAGATCAAAAAAAAACTCTATTAATTCATTTCATACCCACTCTGTAATATTGTCACCAGGAAGCGAGGTATTATCAAGATGAAAAAGCTTTCTTGCAAGTCACAGAGGTACCTGTCATAACTGGAAGTGTGATCATCATAAATTAAGTATCAGTAATCATAGCTTTCTTTTTAATGAGTTTTGACTAACATCAGTTTCAAAAGCAATCTTCATGCGTATCCAATGGTTGACTGCATTGTTGGGTATGTGAGAAAAATCGGATGTGTGATTGCAAGGAGGGGGAAAATTATAAGAATATTTAGAACTGATCCTGAAACACCAGACTTGTTTCATATGGCTTGTCATAGCCTATCTTTTAACCCTGAACATATTAAGTATCAGTTCCTTCCTCCAGAGACTTGAAGATCTAGGGTTAACAGCCTCCTGTTTTAAAAATTCATTGAGGTGCAAACAAATTGTATTGCTTCCAATGCATATGCATTGCAACAAGCCAAGGGAAAAAAAAAAAAAAAACCTTACCCCCTACAGGATACTTGGCAATTAACTCCAGCTATGTCAGCAATTTTTTGAAAAATTTCCTAAACATGAGGAAATCTCATCTTCACCGTATGAAAGACAAAGCTACTGCAGTGACTCTTCCATGCATTACAATGTGTGTGTCTTACTTCTTAACCAAGCCGCTAATCACGCAAATTATTGCAACTAATTACATCTGAAGGTCTAATTAATTCTTTCAGTACCACATCATTTAGTACGCATTCACAACACAGCACCTGTTTTGAAAATCCTTGCAGTTAATTTGTTTATAAACAAACACTATTTGCATAAAATGTTTAATGAATGGTTTAACACTTAGTACAATACTCCAGCTTTGTCTTAGTAGATTTGAGGTCATCAAAGGCCACAATAAATTAATTTTAAACTATACAAATTAATTTAAATAGTATGTGTGAATTTCTCATTAATAAAGAAAACATATCTAACATGTTAATTAATATCTCTATAGCAGGCCAATTACTGTCTGCACAAGTGCATCTTACAGTCAAACCCAAAAGATTTTACAGGGTTCTAGTTTAGTGGAGCAAAATATTCCAAATCAGGACAAACAACCAAGTCATGGTGGCATTCAAAGATTACTTTCAGAAGTCAGAGAACTTTCGCTTTTTTAAATATGGCAAGACATTAACATACTTGATCAATATTTTATATCGGGTATTTTAAAATCCATAGAAAAGAAAATTCATAGCTAGTGTATCACTTCTGCATTGAACAAAGCAGTAAAATCAACTGATTTAACTGTACTTTCTCCTTATTGCATTTTCCTTATGCTGGGTACTGCTTCTTGTCTTATAAATAAATAATAATAATTTATGCCATCATATGTTCCCTAATAATCAGCATTCTGATTAGAGGATGACAGGTTTTGTTGCATAGGAATCTAACCCAAATGTTAACATTCTCCACATAGAATAATGTCTGATTGCTTCTTACAGAAGCAAAGAACATTATTTCTTACTACCAAACATATTCTTTGTATGAACTATCATTGAAATACATTTATAGTCCCAAAGTTTGTTTCTGATTTGCAAGCATTTTCACATTTGATAAGCACCTGCTGTAAATTTACATTCACTCATGAACTATTCTTAGGATAGGAAGCTAAGAATTGTAAAATATATTTATATCCTTACCCTTGTGTTGTGTAGCCCCTTAATGCACGTTTTGATGAATTCGCATCATGGTACCACACAGCACTACGTACTACAGTATCTGTTTCAATAGTGCAAATATGGAACAGGGGAATTAAAACCACTGCTCATTTTCTTTTGAATGTGAAATTTACTGCAGCTGTAACCACACACACACCCCCCAACAAAATCACTCAGAAAGACCAATAACCTGCATTTGCTTCCAAAAACAGTGAAAAGTATAGATAAGAAGATAAGATAATCTACACTTTTTACAACAGAATATGCTGTTTCTGAAATAGTCACTTGCCAACAAGTTTCAAAGCTAAAACTGGAGGAGTGACTCAGGATATCACAGTGTGAAGAATCTCTATGGATACACTACAATCAAAAAACACAAAGTTACAGCATACATCCCCAGCCTAACATTTGCCATGTTGGAATAATTCTGATTTGTTTCATCTTTTTTTTTTTCCCCCCCCCAAAATAAATTCTTTCACATGTCTCACTTTCCTAATTTGCAGTTTTTAAACCCGAGGTTTTAAAGATGTGAACTAAGAGACACGATTGCTTCCAGCTTCTAAGAAATACAAAATATTCTGATTGCTAACACCACTGTCAACCACTGTTCACTGCCCAAGCCATCTCACTCAGATCAGAACTTAAAGTGATGTAAGCTAGTGGTAAAGGAACAAGAATAAGTTATACCAAAGAGAATCTGGCCTGATTAATATTCTGCTAAAGTGCTTTTCAATCCTATCCATTCTCTCGTCGTGTCCCAGACAGTGCAGATAGCTTCATTCAATTTAGCATAAGTTACTTTTAAGAACAACATATCAAATATGCCAAGTTTTGATATGAACTTTAAGAAAAAATCTGAAGCTTTTACTTTCATGTTATACACTTACCTCCCCTTACAGTACATTAGTTATGATTCACAGAAGCATTTTACAAGTCTTATCACCAAAAGAGATCATATGAATTTCCTTTAAAAATTATCCAAACTTGTTGATATTCCTGCTTCCTCCTTTCACTGCATGCAGACAAGCTTGTTTTGTGTTTCAAACCGCCACCCCATAAAATAATGACCTATTTTGGTGACACGTGCATAGCAATTAATTAAAGCTAAAGTCTTTGTATTCTATATAACTTTATATTTCATATAGCAGCTATGTGTGCATGAGCCTGAGAAAAGGAAAAAGCCCGCAAACTACATCCAACTGTTGGCAAAATACCAAAGGGAGATAAACTTGTTGTTTTAAATGAAGAGCTGATGGGGTTTTTTTGTTTGCTAATTAAGAAATACATTTTTGTCTACACAGCTTGGTTATATCCTGATCCATTCTTGTAAGAGTTAAAGAACCTTGAGGATTTTATATAAACAAGACAGAGCTTTACAGGCAAAGATAAGTTGTTCAGGCAGCTGCTGAAGAAAACAAGGCCACAGCTAAACTACAAACAGTGTTAGTGCTGTGTCTAACTTAATAAGTTATTTGAAACATCCCATGCACTGATGTCCAAACTATTCCAAACAAGTCCTCCTTTTCTCTCCTCCCTCAGCCGTGGTGCCTCTGAGCCCCAGAGACGGCTCCCCTAACATTAAGAATCACCAGCATTTCCCAAATAAAGGAGATCACCATGTGAAAAATTATCTTTTAAAATGGAGTTTAATTTGCATATAAGGAAGAGGAGATTTATGATGAGCAACACAGCGCAGCACTGCATCTGCCTAGTATCAGTCGTAATTTAGATTGTTTGTGACCGATCTTAAATTCTAAAGCATGGAGAAGATGAAGTGCTCTGTTGCTGTGTTATTGTCAGGAGTCTAAGACTTACCAGAGATTTATTAGTAATCTTATCACAAACATGTCTCAAGTTTTTGCTTTTAATATGTGCCAAGCTCCTCTGAGGAATTTTCCTCACTGCAATTATATTTCTCAATGCATGCATTCTGAAGCTTAGTTGATTTCCTTCCCAAAATAAAGCGACCTATCATTACACTACAGTAGCTCCGCTACATTTTTCCTCTGCTACTTAATAATCAATGTATTCATCATTAAAATCTGAGCCCTGAAGCAATGGTTTTTAGCATATTCTAATGACTAGCGACTTGCAAATTACATTGACCTTTCATGTACATTCTGTAAGCACCTTGTTCTAATGTGTACTGTATTTATAGTTTGCCAATACAAACTAGCCAAAGATTGGATAATTACTGTAATCTATTAGCTCGATTGCTTTCCCTGCTCATTTGTAGCATGTGCCATATAGACCATTTTCAAAAGCTGGCCTATCTTTCATCTCTTGCAAGCCCGGGAAGTAAGAAATACTTCATCTTCACAACATATACACTTACTAATATATGAAGAACACCCCATCTCAGCTCAAGGATATTTCAGGAATAAAGAATCTTCTTTACTATTAGTGTCATAACGCTATTTGTGACTGACAAAAAACACGGCTCACAGAGTGTAAACTTTACTTGAAGAATGTCAGGCCAAGTTCCATTTTCTACCCATTACCCTGACTTCCAAACAGCATTTAATAGGAATTGCTTGCTTCTTTTCTTAGAAAGAAAGATAAAAAGACACCTCTCTTAAAGCACGGGACTTTTTTTTTTTAAGCTTACAAGTGATTGTTTCAAGGAAAGCTTTAAACACTTCTTACAAAAGCATGCTGTTGTGACTTTAGAAAGATAAGGAATACTACATGGAAGTATTAGCCCAAGTCTCTTTCTGTTCTTCCCGTTGACAGTCTATTTCAAGACAGTTATGGATAGATAACATTACAGACACTGGTAATTAAAACAACACTAATTTTGTCTCAGTGGCTGCGCTTTGTTGTTTGAAATCATCTATCATGGCCTTCATGCTTCACACAATGAGAAGACATTTGTCTAGTCACATTCTGCTTGGTCAACACTTTTGCTAATATCCCAGCATACCTGGATGCTACTGCATGGTTAAAGAGGTAATACTTTTAGTTTGTAAAAATAAAAGTCTTAACAAATAACCTGCTTTGAATTTTTAGAGAGAAATCCATTATTTTTTACTCTTTTTCAAAAATTATATGCATGTCCTTTCTTAAAGTGCTTAAAGGAGAGCAGAAAAAAAAATTCATATTTTAGTTGAGACATTATCAGCTTAGTACAGAAGCCTCTATCAAAGACAGGAAAAAAAGAAAGATAAGTTGATACGTCAACATACATTCCAAAACAAAATAAATGCTTGAGATGTCTGACCACATACACCACCTAATATTTTATATGCATTAGTTTAATTGATTTATGGACACTAAACTTTTCTTCAAAGTATGTTTTAATACTATTAAACAACTTATATTTTAGCATTAAGAATTACAGCAAGCAGATGCTTTAATTCTGACAATTGAAAAAAAAGCAAAAAAAAGCTCATATTTCATCAGGGAGGGTGAAAGTATCAGACATTACTTAGAGATGAAATGAAAAGCTGTAACGAAGTACAGCTGAAGACTTGAGTGAGATTTCAAAGAGATGTTTGTGCCATACAGTAACAAGACAAACAGGCAAAGATCTTTTAAACACAAAACTGAATTTAGCCAGGCCACAAAAACAAGAAGCTGCTGTCTTAGCAAATTGGACTGGTATTAGAGGATTACCAAATGCAGAAGCAAGCCCAAACCTCCAAATCTTTATGCAGAGCAATCAGCACACAGGTGAGTACTTCCTCCTCAGCAATTAGCACAACCTGGTGTAAAGCTGCTATCACTGTCTAATTGCAAAGAATGACCTCAAAATCTTTTTCATAAATGAAAAACAGAAAAGAAAACAATAAGTTTATATAAAAACAATTTTAAAACATATACATGTAGTTTTAAATGTGAAGCGAAAACACACCATCCTGTTATTCCTTTTCCCCTCTCACTCTCCAGGATGGTGACATAAGTAGAAATACAAACAGATGGAACTTCAACTTTACACAGAAAGGAATCCTCCTCCAACCATTTCTCAAAAATTAGCATAAACAATTGATAAAAATCATCATTTGTCTGAAATGGAAAAAAACTTGCATATTTTTACATTAACTCTAAACAAGGAGAATTACTGCAGCCTAAGACACAGAATCTTGGAATCATTTGGGTTCAAAGGGTCCCTTAAATGCCATCTAGTCCAACTCCCCTGCAATGAACAGAGAAACCTACAGCTCCATCAGGTCTCATAGCCTAACCTGATCTTGGGTGTCTCCAAGGATGGAGCCATCCATCACCTCTGTGGGCAATCTCTGCCATTTCCTCACCATCCTTATTGCAAACAAAGAAACTGTTTACAGTCTAAAAATTCTTGTCAAGTTAAACAAGCATTGACTGCACTAACATTAGGAAAGAAATCTCACAAACACTTGAAAGTGAAAAACAGTACACCAGAGTACACCTGCAAAATACAGACCGATTCTCATGAGCTAATGAGTATCCATCAAATTCATCAGAACTCAAACTATCAGTACCCACAGGGAAAGATCAGGAACCCCTCAGGATTCATATTTCTATAACTTCATTATGAAAAGATGTTGCTGGCAACAAGTGGCTTCTTAACTGGGCAGAGATCTGTCAGCTTGTGAGTAAACAGTAAAAACTGGAAGATTCTTTATTATCTGACTGAGAACAGACAAAATTCCCTTCTTTCAACTTCACAAGGTCCAGTGATTTTGCTAGCTGTAACTTCACTTTTTAGTACACTGGGAATTCTTCAAAGGGATCAGTATTATACTTCTATTGAATGTTACTGGACTTTAATTGCAGTGTTATATAGGAAGGCCCTAGCAAGCCAATGGCATAAGAAGTACCACAAAACTAAAAATGTACCGCTAACTCAATAATATGAAGTTCTTCGTTTATTCTAATTTTCAGATGCTTGCAAAGCAACATGAATTAGCTGCATCACCAATATTTTAAAGACAACGCAGCAAATAATTTAAAGCAACCTACATCAGCCACGTTATCCTCTTCAGATGTTTTCATAATACGTTTTGAGATTAGTATAGCAATTATCAGTGGAAAAATTGCTCAACGTACAGTAAGTACACAAAGTCCACACGAGGAAAGCGCCTATATCCCAATAACAGTTTCTGCAATGAGTGAAGAAGCACAAATCTTTTTGCTTTCCATAATTCATTTGCATGAATTTACTTTCTTGCCTTAAGAGGTTGCTGTAATGCCTGTTAAAACACACAGTACAATTTTAACTCCATACTATCACAAAAGAAATATTGTGTTAGTATAAAGTGCAAAAATATAAACGCTGTTAAATTCTTAGAACAGAAACAACAGCGCAGCACTGCTCAAAAGCACCACCCAAAGGTAGAAGAGATGTAAAGACATTTGGAAAACTGCCTTGTTAATTTCAGCAAAACCTGAATGTAAAAAATGACAGTGCTGTGCAACGTGACAGAAGCTTTTGATGGAAGTGACTGATTTCCACAGCTGTACCTTTAGGATATTGATGATAATGCTGTCTAAACCATTCATTATGATTTGGAACTTTACTCCGATGAACACTAGATTTATAAATTTGCGAGACGAACATTACAGAAAACATGACAAACTACTGTTTTCAATTGAAAATTCCTTTGACCTAAATTTATAAAAATCACATAAAACTGGGGAAAATAAATTTCTAAAACCTTCTAAAATAGCTCAGGTTGTTTTTTTGGAACAGCGTGTAGGTAAGTGAAATATATTTATTGGCCATATTCAGTTTTCAATTGTGTTCATAACTTAACTTTATTAGAATTATAAAGGCAAAGACTTTTTCATATTACCAACAATATGTTCCTTCTTAGACAAAGAACATTTATCTTTCTGTTTATCATGCTCACAGTATTTCTAAGGCTGAAATAAGCAACTATTTAGCATATTAAAAATGAAAAACATAAGTATAAACTTTGAGTACAAGCCATGAACTGCTAACTGGTAATATATTTAGATGGAATAATCATTTTAAGAACATATTAGCCAAGTACTTTAAGTGAGAAGAATTTGACACATTCTTTTTCAAAATACTGCATTACAATAACATAAAGCAAATTAATATATTATTCCTTTAACTTTTGCAAAAGGACTTCAGATATTAGAAATGATAGTGTTGCCATATATCTTCTGGATTTAAGTAGGTTAATTTGCTGGGGGATGGTTTTGCCCTTTTTACTGACATTCAATGCTCACAAAGAAAAGTTGAGAAATTGTGAAGAGAAGCACTGAAACACCAATCCACTGCAAGCACTAGAAATCGAGCACTAGAAATATTAGGAAGATAGCACTATGCACAGAATAGAGAACTCTCAGCTGTGGTCAGTTACAAAAATATCTTCAAGGAGAATATTTTCCATACTAGAGTCCCCAGTGTTTGCAGAAGTCACTGGAACCAAAACCTTGCAGATTGGATACTTATTAATGCAGAAAGTATGCAGCATAGTTTGCTCTGCACGCTTCTGCTGCAGGATTGCAAGAAATGAGCTAATCTACAAAAAGATCCCTTTCTCAAGGAAGCAAGTCTTGTAGTAATTCTATTGTTGTAAGTATGCCTACACTGTGATTTTGCCATCAACTGCATAATTTCTTTTCATCTCTTATTCCTCTTTGTTGAGAAAACCAGGAAAATACCTATTTACTAGGGTGTTACACGTAACACTGAATACTGGAACTGAGTTTTCACAAATGTATTATAACATAAAATTCACAATTCAGCCAGGAGAAGATATTGAGTGATATTAAATCCACAAGCAACTCTCTAGCATAGTTTTCTTGTGTTGTTTTCATTTGATTTTTTTTTTTTGGCTGCTGTTCTATGTAGTGATTTTTTTTTTTTTTTTAAGATCTTAATACAATTATACAAAGCAAACCTACAGCAGGTTTTTAAAGAATATTTGCAGTACAGTGAAGTAGAATTAGTACAATACAGTACTTCATATTTCACAAATGCTAAAACTTCTTTTTTTGTTGGTCAAGGAGCTTACTGTTTTTCAGTGAAATGCATCCTGTGAGGCACAACACAACATCACCTGCAGGCTGAGAGGAATGCAAGGCTGCAGCTATGGCCTCAGCTAGCATGGCTTACTGCACCCACACCAAAACCCCCCGTCTTTTCACTCAGTGGGAGTTAATGCCAGATTAAAAAAAATAATAAATAAAAAAAAAAAGAGAGAAAGGTGCAGAGAGGAATACTTACCTCCCTACATCTTCACAAGAATTAAAGGCTCAGGAAGAGATATTCACAGTCTGAATTATAACCATTTCTAACTCCTAATAAAGTACTGAAGCAAGGTTTGAAACAACTGTGCATGTGTGTGTATATACCAATATATTCCAACTTTTTCCCAGCACAACGTCCCTTTGGTTTTACATGTTGAATGCTGTTAACAAAAATTATCACCCATGTATCTCTTGTTTTACAATGACACACCAACAACACAATGTCCTAGGGAGAGTGAAAAGACTCAAAGACTCAAAGATTCCATTATTTCAAGAGCTGAAAATGTTCTGTTCCTAGCATTTTCCTTCTTAAAAATATACACACTTCCTGTACTGTCTCTATAGTTCTCACCAAGCAGCTCATAACTGTTCATGTGTACCCGTAATTAATGTGGATGTTCCTGCCTTCAGTATCCTCATTTCTCAAACTTGCTAAGAACAAAAGATTGACTTGAAGGAGATCTGAGCAATAATCACTGATCCCCAAGAACACAATGACTGGTGTCAAGTGACAACACTGATGTATTTGAAAAAGCAAAGACTGAGATGCCATATCAGACACGTCTCCTGCTCTGAGATACAGGATACCTGTACGTTCTCCCTGCTAAGGTCCATCACAAGGAAATCATGAGGGATCACAGAATGTTTTCAACTCATCTGCTCATACGTTCTAGTATTATGAACTCCTGTCTCAATTATTTCTGCCAGACATGCATGAGTGTTTCTTTCAGAGATAAAGACAAGGGTGTTACATTCAGCTTCTGCTCTTGTGTTGGTGTAGATAATGAACTCCCAGTTGCTGAATCTTTGAGTTAGAAGTTGTTAGTCAAATCCTATAGGAGTACTGAAAGCATTCCTCATGGAAGTCTGGAATCAAAGTAGGTTTTAATCAGCATCATCAAGTTGGATACATGGTTCCTGTTTGGGCCCTCTTCTAATGAAAAGCTTATGAATTACATTGAGTCAGGCAAGAAGTTAAAGAATAAGCAAAGGAAAAAAATGTCTCAGAAACACGGAAAGAATAAGAAGCAGAAAAATTGAAACTCATTTTTTAAACACATTTATTGCAGTGAAACTCAGATTATTTAGTCTGATATTGAACAATTCTGTTAATAATGGCAAAGAGGATTTTTCCCAATGATACACTGCAGATAAACGAAACGAACTGAAGTAAATGCCTCCTTGAAACTCTATGAGAAATTCCACTTCTTGTGTAATTCTAACAGGGAATTTGACTTTTGTGTAAGTGATTCTTACCACACTTCTTAGCGTGCTTGAGGTTTGGCTGAAACCTGCATATGAATGGTTTCTTTATGTAACTGCATATTGTGCTTATAAGGGCGAGAAAGCTGAAAATCACGGGTTGCTTCATTACTGACTTTGTAGTTGGTTTTACTCACAGCTGAAATTGGGACATACTATATAGGATGTTCACAGTCCTGTCAATTTCCTTAATGATACCCTACAAGAAAGTTCTCAGCACACGAAGTTTGTAACAATTCAGGAAAAGAACACATTCTGTGTAGCAAGGCTGTCTGTCCAATGTTTGTGAGCAGAACGCACGCACCTCCAAACTGCCAAGATAAAACAGATTAATATGATGAGCAGATTCGTTCCATGCAGATCTTGTGACTGTTTGTCCACAAGACACAGCCATACTAATTACAGGTACACATGAACAGCTATGAGATGCTTTGTGAGAATTGCTGAATATGGGAAGTGTGTATATTTTTAAGAAAGAAAATGCTAGGAGAACATTTTCAGCTCCTGAAATAATGCAAGCTTCTAGTCTCCAATGTCTGGCAAGGATATCACATTGTTATTGTGTCACTGTTAAACAAGAGATGCATGGGCAGCAGCATCCAGCCTGATCAGATTCTTGTCATCAACATTCAACACTAAAACCAATGGGACATTGCTGAGAGAAATTTAGATCACAAGCCTTCCACTGGTAAGGAAAGGAGGAACTGAGATGAAGACATAGTTGTGCCCTAATTCATATCTTCAACATATCAGCAAGGACACAGATGGAAAGGGAGACTTTCAAAGCGTCTTCTAATCACAGAATTCCACCAAGGGGAGAAGTCTCACAAGATGCACTGAACACTGTTCTGTCTTCCAGGATGATGCTACTCATGGAAGATACTACTGGCTAATAGGCCTTATTTTCTATAAGGACTAAGGACTCTAAGAACTGAATAAGACAAAATATTAACTAACATCTATGCTGATTTTTGATGGGATAAGCGTATGGGGTGAGAATATTGTATGTTGAATTATTTTCTCCATTTTATTTATAGCTTCAAGTCCCAACTTGATAAACTTTATGCCATTACTACTGAGTAATTGGGCTTCATGCAACCAGAACCAACCTCTACACACGCAGACATGGACACATTAAAGCTTCCCTGATAAACTAAGCAGGCTAAGCTTGAACTTTGGTCACAGTTTTCAAACTATGTTATTTACATTGGTTTTTCACTCCAGTATTTTTAAATGTAAGAAAAATTATACAACTCAAAGGACATACTTAGCAGTCTATATAGAGCAGAATTATCTCTACCACCGTGAATAAGACTTGCTTTCCATAATGGAATACCAAAAGCTGCATAAACCAAGTGCCTGACCTCAATAATTTGTCTGCTGGGGACAGTGGGGTTTTCTTTGGTTTGTTTGCCTGGGGACAAATCAGAGAAGTGATGCCTCCCTAAAGTGTCCATGTGGACCTCCTCAATGCTCCAATGACTACCAGCAGTTCTGCCAATATTAGAATTCATTGACACAGAGGATCAACAAGAAAAGAGAAAAATATTGCTTAATCATTATTTCAAAAGTGCTTTTTGGGTTTCTTTTGTGAGTGGAAGAGGAAATAATTGTTGGGGTTAGAGATAGTTTGTTGGTTGTTGGCTTTTTGTGGTTTTCTTTCTGTTTGCTTCTGGTTGGTTATTTTTTTTGTCTTTGTTATTTGGTTTTTTTTGCTGTTTACTTGCATTGGCAATACCCAGCTTATAAAACAATTTTGCAAACTTAGATTATGGATTTTAAACTACATAAATCCTTACTCATTTACACTGCTCTTTCTTCAAATTACAGTTAAAACATGTATTTGGCCAAATGGACATAATGTTTTTTGCTCTTGCATTCTGTAAACATGACAAAAAAAATCAAATATGAGGCTAAGAGTTTGTTCACTAATAGTAATTAAATCTCTTTTGCATAATTTAAGAAATGCAAAGCCTAAAGTCTCATAGAATAGGTAAAAATTACAGAGGCTATGTAAGCAAACAGATAACATCACAGAGTGATTTTTTTGATCTTACGTACTTTATGTTACCAGAGTTTTCCATGCTCACAATATTTCTCCCTACTTATTAACATCAGATTTCTCTTTCAGGGGGTTCTTACGGGGACATTTTGGGGGCTATGAAGAGGATTACTGCTACCATGTATACATTAAGAGACAATCATATACAGTCTCCAGTCATTTAAGATGACCCACAGTTAATGTCTTTGCTAAAATTACTAGTAATAAGTATCCTGAAATGGATAGCACATTACATATCTGCAGCTCTTGTTTTAATGGAATAAACAGTACATGTGATGTAGCATCAGAAAAAAGATTACAAGCAAGCAAAAATAAAATGCAAGATATATTTCTATAGTGTAGATTAAAGAATCAAGATTTCTATTTTTATTTAAATCTATAACATATAATCCATTGGATCTCCTTGAACTAAAAGCTACAGATCTGCCCTTTTCTCCTCTATACTTTCAACATAATAGGTATTATTACCCATAACTTTTTATTTAAAAGAATTGTGCAGCCAGGAAAATGAATGAATTTAATTATCAATGCAGTGTGAAAAAAATCATTAGAGCAAGAGCCTGGAACACTACGTATTAAAAATAAACAAAGGCTATTAAAAACAGTTTTTAAAGTGTCTTCTTCCTTCAACTCTTAAAATGTAAATAATACAACAGAGAAACAAGAAGCACCACACGTAAATATCTGTAGTTATTGGCAAAAAAATGACCCTAAGAAAATGCTAAATGACTGACTGGATCATTTAACTTTAAATCTATACTTTATATGGCAATATGGAGAGGTCATTTGATTGCTATGCATAAAAAATTTAGAATTCTAATATGATCTAAAAGTTTCACCTTCATGAGACAAAATTTTCATTATAAAATTCCATTTAATTGTATCCATACATATCTGCCACCTCCATTTTGTAATATTATATTTCTATAGGCTGTGGAACACACACTAT
Organism: Phasianus colchicus; assembly: GCF_987193195.1. Taxonomy (NCBI): domain Eukaryota; kingdom Metazoa; phylum Chordata; class Aves; order Galliformes; family Phasianidae; genus Phasianus; species Phasianus colchicus. Next base: position 9,907,890 of record NC_143448.1, read on the forward strand.
AGAAACATCTATTTTATAATGGCATATAAGTTTTTCCTTTAACTTTACAAATACTCTAGTTTCCCCCAGGTTTGTATTATGAGAATGTGTAGCCTCAAATACAGAATACAAGTTGTTGCTCAAAAGAATTTCATATGCTATGCTAAATCAGCATTTTGCAGCTATATTCCTCTAGGAAAGAGGTAAGCTCAGTGCATGCATCCACTCTCTGCATATGGACATTTAAACTGAGTCATGATTCAGACTTCTAGAATCATTAGAAAAGAGATTTTTATACTTTCACCTTATGATTTCACAAATTAATGAATAATGTGGGTCATTGTTTTTCTCCCCAGCAGCAAGCAAAGCCTCCTAAATACTCAAAAAAAAAAAAAAATAGAAACCAATTCAGAACAAGAGTTGTGGCTATTGAAGATTTATGTTGGTAAAAGAAGTACATTTAATACGCACTGTTGTGAAATAGCAGGTCAAAATCCTAACTTCAGATGGAAGGGGGGATTTTTAACTGAAGTTTATCAATATGCTTCCTGAATGAATTTCACCTTGCTGATTAAATTTTAATTTACTGAAGTTGTTACCGAGAACAGCCTTTGAAAATATAGTTATTTACCTCATTGTTTGGTATTAAAAATAAAGGTAGAACACTTCAGTCATTTGTCTCATATCAAAAATAAATATTATTTGATTGCACAGCTACACACCCAACAGAACAGTTAGTGTTAACTGGGTCAGGAAGGAATTGTCCTAGGTGTACCTGAATGAAGTAGTATCAATAGATAGGGAAAAAACAGCCAGAGAATATAACATGCAAAGGTAGAAAACATGGGAATGTATCAAAGGTCAAGCACAAGTAATCTTGAAACAAGCATCACTACAAAACAGGGATATTTCTGCTGATGCCTTAGTAAGATATATAGATACAACATAAAAAAAACAATAAGAATATCACAGAGTTTATGAAATTGCTTGCTGTATTATGTTCATCAGTGGTTATTTTCTATGAGGTTCCTCTTTTGTGATGATGCCCTTCGTAATGAAGTCATGCACCACTCTGTGATTTTTACCAGACTCAGGCTTTATTCTTCAAGACATTTCAAGCTGCTTAACTTCACTATTGGGAATATTCCCTATTGATTTCAAAGGGATTACTTGTAGAAGGTAACTACAAGCAGAAGTATTTACAGTAGTGGAGTCTCAGACATCTTTTCCTACCTTTTTTCCCTGGAGAAATCAGGAGGGAATCCACAGTTTGAGAGACATTATGCTATAAAGCTAAGGAGTTACAAAGAATAAAAAAAATTAAGTGAACTATACTGTAATGCCAAGAAGTCTTCCAAAGAACAGGACTAGAAACTAACCACAGATCTTTGGGGGAGAATAATGACATAGTAAACAATGGAAAGATACATATTAATAGAACTACAAATGTGAAACAGATTCACCCGGATTGTTCAGCAGTGAAACTACTGAAGGGTTTAAATTGACACTACTAATGATATTCATGCCAGTCAAAACTTAGAAATCTAATTCAGTAGACTGAACAGTTTTCCTCCACAATCAAAGGAAAAATTCTGGCTCCTCCAGAGTGTAGTTACAAGCCTCATCAGTGTCGAGGACTTGGTGGTGGGGTTACTCCAGAGAGATGTCAGTGAAATCAGAGATGCCAATGAAGTCTCCCCACTCAGCCTCCTAGAGGAACCCAGGAGATGACGATGTTCCAGCCTACAGGAGAAAGAAGTTTCCCCACAGGGCAACTTCTGCCATCTCCTCCCTGCTATTTTGTAGATGCTAAACTCACATGACATCTCTTCAGAAACCAGAGCCATTATTATAGCATTCCATGCTCAATTGCTGCATAGATTAAACTATTGAGGTTGCCAGGAGAAAGCTTCCTCCCTTTGTCCATTGGAGTTAACCATGCCTTCCACAGCCATAGAAAAATTAAACCTGGGAATCTAATAGAGATCTGACCAAAGCACGTTCACCACCTCACCTACTCACTGAAGCCATTACCTACAGACCTTTATTATTTTCACACTGAATCATTCAGTCAGAGTGGGAACAAAGTATCTTATTCTCATTCAGTTTCACATTTTGAAGATTTATTCTAAATGCTAGACAGAAAGGGAAAAAAACAGATAGCAGAAGTTAGGGGGCAAGGCGAATGGGAGCCAGATTACATAGGCTCTATTTCATTCTTGTACAGACTCCCTGTGCAGTCCTCAGCATGGGGCAACTTTCCAGGAGATGTATTCTGCCCACACTCCTCCCAGTCAACAATACATAGCAACAACATAGCAACAATGCTACAAAACCATCTTACAAGTATTTGAGATCCTCAGATGAAGGGTGTTTACCAAAGGGTTTTTTCTTGATATTAACTGTGAAAAAATTAGTAGAATAAACATGGTCCCTTTTCTTGCTCACTTGCAGCTGTGATTGAAAAAAAGATGCACTTCACAGCACAGTTTTAATCAATAATGGAGCAGTGACAAAGGACTAATATCAAAGAAAATATTTTGGGGAACATTATTTATCATGATTTTATACACAATGCCACAGAATCATAGTTCAATCTTTCTATTTGCAAGTGAATAACCTCTATCTGAAAGTACAATTCATATGTGAGCTGAAAAGAAAATGTCTTTTAGCATTCCCACTATCAAACAAACAGATGGCTCAATCCAAATGACCATGGGAAAGAAAGAAAAAAGACCAACACAGATCAATATCCTCACCGTGATTCCTGCACTCCAGTAAATACCAAACTATCAGGAGTAACAGCAGAGGAAAAAAAAAAAAGAGCATCAAAATAGCATTTTAGGAAAAAACAGTGAGTAGCTAAAACCAGTCTGAAAACAAGCAGCTAACAACATTTAATAAAAAGAATGTAAACAAAAGCCAAAACAACCTTAGTCTTACATCAGTGTCTGTGGTTACCTTGTAAGTAGCAAAGCGAACCACCGTACACTTCAGTGTATCACACCCATATGCCACAGTGAGAAATGCATCAAAAATATTTCCACATAAACCTCACTCTGCACTGCTTTTCTGGTTTAAAAAGAAAGAAAATTAAAAAATCTGTTTTTCCAGTGGTCAAAGCATACTCCTTTTAGGAACAATATGGTGACGTCTAATAGAAAAAACTGACAGATACTAACCAGATCAGTGCAAGCTCAACACTGGGGAGAACATAACAGGCCATCAGGTTGCAGAAATTCTTCAGCAAGCTTTCTGATTCAGGCACTCTCACTGCTGGCTGCAGCTCCAAAGCCATTGCCCCACACTACATGGCTCCCTCAGCAGGTAGCATCAAGGAACAGACCCACTGATATGAGAAGATTTGCTGCTCTTAGGCACAACTATTACCTGTGTGTCTTCAAGGATAAACAGACTAATCACAAAGCTACTGGTTCTGTCCTGACCTAAAGCTTAACTCAAGCAAAAGAAGAAACCAACTTTCCAAAGACAGGGCTGTAGGTGAGCTTGTACCCATAGGCAACACCTGCAGAAAGCAGGTTACTCCTGCAATGGAGCTCTTCAGGTACTGCAGCTGATCAAGGTATGCTCACTCACTCCTCTTTTTTTTTTTTTTTTTGACTAAGAGGACTGAGAAGTGTGAACACAAAACCAGAGACAGAAGAGATCCAGAAGTATATTTATTCCTGCACCATAAATACATCTACCATTAACTTAGGGAATTCAGAATACTTAAGTCTCTTTGTGCAGATGAAATCTTGTCTCACAGTAAAAGCCAAGATCTCCTATCTTCCTCAGCCTTTGCTCCTGTAAGCTAAAGCCATGAGGTTCAACAACCAGGTTCCTACTAGAACTACTAACAAGAACCAGAAACCCAGGACATGGACATCTGCAACAGGCATCTGCTGCACTGTTTGAACACAGTCTAAGATCTCATCCTAAAAAACAGATCAAGCACGTAAGTCAGCCCTGTCATGGAATTCTTACTTATCAACTTCACCTGACTCTACTGCTATAAATCAATGGACTTTGAAATATCTCCTTTATGAACAATTTCTGTTTACCTATGTAAAGGCAGAAAACTCATATAACGATTTTAAGAAACAAGTTCTTTAGCATAGTCTATCTGAACCACCCATTTATATATTTTAGTCTGATCTAAGAATGGTCAGTATAGTGAGATGCCATGAACTGGTCATTATACCAAGATGCCATTTTTAGCTTTGAGTTGCCTGTGGATGAATTGGTGAGCTGACTGATAATATTTGATTTTTCAATTTGCAAAAATTGAAGGACACTTAGAGTGTGAATTATATTGTATTATGAAGAAATAATAATAATTTAAAAAGCAGGTCAAGTGTTCACTAGTCTTAATTTCAGTCATTTAAACAAAGTTATCCTCTGAACAATATTTATTTTCCTATTAAAAAGTAGACTTCCCTGCATGTATTTCCATATCTCATGCATACTCTACTATTCTTAAAAAGAAAACAACAAAATCCCCTATTAACAAAGCTAAGAAATAGAATTCCATCATGAATGCCAAATGCAAGAATATATACTCATCAGCCCAATGACTGTTTCAATCACAGCTGAACACTTCATTACTTTCTAGGAGAGCACTTTTCACCATTACAATCTTGGTAGCATATCTAGTTGTTTAGAACAAGGACAGTTTCTAAGACATGGAAGAAACACAGCAGAAAGTATTATTAAACAAATACTTTGAAAAGCTCTTAGCATAGAACATCCTGCAAATCCCACACATTCCCATACAAACAACTGAAAATAGCCTTGGCTTGTGGCCCTTTAAGTCTTTTCTAACCCATCGTTTTATAAGCCCATAAACTTTGCCTTTTATTTTAGGGCATCAGATAAATACACCTGGTATTTGCATAAAAAACTGGTCCAAAGAGCAAAACATAACTCACCAATACATCAAACAAATCTGAGCACTACCCAAAAGCAACTGATAAACTTCTATTTACCAACGTGTAAATGAAACGTGGTGCAAATTAGGGTCTGAATTTTTAAATTCAGACATCACAAAGCTTTGGAGTTAATCAAAGCTTACATGAACGTTTCGTGACTGCAGTTAACCTGAAACGCAAAGCCATTAAGGGCCTCAAAAGCTGATCTAAGTAAACTGACTTTACAGTCTGAAAAGAATTAAAGGTGAACTATATTTGCGAGAAAAAAATCTCATGTTCTTAATTTTGTGCCAGCAGTTCATACAGTATGCATAATATTTAAACATGCTCTAATTCTTATGTGTCAAAACAATCATGTTCATTAATATTTCCATTGCGCCTGGACTACTTTCAATGTATAATTTTATAAGCAGCATTCCCTTGCTACTTGGTACATCAAGGAAACCAAAAGAAATGAGAATCAAAAATTACAAGCACTATATGCAAATTACATATTGATACAAGCAGTGCTTAACTAAACCTGTTCAGAGACCTGAAGCAGACAAAAAAAAAAAACACTCCAAAAACTAACAGCCTCATGAAGTACTGCTAATCTTGGACATCATTTTCCACCAGAGAGAGAATCCATTTGCCCTCAGGGAGTTAAGCCTTGTTTCCCCTCAGAAACATAATCCCCACCCCACCATAGCAGGACAAAATGCAGTTTCTAATATTTCAAGAGAGAAAGACAAAAAAACTGGAAGCTTTTTGGTGACTTTAAGTAAATCTCTCTCCGTTCTCTCTGGTTTGTTAAAATGAGATGTTCAAATAGAAAAGTCAACAGAACATCTGAGGAAGGAAAAAAGAAAAAAAAGGAATATTAGACAGCTCTTTATTACGGAATTCCTCAGGCTTGCTTATAGTTTTCATAACCTCACTGACAATGCTCGAGACTGGCTGCATTAGTCTGAGAAATCTTAAGTATCATTCATCTTTTTATCTTCATTGGCAGTAAACATTAAAATTAGGGAATGATGGTAAATTGGAGAAAAATTTGCATAATTTAAGCTAGACTTGTAAACTGGCATTATAACAAACCCATCAGCACAGGATACAAATGAAAAGAGTTGAAATGAAAAGTCAAAGGCCCGAAGACGCTTTAGTTAGTTGGGCTGTACGTCCTGCACACCCTGTGAAAAAGAAGTTAAGACAATATACAAAGTCCCTTGGCACTCCTAACGCAAAATCTCAGGAGCTCTGTTATGTATTGCAGAGAGCTGCTTTTCATTGAAGAAGCATGTGCAATTCCTCAGTTCTGGATAACAGCACAGGAACAACACTGTACAATAGGTTGTAAGCTGGAGAGACACAGCTGCTGATTTGGAGATTTCTTAGGGGAACTTCTTAAATAAATGTGAACCTCCACAGCCTGGAAAAACTCCACCAAAATACTGGATTATTTAGACTTTTTTCCCCCCTTTTTTTTTCTCCCTTTATCTTTATCCCTGAGCTTTTAGATGTTGGTCATCAAGATCTGCAGCATAAAGCACCAGCTATTCCCTGTCTTCTACCCTTCACATTTAAATAGCTGAGCCGAAAACCTCTGAAGTAGAGATAGACAAAGCTGCTGATAAATGGTTTATCACTGCAAACCATAACAGACACTTCTCAGTCCCAGCCCGACTGCCAGCTGCCCAACAAAACTGAGTCAGGGTGGCACACAATGAACAGATTCTCTGCACCTCTGCTGTGCTCTTTGGTCAGAAGCACTGGCTGCCTGCATACAGGGCATAGACTTCTGAGGCAGCTTGAGATGCTTTCTGTTTCTAGGAACTTTTATACTTGCTCCTTCTCTCTAGGGTTTTCAATTGTTCTTTGTTTAATCTACAATGAAAATCATCTAAATTGAGAGCTTTTTTTCTTCCTACAGATAAAAAGAAAACACAACAGAGGCATGACCTTCACTTGCGGGGTTTGTTACACACATTCCAGGCAGCTCTGATCATATTTCACAACCCTGGAAGTGATTGTGATGTCCAGAACACTGAATTATGTCATTAATTAAGGAATCGGGCAGGAGGTAGCTGATTATAAGAGAGAGAGAATCTGTACTTACACAAAACTATTTTCATAATCAGCGATGATAGAAAGGGAAATAAAGAAAAATTACCTTGTGCTTAATACAAGTGTTCTGGTATATTGTTTTTAGATATTGCTATGTATATAGAAGATGCTATTTAGCTTCAGCGGTCAGCCAAAAGCAAAACACAGGTTTTAATAACCTTGTTTTCCATGAAAAAAAAAAAGAAGGGAGAGGGAGGGCATGAAAATATTTTCGTTTGGACAGTAAACTTTCATAGCATTAATTTCTCCCAAAGTACATGAGGAAAAAGTAGGATAAGAGCCATAATCCAGTTAAATGTTCTTTTTTTAATGTTGATTTTACCTGAAATTCAATGTGCAGCATATGCAAGAGCAAGAATACCATTTACTGGAGTATCAGAGATTAGTTCATTAATGGGTTCGAGCAACTGGCCATGCATCAGCATAACATTAGAGGCTAACTGATTTCCCTCTGTAAGCCACTTATACAACTGAGCATTTGCAAATCATCTGAAGATGCATGTCAGAGAGAGAGATGACAGTGTTAAAGAAATACATTTTTCATTTATTCTATTAGTAATACACACTACTGAATATGTTATAGTGCGGACAATCAAAGAGATACGTTTTTAAAGCAGTTTGGCAAGCCAGAACAGACATTACTTAGGATGTGTTTTTTGTTGTTGTTGTGCCCCCCTCCCCATAAGACACTATTCAAACATTTCACAGAACAACAACATTGGATTTGGTGACATTTGGTTTTGCCAAATTCTCTGTAGATTTCTACAGGGATTTTCAAAGAGCCATCTGACTTCTTTCTAAGCCGTATAAAAAACACTCCCATGGATATTAAGCAAAACAGTCAGAGGTAGGCATGTGCTTAAATACCTGACTGAATCAGAGCTGTACAATGAGGAAATTACAGAGGTTATGCAAACCAGACACTGCTGTGCCTTCTTAACCCAAAGGGCAGAAGGGTCAGTGTGTATTATGCACAGATGCCAGGTAGGATTTGTAAGTGGTCACTGGGTAAACCTCACAAGCCCACGAAACTTCCATGATTTTAAAAACAGAAAAGTGGTTTGGCTACAGACAGCTTCTTGTCTCAGTCAGTACTTTTACTTAAATTAAAGGCAAGAGAAATACATGAGATTGCTGCAGCAATCTCTCATTCCCAAATGAAAATATTGCATGCCAGCCCATCCTTCGGAAGACTGTTTTGCAAAGTGATCTGAAAACAATACTGAGCAGCACTTTATCACATAAGCAGCCTGTGAGAGCAACCTCCACAAAGTAAAAGCAAGCAGCTTCAAAACCATCAAGAAACAAGAGTCTAAACATTTCAGATACTTGATTATTCCAGTAGCAAGAACCAAGCCAACAAAACTGGTACATTAACTAAGACAACAACCTGAGACTACACCAAACCCCATAATGAGAACACAGAACAGCTCTGAATGTTAAATTTTAAATCAGTTCCAGCTGTACTTAGATCAAAAATAAAATAATTAACTGATGTTCTTGCAAGTTATAACCAATAGCACTGTTTTCAAGGACTTCATACAAACGTACACATTGCTACAGCATGCCCAAATAACCCATGAAGAAGGATTCATGGGAAGTCAAGATTTACACTGAGGAAACTTCTGCTAGGCAAAGGCTAGTAATTTGCATTTTAAAAATGAAAGTCCAAATTATCTTTTACAGGCATTTCAAATTCTAAGCCCTATTCTGAGAAGAAAAACATTGCATTGCTAAATTATTAATATTAATATTGAACTATTTCTTCACTGGATTTCAACATATATTCTGGGGGGTCTTTTGCTTTAGTCCACCTGAGAAACTTTTATTCCACTGGTTTTTTTTGTTGTTGTTGTTGTTTTTTGCTTGAAAGATGTGGAGCTCTGGAGAGGGAGACTGAAGCAAAGGTATTTGATAATCTTTGTGCTATCACCTGCAGTGTGCAGCAGCAGAGAGCGAGCGCACACAGCAGCATCAAGCCAGCTTCTAGCTCTGAGAATCCACTGCCAAAACTCCGCAGTGAGAGAGAGGCAGTGATTTGGCTGGGAGAGTAGTTCAAGTACCACTGCAGCAAGGCAGACCTGAGGTGGGAAAGCTCCCAGCTGACAGGCTTCCCACGCAAGCAAATCTCATTCACTCTATATACCAATTTCCTTCTGTCTGTATTTACATTTTTAAAGTTACTTTCTAACCATATTGCTATAAGTGAGACAAAACTGCACTGAATCATAAAGCATCTTCCCAGCTTTGTTTTCATTCAAGCTTGTTTTTTCATTCCAAGACCATTTTGCCTCAGGAAATTTTCTTCTTCTATCTACACTCTCAAGCAACTAAGCCTATTTTTGTAAAGCTAAAAAAGTAATATTCATCCATTTTTAAATACTGACTTATTGACTATGGATTTTTACTGTTTTCATTCCTTCTATCACCCCACTACCACAAATACAACCTGAGCAGCTGCAGATGAATTAAAAAATAATTAAATTGGTTTAGAGAGAAAGAAAAACGTAGGATAGTAAAGTGAACTTTGTATTTCTCCCTTCAGCATCACTAGTTACCAATATACAGCTGCTCTCTCATGTAAAAAAGAAAAATGAAAAGTTAAAAAGTAATTGATGAGAGTTAAAAGTACACCCTGAAGAAATCCAGTACTGAATACATATTTAAAGCATTTTTCCATATATATCTATAATAAAGCATTTGATCATGTTTACTAGTTTAGGAATAAATATGCACATTAGCCTAAAACAACTAATTGTGATTGCTAAATTCTACATAGTAGTACACACCAGCATTTTTCATCAGACAAGTGCACGGTTCCTCTTCACATTATAGCAAGCTATCCAAAGACTTCACTGGGAATCACAATACACTTCTTGTGGCACTTATTTCTTAATGAGATTACACTAATCAAGCCTAAATTAACACTCCTCCTGCATATACGTGCAGAATTAGTGTGCATGTACACATATGCAAGCTGGTGAAAGTAATACTGATCCCAGGAACAAGGTGCACGTGGAATACTCTTACCATTAAGAAAAGTGGTATCAAGAATTCTGCAAATATGCCAGCAGATAGAAGTCACCATATTACGGCGGTCTGTTTCAGGGACAAATAAAGTATGCTATTATCTCATATACTACGGAACGCACAGAACTACAAACAGAAGTGTTTCAACTCAATACAATATGAAATAGTTCAAAATAAAATGAAAAGTGTCTGAAAACAAACCAACAAAATTACACAGAGGAGTTGTTAATTATGATTATTTATGATCATTCAGAACTGGCATCGTTCTAATAGTTTCCTTTCCAAATTTCTCTAAGATACATCACTCCACAGCAACTCAAGGATCTACAGGAATGACTTCACAGCAGTTCATGACTCCAAGAGGTGTCTGGCCTAAATCTGATGCGATCGTTGTTATAACTGAGAGTACAATGTTTAATTTATTCAAAAATTTAAAGTAGGCAGTCGATGATGGATGTCTCTCAAGGAGCATCACAGGGCTAGCAATCAAAATATTTGCCACCACTGACCAGCTCTCCACCGCAAGCAATCAGCTCTCTGCCATTCTTAAAAAGCAACAATCGCCAAACAAACTCATGAGCGTAATCCATTCAGTCCATCGCTACCTGCTACACTGAATATTTCATCAGAAATGACAAGACTTTTTTTTTTTCCCTCCCTCCCAACCCTGCTTTTTATATTTGCTCACTTGACAAGTTGTCACTGCCACATCACTGCCACGCTGGCTGTCCTTGAAACCTGACCTCTGCAGCTTTCTGCGCCCAGTGGTCATGCCGTCCCTGTCTCACTCCAACCATTTCTGACAGGAGACATGCTGATCTCAACAGCGAGTCCTGGCACCTGAGACACACTGGGATTACACAGGTAAATCAGGATATTCCATGTTGTCTCCTAGCTAACAACAGAGGGAAAAACATGACATCTTGAACAACAGATCTTACATTCGCATATTGAAAAGATTCATCATGCTTTTACAAGCAGATGGGCAAGATTGTCTCTCCTTGCTCTGAAAGGGCACATCATACAAATAAAACTGAAGGAAAAAAAAAAAGGAAAAATTTTTAATTTCAGAAGAATTAAAGGGTCAATTGTTGAGAAACATGTTAGATAAAACAATTGCTTAAAAATAAGGTAAAAAAGAACTTGTAATTGAAATTGCTTTAGACTTGTAAACATCTTATTAGATGGATCTAGGTTTATTTATCTCATGTGAATCATGTGTGTCTAATCACAGGTACAATTTGATTCCACAACACAGCACAAGCTACTTGAAAGTAGGTATATTTCTAAAGAAAGGAACGGCTTCCCTGTAAGATGGCATGTTTTTAACTTCTTTTGAAATGTCTGTGTAGAGAAGAACGTGAAGTATTTTGACTGAAATAAATGCTTTCATGGAAAACAGTGAACCCTGGAGATTATGCCGATTCTTGAAGAACTTCATACTGTTTTAAGCAGGTGACAGTAATGTCATCGCCTGAGCTTTTTGCCTTCCACACTTGCACAACAAAAAAAAAGAAGTTTTACATTGGACAGAAAAGCTCAGAGCTACCCATGCAGACAGCACCTTAGCAGAGGCTACAATTAATGTACATCAAAGATCAGGTCCACTACTGTTACACCTTAAGGCCAGTACTGCCTTTTGCTGTGAAAAAGCCACAGTCAGTGCCATTCCTGAAATGATCAGCAGTTTGCATTTAATACATATATATATCCCTCGCAAGTATTTTAAACATCTACACCACTATCAGTGTCACAGCCAAACTAGACCAGGCAATTTGGATATTCCCTGGCATTGGCACTGCTATTTATTCCAGAAGATATCATAAAGATCCTATGAAACAACAAGAGTATGTTTTAAGAGAAAGGAGATGAATGTGATAGCATTGAAGTACATTTTTTTTTCTGTGAATTTACAGTGTATCATTTCCCAGTTATCTTCTACCATTTCTAAATACTTATGGAAAGATCCTGGATACCTCTGAATCATTTATTCCCAAAATAATTTGTGCTCTAAGAATACAACATTGTTTGGTGATGCTCAAGGGCTAATAGTGCCTGCTAGAGACATTTGAGCTTCAAGATTATTTTTTAAATGTTTAACTCCAGAACAAATGTACTAATAAATGCACAGTTTGTCACATATCTGTTATATTAATTATGACAGATCAAAATCACAGCCTTATGCTTGAACAAGAACATTAGTGCACATGGGCTAGATAACATTATTTCTCTATGTCCCACAATAACCCCACTACGTATTGATAAATATAGCAGCCATTCAAATTAAAATATCTAACATTACGTCCTTTGGGAGCTCTGCACACTCAGAAGGGAATACACCCTCTTAGGCAGTGCTCACAGAAGAAAAATAGGAAAAGAAAAAAAATCACACAAATTATTTAATCTCTTTCTTTTTAATCTGTTGTCTGTGTGTGCTTCAGACAACTGAAAGTAAAACGCATGCGTTGTCACTTGTCACAGATCTGCTACCTGGACATAGTTACTTGTTTTAGGTAGGCACTTCTCTGTGGTCATCATCAAAACAACTTTAAAAACAGACAAATCTTTTGTGATTGGATGTAGAAAATTGTCTTCTTTTCTTCAGAAAACTAATACAACTCCGAGCAGGAAGATTCATCACAGCAATGAGAAGTCCACAGGCTCAGGTCTGAAGAAACATCCAGATATTTCAAGTCATAAATCAGAGTATGCAAGCATGCAGCAACTCCACAACCCCAAATCTATGTTCAGGCATATGATAGTCAATAGAAGTCCCAGGCAAGTTTGTCCACGCAGAGACTGTAAGTTTCAGCCTTTCATCTTTCATGAAAGAAAATGTTCATTTTATGACAACTCATGTTTGCTGTCCTGCTTAACTGCAGGGGATAACAGTTTCTGAGGTGGTTCACAAGCTCAATAGAAATTCAACTGATAGCCTTTGAGATTATGAAACCAGAGGACAGTAGAACTGGTGCTCACTTGTTTTTAACTTGAAACAAAACTCTAATAAAAGAGGGGATTCCTTTGTTAGCATTCCCTCTCTTACACAGAGTTAATACAACTATGGAGGCACAGTTGTATTTGCATATTTTATGCTGCTCTCATAGAGGACACCTTTAAGAAAGAAGCAATTAACTTCCTGAGCTAGAAAGAGTTCATAGCAGGTGATGACATGCTAGAAGGTCCCAGCCATGCCTTTGCTCAGAGATGCTTTTTGCAGTCTGCTCAAATGGAGAACTAGAAGAAAAACATGAAAACTTGTATTCATTCTTAGCATAATTATCTGTCCGATCATCAATATAGCTTCAACAATCTTGCTTTAGCTGTATCTACTGTCAGTGAATCAGTAGCGATTTCAGAGTTAACAGAATTCCCAGAATGTAACTCTTTCTGTGAGTACTTCAAGATAAAGCAGAGTAATCAGTGCCATATAACTGGCAACACTTAAGACAGTTGTGCCTGACAACATATGTAAGCAAGTAGCAGAAATGATGGCACTTGTCTTTCAAAGTAATTTATGACATTTGTCACTTCTGTTCTGAAAGCCCATCTATCAGTGTGCTCCCTGAGCAAATGCAATTGAATGCTGTCTGCAGCATGCCTGGGGAAGCACTGCTGTCCCAGGCACAGAGGTTGCCTCCAATGCAATATTCTTATTGCACTAATGCCGAAGCTTTCAGGTGGGCTTCTTTGCAGCCCACGCTTTTCCAAAAGCGTATCCTTTCCCTACAGATTTAAGAAAACGTGTTCTTTTGAAGTTCTTGTGCTTGCAGGTCCTGAAGGTAGAATCTGCCACCACTCAAGTCATATGCTGACTCTGTTATATGGATAAAGATATAAATTCTAAGCTTCTCTGTCCAGCACAGAGAGCATACTCGTTACCACTTAATTCCGCAAATTACAGGAGGAAAATGGGCATAAATACACAAGTAAATAAATAAATCACCAGCAACCTGTCACGTTAATCTATCTATTTTTAACTGATTAAGCAATCACAAAGCCAGCCATACCACTGACCCAGGTCATTAGCCAAGAAAGAAGTATCAATCATTAGAGCTAAGATCTAAAAGGAGCATCATTAGGCTTCATAGTTTCAGATCCTTTTACACTTCAGGAATATGTAACATTAAATTTAAAGGAAAGGGGAATCTGGCTATTTCCAAGCAGAAATTTCAAAATATAGGAACAATATTCACCAGAGAACTCTTAGCAAATGTGTTTCAGGAGCTGATAAGATTCTCAAAGCAAAATTCCTGAATATCTCAGGAACTTGGCTTGCAGCACACTCTGTTCTGTTTCTCTTTGTTTCCATAACAAACTTACATTTCTTAAGCTTTAATTGATGTTTGACATATTGAGCACTGATCCCAAATCATAACCTTTCCATACCTTTACAAATGTTCGTGTCTTTTGCAGCAGATCATAAAGTTCAAGGGCATAAGTTGATGTACTGTGATTCAGCCATATGATTCATATGAATTCTGCTTTGCTTAACACAGTCAGGAAACCCTCCCTTCCCCAAGAGAAAAAGAGTTCAATTCATAAAATACTAATAGCTTCATTATGCATGCTCAGAGGCTGAGCTACGCTGGGGAGTGAGAATGGCAGAGCTGGATCTGAAGAACAGTTACATGTTTATAAGTCCAGCTTTAAGAATAATGCAACAGCAGAGCATAACCTGTGTTCAGAAAACGTGTGCAACTTGTTAGGTTTTCACATTTCAACTGAAGACATAACATAGATTCACTGCAACACAGTCACTAACGTTAATGCTCAAAGTCTTAAAAAACAAAAAGATTAATGGCTTTGAACTGATTCGTTCATCTTAACTTCAAAACCTACAGCTCTGGAGGTCCCAACAACAGCAGACTGTAGGCAAATCTTAACAGCCTCATTCAAGCTGAACTGTCTGCAGAAAGAGAACCCATCTGAGCTCATGACCTTTATTTGGTGGTGTTATGCTGGCTTAGCTATAGAAAGACCAACTACAAAACCTACATCCTTTTTGCAGTGAAGAAATAAGTGAAAATCAATTAAATAGCTCTACCATTTTCTACCTTACTCTCTGGTTTGTATTTCCTCACTATCTAGCAACAAGTTTCTGTCAGAAAACACATTAGTTTATAGAGTTCCACATCTCAAATTTTCTGCATACAGTGATTTTGCATTTCTCTACAAAAAAAAAAAAAAATAGCTAGTTAATGAAGCCTATGAGCTAATCAGTTTACCAGAATTTGCTGTAGGTCGAACTGAATCACATTATAGTCCACAAATGCCTATTTGCAAAATGGGGGGAAGTGCTTCCAAGAAAGGAAAATTGATGGACCTCCAACTTCTCTCAGCAATCTCAAGCATATTGATGAGAGAAAGCAGAAAGAAATTGCTTGCCACCACAAAGTAGAGGTGCAGTTCAGATTCACACGTAAGGTCACATCTCAGCATTATCAATGTGTATTTCAACTGATCTACGCCTCATAGTCCAAGTTTATTCCACATATACCTTAGCAAGCAAGGTATCAGCCCAGAAGCAAGAAATTTCATTTTAGACTATTGTTATCTCTATAAAATTTTTACAATGCACTAAATGCAAAGAAAGTAACAAAAACGCATGCAAAAATTTATTCTACTTTTTATCTACAAATGAATTATTTTTTTATAGAAGAACCACCATGATAGGATGTTAATAATACTAAATTTAATTTGTCTGTTTTAAATCGTTGCCACCTTTTCTCAGAACCTATTAAAAAAATCTATGTCAATCCACGTAAACAGCTGCACTAAAAGCATATATGCATGATGCAACTCAGAATATTTAAATTCTAAACTAAAAATGTGTCTTTATGCTTATTTTCACCATTCCACACCAAATGTAAAATTATCCAGAGAACGCATCTGCACTGACTTTAATCTATTTCATTTTATGCTGATCAGTAGCTAAGAATACTCCACTAAAGAGATTTATCACATTAATTAGCTCTGAAATTACTCATAGTAATTAAGTATATTGTTCTCAAACTCTTTAGAGATTATTGGAATACTTTTGCTGCTTCTTAAAGGAAACAAATATTATGGAAAGCCCTCTTCAGAAGAAAACTTTCTTTACTAATGATCTTTTATTTCTTCTAAGCTTCCCAGCCTTCCCTTTGTCCTGACTTGGATAGTCTTGATGCTATCTTTCAGAACCATAATGCAAATAAAAAAAACTTCCAAAACCTCCATGCATTTTTGAACTGTGACTTACAGCATGTCATGCTACCACAGTGATCTTTGAACAATTCTTGTTTACGCGTGTAGCAATCCCAAACGTCATACAACGCGCTTCTGTACCTCCCATTGCCGTGTCACAAGTGCTGCAAGTACACAGGATTTCTAAAAAGCTTTGCCAAATATTGTGGGGGGAACTCAAGAGCGTGTGGTCCCAAAGGATAAAACATACAAAAGAAGAAAGATATTTGCATGGTTTATCATCAAATACAAGTGGGAGGCCTGACTGAACCAAAAAAAAACCTTTTAGAAAGTGTAAAATCCAGCAGTGCTAGATATTGCTATGGTATGTGCTCCCCCACCTCTCTTTGCTGCCTTTTTTTTTTCCTTTTGTGAACAGAGCTGGCTTGACATCCCATTGGGCTGGTGCGTCATGTCCCTTTTTGTCAGCCTGTCACGTCACACAGTGTAATGTGGCATTTCTGTGTAACGGACTGAGACACGTCATGCCAATGACATGTCAAGCTTGTGAATTTCAAAAAGACACAGTTCAATGAAAAACATGGTTTTCTAACTGCCCTGGAGGTTTTAAATCTTAAGAAAAATAAAAAAAGACTTTCTTCTCCAGTGATTTTGCCACTGAAAAGCACATGTTTTTTGGTGTTACCCACGTGTAGACGCAGGTAGCAGCTATCTGAATATTTGGACATCTTTATTAACTGAATCTTAAATTGCTGATTCCACTAGATAATTAGGAATGGTCCATAAGACATGTATTCACTAAGCTGTTTATTTCCAGTAAAATACATATAGAGTGATAAAGCTATTGCCATTTAATGCTAAGTCTAAATATGCAATTGCTATGACTTATCCACAACACTTCTTGTGCGAATGTGTGCTCTCAATGACTACAGTGGCATGTTATACCTCTGCTTGGAGACCATACAATATATAGGGCACTGAGAGCATTAGCCCTGCCTAACCTCTAGCAAAACAAAGCCAGAATCTGTCTGCAACATTAAACACCTTTCAATTTTTTTTTTTCCAAAGCATGCATTTTCCTAGCAGAAAACAACAGCCACTGTTATAATTTTTAAAAAAAGATTGTCAAGTAGTTCCATAGAATAGCCAATTAGTTACAGACTAACAATAGCTCTCAGGCAAAACCAGTTTTATTCCAGAATGCACAACTGTTCTTAGCAAAAATTATCTAGAAATGGGATTTGTTACACAACTTCCATAGCTCTACAAGTCTTTCAGAGTATAGCATAAATAACCTAAGTGAAAGGCACGACACAAAGATGCCTGCCTTTGGAACAGCTATTTTTAATAAGGTTATTTTTTAAAAAATAATTAACAAGGCTAGTTGAAAATGCAGTAAACATAAAAGCACCGTGCTTTTCAATACAAAGCATCTTTATACAATAAAGTACTCTCTTGTTAATAAGAAAAATATTTTAGAGGTTTGTTATTTTATTTGTATCACAACATCTACCTGAACTTCGTACACTACAGGGCTAGTAACAGTGACCTAGGAGCACTCCATGCTCACTGACATCTGCTTAATACTCATTAGAGCAAATCAGTCACTACTGATTGGCACCTGGCCTGGGCTTCACTTCCCATGTGTAGCTGCCCCATCTCAGAGAACTCTTAGCAGAACAGACATCTTCCCTCCTCTCACCTGTCTACCTATGAGCAGCAGGAGTCATGGGAGTTTCCTTCTGGCACTCACATTTCTCTTCCACTGGGAAAACAGAAGTAACTAGCAAGTTGCTAGTCTCAGGTAGCACCCAGTTCATTCTCCTTCCCTCCCACAAGCTTTTAGTGACCAACTGCTATATTTACTATTATATTCTCAATTTAACAAATGCAGTTTAAGACCTACTAAGTACCTTATCATCCTTTAGAAGCTTTCTTTACAATAACATGTAATACCAATGTGGTTGCAGCTTCTTTATGGAACACCTGCTTTAACTTTCTTCCCTTGCACAGGCAAAGAAAAGGCCTCTCTACATCCTGAAGCCCCATTTCCTAAATGACTATGCTCCCAAAGAGAGCACAACCTCTGCTCAAGCATCTTGGAATTTCCTGAGACATGTACTTGCTTTTACAAGCCTCAGCCCAATTCAATTCATGTACTGTGGTTAATAAAATCTGCAGCCTTTCTTCTGTCCTAAGACTACTTGATAACGGCCTTTTATCCTTCCATATTGAGATGGATGAAGTTATTTTAGCATGGAAGACATGCAAATACAAATCTAAAACAGAAAATCCTCAATCTTGTTCCTACCACTGATAAACCATTAACCTTCCCTCCTCTTCTCCCCAGAATGCCAATTTGTATATAAAAACAACCTCCAGGACTTAGACCTTGGGTGGCAGTTTTAAGCCTAAAATCAATTTTTGAGTTATAAACCCTCTGAAAATAGGGGTTTATAATGGAACCACTGACAGACCCGTAGCTATAGTGGCGCTAGCGGGCACCACTATAATATACGAATAAAACTAAATTACATCACTTGTCATCATTAAGAAAAATTTTCATCTCAGTTCTTCATTTGAAAAGCACTATAGTTAATGAATGATTACTGAGCCATGACACCTAAATGACTAAAATATAGGAATTATACTGAGGTCAACTCAAGTATTTTTTAAACCATGAAATTAAGAGATCTATTCGCTTTGGTATAGGATACCAGTCCTGGCTATTATGCTCCCTTGCAACACTGACTTTGAGCATAAGGGAATGGTATGTATTTCTATATTGGAGATTAAGGTCCCATGCAAATTTAAGAGGTGAACACAAGATTGCCCAAGAGTGATGAAGCACAGGATTCTTTCGTATGTTCACAGATGCTTCCTTCAAGCATCTCTGTTTTCTTTATACTCTTCTACATGTAACTAATAAGAAAACAAATAATATTTTATGGTAATAGAAGGCAGAAGTCTTGTTCTTTGAAAAACAAGCTATTATTCAACATAAGGTCCAATAACTTAAATACAGTAACCCACATTTAAGTGTGCCAGATCCTTTTAGCTAAGACACTTAAAAACATTTTAAGGAGAGCTGGAAGTACTGTTCTGTTGTGCAGTACTCTGACAATGACAATGCCCTAACTATACTCTTTATATTTGGCATGATCTTCGATCAAGAATGGCAAAAGCCTTTTTTTTTTTTTTTTTTTTTTACATTTTTAGACTTCTCAAATGAAAATACAAAGAGCCAACTGTAAAAAAAAAAAAAAATTACCAAGTGCAGAAATTGCTTGCATATGCATTGTTTCCTTAAATTGAAGCCATTTCCTTTTAACTATGAAAATTGAGATACCCTCATGAGAGGCAAAGTGATTTCAGTTGTTCAGACAACACAAATAAATTGAAAAGTGCATGGTAAAGATACATAACAATAAAAAAAAAAAAGCAAATTTTATCACTGACATCCAAAGATTCCAACCCTGTGATCCCTCCCCAGTGCTCCAACTCTGCTCATGTTCTCACAGCACCAAGTCCGAGCGCTACTGATCATGAGATTTGTCTAACATTTGAAAACATGCCAAAACTAGGAAGAAAGTATGCAGGGTCTATGATTAGAACAAGCATCTGAGATTTGAGCCTTATGGTTATATAAAGTAGTATCATGCTACTTACTTAGTGCGCCCATATTTACCTTCTTGCATTTCACTGAGATTACATCAGGTTAGTAAAGATGACTAAGTAACTTCAGGATCTCAAAAGATCACTGCAAAACATTATTAACGATTTTAACCTCAAATGTCAAATACACACATTTTCCAGTACGTAATTTCCAAATGCTGCTTTAAGACTGTGTTCTTCCAATGTGCAAAACTGTTACTATGTTTTGGAGACAAAAGTAAACGTAGAAGTGAAGGTTACCAAATTGAAAACTAAACATGTAGGCTGCACATTGTCATCTACCTGGTTTGCTTGCATTGGCCACATGGCTCATGACAGTAATAGACGCTGATAGAGTCTGACCCATTCTAAATAGATGGCATTTCGGATGAAAAAAAGACATAAAAGCTCTCTCTGCAGTCTGTGGAGATAGAAAAGGAGAGAGAGGGGCTTCTGACAGCTCACGCAGAATAGGAAAATTAGAAAGGAAAGCCAGTATCACTACCATATGTGCTCATAGCTCGTCAGGACAGCTGGCAAGAAACATTGCTCTTCTCTTCTTTACTTCCAGGGCTGTGATACATTTCTTTATATGGCTATCAATAATACTGAATGATTAATGCTAATGATTTATGTTAATTTCATTATAAGCTTTATTTGTTGCCCAGTGTTGAATTAAGCCTGTCAAATCATCCTTTTCTACATTGCTAATAATTCTTAAAATGCAAAGCTAAACATAACATCTGATCATTAATATGTTAATGCACCTGTTTCATATATAAATGAGGTAAACAAGAAAATGACTATTTGAAGATGATTTTGAGAGGAGTAGTTCAGGGATCTCGTACCTACTTACTCTCAGTTACTTAAACACTACCAGGAAATAAAGAAAAAAATTGTCTTCCGATAACCAGATTGCTTTACATCATTCCTTAAACAGGAAATAATATCTATGCATTCTTTGATAGGTGACCAAACTCCCTGCTGAGGCACCCATTTATCATCATCCTACATTAAGCTAGCTCTGAGTGCTCAAAACAAGTGGGAAGTTGACAAGATGCACAGGATAGTATTTAAGCATATTAACCAGAAATACTTCCTCCAGATCAGACTCTTGCATGTTCATCCCCATTTGTATGGAGGAAAACTGTCAGTCCCCAACTCCTCCTTATTGTGAGATCAGGTTTCTTGTTATCACCTTCTTGGGTTAAAAGAAAAAAAAAGTTATGTTTCAGGAATTCATACCTTATTCCCTGGCAACCTTAAAATCTATTTCTGTTAAACGCAGCTCATATTAAGCTAGCCAAAAATCTGGCCATAGATGCCATACTGAGTACCTGTCTGATAAGTCAGAAATGGACCATTTTGTGCCCTATAGGGTCCCTCTATTGACCAACCAGCTGTTGTAGATAAATCCTTGCAAACCCCAAAGGAGACAGCAATAGCCATAAAAACCTAGGAAACTCCTGGCACAGGAGGACCTGTCACACCTGGCAAGAGGCAGAGGAGCAAGGTTTATACAACCTTCACCACACATTCAACACACAACAATTTAACTGAACCCCTAGGAGATCTGGATCTTTACACAAACACTATCCTTTTCCCTCAACACGTGAAGTCAGCTAAGTCACAAAATAGGGAGAGAAATGTCACTTTCCTGTTTGCTTATAAGGATCTAGAATCTATTTTGAAGTTTGTCAGGTGCCATTTTTCACTGCATTTTTCTTGTCATTTCTATTACAGTTACTACCTTTCACCTGTTTGAGGCCTCCATGTACAAGGACTGCAAATCACTCCTGGGATTATGAATTTTAGCCTCTTAATCCAGCAATGAGGAATTGGCTGGTCTTCTTACTTCATTTTGCTTACAAATTTACTTATGATTCAGTACTATGCTAAGTGGCCTTTTTTTTTTTTTTTAAATGTGCATACAGACTGCAGGACTTCAGAACAGTTTAAACTTATAACAGAAGCAAAAGGCATTTGAGAGAAAACCAAGTATAAGTGCACATTTTGTGGAAGTATTGCAGAACTTTGAGTGTTACAAACTGAAATCTGAGCTTATGTAAATTTCCAGATTCTGACCCAAAGTGTCGTTAATTTTGATTCTACTCTGGATATTCTTGTCACAGCTCCTCTTTCATTAAGTTTCCCTTTTTTTTTTTTTTGGAAGAAGATAAGTTGTGGGGGAAGATAGAAGTGAATCATTGAATCATATGATCATTGAATCATATGATCTCATCATAGAATCAATGATTCTATGGTTTTGTAGAAGTGACTTCCCTCAGGGTTCTGTATGATTCTGTACAGAAACACTAAGGTAAGAGAAAAGAACTAGGATTCCAACTTTATGAGACCTGAATCTTGTAAACAACAAAGCCATAAAATGCAAATTATATATATTCATATAACATAATTACAAACTTAAGAAAAATATATATGAACCATATATTGAAAACATGAAGTTCCTGTTTTCCTCTCTTGGTATCTATTATTTGCAGCTTTAGAGCTATAGCATACAGGTATTGTGCAAAAAAAAAAAAAAGGGAAATAGAATATTTGCTGCTCCTGCTTTTTATGATAGAACTATAGTTCTACCAGTTGGTCTGGGCTATACAGCTAACAAGTGTCAAAACATATGGACCAAACCATTTATCAAATAATCTACTCTCTGAATAGATAGGCACTATCAGCAATCTGGTATTGATCTTTACAGGCTACTGCTATTGTTCATCTGAGCATCCAGAATGCCAGCAAGAATTAATGAAAGAAACAAAACAATGCATACCAAGCACACGGTGCACACATTTTCCCCCTTTATTTTTAAAGTTGGTTATAATTTATGTAGTTATCAGAAATCCGTTGCTAGAAACAAAGCACTCAGACAGGATAGAAGACATGATGGAAAAAATCACTTCGCAAACATTAACTTCTGCACAGTTCCAGTATATTTACTTCTAGATCTCAACTGCAAGTAAGTTACACTAATCTAGCATGATAAATTCCTTGCAGTGTGTTACGCTGGCATTCACAATAGCTGAGACTGAGATGGCACTTTCATTAAAAGCTCCATTTCAGGGCATGTTTAATGTCTTGGACATTTCAAATTGCATCTGGCTGAATCTTGGCATACAGCTTGTCAGCCCAGATGCACAGTTTTTGTGGTTTTTTCTGGTTTGTTTTTGTTTTGTTTTTACAGAAAGTTGTGTAAATTGGTTGCAAAATTCATGAGTTTCACTGTGACTAAAAATATTAAATGTTAGTATTTGGGATTTTTTTTTTTTTTTTTTTTTTTTTTTTTTTAAAGTAAAATACACATTTAGTTGTTCTTTCTTCAAATTTGCATGCATCTCCTTCCAAAAGCTCTGGAAAGGTCCACACATCCACCACACTATTCTTCAAATTACTCCTTAAAATTCTTTTTTGAGGATATATTATTTGATGTACAGAATTTTAATTTGAATGATTATGATTTGAGAACATCACCCACAATGCAAAATCTTAAATATATACATTACCACCATTTTCTCTTCATTGGCTCCTCTGCAAGCAACACTAGAGGATACAAAATATAGGAAAGCAAAGTAGCTATGAATTCAGTCATAGCTAACAATTATATCTATTGGATCTCCTTCTTAGGTAGTACAGCAAAATACAACCACTCAAAACACCTACAACATACAAGAAAATCTAGTCTTTTCAGAAATTACAATCCATCTCCCAAACCTCAGCTCAATTCATCTTTTTATCTCCAAAACCAGCAATTCTGACAGTCCTCACTGCCCCATCTCTCTCATTCCAAAACTATTGCTTCGATATCTCTTGTAGTAATTTTACCACCAAGAAATATGAGAGAAGTGTATAAAGGAGACACAGAAGCAGGCAGAGCAAACAATCCTGTACTCAAAATCATCGCTCTAGCCACTACTTCTAGAAAAGAGCATCATCCAGTCTATTTCCTACAATCTTGCTCAAACAATTTTGATAGTAACAGCACTTTAATATTAAAGAACTCACTGCACTGTTATTGTATACAAGCATTCCAAGAATCTTTCACATTGTTATTGTGAGACAAGATTCCTCACCATCAGCTTCAAGTTTAACCACCTCAGTTCCACAATACAGACATAAGTTCAGAAAACAGCTAGATGTACAGAGGTACTCTTATGTATAGGGGATAATATCAAATATAAAGGTATTATGTTGCTATTGACGTGGGCACTAACACAGTATTCTGAATATTGCATGTTTCTGAGATGTTTCCCATTAACTACATGAGGACACAAGTAGTTGCAGGTTTCACCCAACTTTTGTTTTAAGATCTTACTAATTTTCAGTGATTAACATTAAATTTAAGTATGTCAGCATTTCCATTATAAGCCATATTCACAAGGGTTTATTAAATTATTGGAAAAAAATTATTCTGAGGTAAAATTCAATACTTAGGGGTAAATTTTCAAAGCGCAGCACGCAGTTTTAGCTCCTGATCTCTGAACAAAGTCAATAAGGAGCTGCAGAGCAGTACCCCTAGTCAATGCTTTGAAATTTTACTTCAAAGTCTCACCCCAGGAACAAATTCTGTCACACACACACACAATCAATTTGACCTCTTTAAATCTGAAGAATTAATGCATTGTAACTACTTTCCATAAAGATTTTTGCTGTTACCTAAATCTGCCCAGCCAATCATAAGCAACAGCTTTTGGGAGAGGGGAGAAGGATTAGAGAGGATATACTGTATTCGTAAAGGTAAAAGATTTGTTGATTTAAGCAAAAGCAAAGCTAGCATGTAGTCATGTTTCTGGCCTGCTCTACATACAAAAAAAAATTGTATTTCTTCATGCATCAACATGACTGCAGTAAACTGCACTTATTAAATGCAACATCAATAATCGATAAAGATGACCCTTTCTATTATCATGAACCAGGTAAATGATTAAAAACCAGTAAAATGGTAGACATTTTATACTGAATGATTTGAAGGGAAATACATTGAACATAAAGATGACTAGTACTGTGGCGTTGAAGGAAAAACATAATTATTCATTGATGTAAAGCAGCAGAGCTGGAAAGAACACAAATACAACAGTAGATCCATTAACTGCATGACAAGAAGCAGCATTCACATCCACTTGCTAAACTGTTTTTGATTCTTTAGTACCAACACACAGAACAATCCTTACATTATGTTGCCACAGAAAACCTAAAATGTATTTTTTTCATAATATAGCTTTCTTCCTTTATCATAATAGAGCCATCACAGTTTTTGCAAACTCTGTGTGGCCTCAAACACCTAAGTACAACCATTACATTGAATTTTATTTCTTTAAAAAACAAGAGGACATTTTAAGCCTCCCAAGAGATTTGTGTTGCCTGGCAAACTCCCAGAAGGAGCCATCTATTACTGCAAAGCCTTGCTTACATATGAGGGAGGAGGAAATGATCTCAGCTAACAAAGAGGACATATTTGGAACAACGACCAGAGAATGGCTGCTTCAAGGCCATAAAAGTTAACACTGTATACTGACATAGCATTGGGTGGAATTTAGGAGCTGATGAGGCTTAGAGAATTTGTGTTCATTCATTGCAAGTGGTTTCCCCCCCCCCTTCTTCTGACACCAAATTACAGCTTAAACTCTGTTTGAAGATCTTTCCACCTGCTTCTAACTCTTGAACTTTTTGCACAGAGGCCCACTTTGCTTTGCAGAAGGGAAATACGAGATGGTAGGACAAGCAGGACTCAAAAGCTTTGTGAAATATTGCCTTCTTTAAATGGCAAGAGTGGAATTGACAGATGTTTTTAATTACTGCCTGACTTATCAAACACATCAACTAGTCAAAGACAGATACTTTCTCATTTGCTTTAACCTGAAAAATCAAGAATAAAATTCTTACAACCTATATTGTAACAGTCATGCTTATTAGGTTTTTTTTAATGTTTCATTAATATCACCAATACACTGGCTACATCACTGAAATACCACTTGGTTTACCCTCTGATTTGAAAGACCATAGAATGACTAAGCAAGAGTTAAAATATCAATTTAATTTAAAGTATAGTTAATTTCATGAGGATTTATTGATATATGTAATCAAACTAAGAAGCAGATACACCTTTAGTTTTGCTTGTCTCTTCATATCAAAAGAGCTTTTAGAGAATCAAAAATATTGTGGTGGATTAAAATATGGCATTTGAATTGATCAATGGTCCGATTTCTCAGTGAATGCTGATGTTTTCCTCTTGGCTACAGTTTAGGATACATAAAACTTGACAATCAATCCTCAACTGAATGAGCAATAAGTCTTACTCCTAATTTCTTATAAACAGTATTTGTACTGAACTTGCATAACCAGTATTACAATATTTCTTAGTATTTTTTGCATGAATAATTAAGTGAGAATGTTTGCCTTGGCAAATTACATTATCATATGCAGTTCACAAATAACTATATTAACATTAACTGGTCAGTAGTCCCACATTTTGACATTTGCAAGGGGAAGTGCTAAATTAGTTACCAACAACATTAATAATGGTTGAAAAAGCAGGATTATCTGTGGATGACAAATAGGCTTTATTTTGGTAAGTCTTGAATATTACTTTAGAATTTCTTTGAAGTTGTTTTTCTTACTGTCAACATCTCGGTCCCAAGGGATGGTGGTTTGATATACACGTTATAGATTCTTCTGCAACCTTGTAGCCTGATCAAATAAAAAGACCTTTTCATTTGTGACTGCATAGGTTTTATGTCACCTCTTGCCAGTTGCTTCCTCGTAACTCAGCGGTATGCCCTGGATCAGCACCTCCCTCTTCATCGGCGCAACACTAACAGGAAGACAGACACCCTCGCAGGCCTTGGAGCTACACAGCCCCATACCTTTTAAGACAACAGTATCTTATTGGCTATTAATATAAATATGCCCAAAGGCAGCGCATAAAAGTTATACACACATTTCCTCAGTGTCCATACACAGTACCTATCTGGGAAAACACTAATATAATTGCTTCAAAAATAGTACCAGTGTCATAGGACATATATTTAGAACTTTGTGTATATATTTTTAGATGGATGTGACCGTCTATGACAACACCTGAAGCACAACTCTCATTTGTAAAACTACATAGTCCCATTATAAATATATATGTATGATGTTAATTTGACAACTTGGGGTAAAGGACAAAGATGGCAGGGCGTGTGTTGTCATAGGCGTAGCGTCTACTAAAGTAGACTTGGCAGTTTATTGTAAGAAAATATAAACACTGCTCTGATATTATACATTCAATCTTAGGAATGTAATTCAAACATCAATCCTAAACTACATCTGAAAGAGGGAGCTGCTGCTCACAACAGCCCTTTTCTAGGGGAAAAAAAATGATAAAAAAAACATGCACTCCATGATCTGCCTAGCTCAAATTACTTTACCTGCATATTTGCATTACATTAAGAGCAGAAACATGGGATGGGTTCAACTGTGCCAGTGATTAATAAGAGTACTGGGTGCAGTGAAAAAAAGTTGGACAGATTTTGTGGTCACGATATATACTAATATATACATATACATACATATATAGAGACAAAGAAGAAGCAAGAAACTCTTACAGAAGCACTGGAACAGTCACGCTGCATGAAGCATCTGTACAAGTTTATCTTGTCCTCAGAGAGAACCACCAGAAATTTCCAATTGTTTTCCAAGCTCCTGTTTATGAGAACTGCTGCACATTTTACACAACATTTTGCCATTCTTTTGAAAACTTTGATAATTATTCCTCATAATTCTCTCCAAGACACATAAACCTTATTGTAGCAATACATGACCATTTTATTAGGTTTTCTAATCGGAAGACAGAGCCATTATTTTAGTGTTTTTCTGGAACTGCTAGAAAGCCAATCAGTAGCCCCTTAATAAGGGAATACTTTTGGAGGCATGATAACCAGTACTTCTGAAGTTCTGAAAGACAAATGCATGAAGGTAATACATAGCTCACTCTGAAAGTAAGGTCTCCTATACTTTCTTCCATGTCAGATGACAGTTTGTCAGACTGCCCTTATGCTGCCATTTGTCACACAACATCAACATGTAATGAAACATTGGTGGCAAGGTTCAACTTCTACTGCGATACCACCAACATCTACCTCTGACATCATGGATCAACATAATAGAATAGGAGGTATTACTTTCAGAGCAGCCCCTGTATATGAAGCAGAAATAATTCTTTACTACTGCTTTCAGATGGTTTACCATCTTACTCACAGAACACAGAACAACATCACCTCAAAACAAATTTCTGCTCATTGGCAACAGTGGGTTGCAGAAAAATAGAAATGGAGGAGACAACAATATATGGATTTGTGGGGATAAACAGAACACAGACACTGACTCCGAAGAAAATATCAGCACACACCCTGTTGTGGGCAAGAAAGGTTCAGTGATGTTTTCCAAACTGATAATTAGGTCCATATCTTCATGATCTATCTTCTCAGATTAAGTGCAAGAACCATGGGGCTTATACTTAATCTTCTTTGACTACGGCTAAGAATAGATCAAGAGGTAATCTGAATTTCAGACAAAGTAGCACTTATCTCCCTAACTGGGATTCCACAAAACACAACCTGGCTTCAAATGTGTGAAAGAACATAATACTTGAAAATTTATGAGGCCTGTATGGCTTCCACTAGCAAACACACTTCCAACTAACCTCTTATTAGACAGGATGAGGAATTTACAAATCTATACAACATTTAGAAAATTCTCATTCATTCCTTTCTATTTTCAGCTACCATTGATCATTAAATGCTTGCCACCCCGCTCCCCCAACCAAAAATCAACCTGATTACGGATTATTCCATTATCACCTTGCCAGCACTTCTAGTCATGATTGTAGTGATCTTCAAACAGCCTGCTAAAGAACCAGTCCTAAATTTAAAGTAAATTGATAGCAAGCAATATAGGAAATATTTTTAACACATTATAATGATCTGTTTTGAAACAGGAGATTAACTTATAAATATCATCAAATAATACCCTTATTAACTTTTCATAAGACAAAAAAAATCACTGTCACAATAAAAGAACACTTGTAAGTTCTCTAACAGTAATGGTAAAGGACTGAGCACCAAAATTACATCTAACAAAAAAGAATGAGGTGTTTCACTTGCACATTCCTAGGCTGACACAAGTGTCAGGAGAGAATAGTACATTCGGAGTTATGAAACACTATTACTCATCTCTATATGCTCCATTTCCACATGGATCTTCCACAAAGCCAACTACGATGATGTAAATACAAACCAAATCTTTTACATATGTTGAAGTGATGTGGAGACATGTTCAGAGCTTCACATGGGGATAATGAGTGTTCCTGTACTTCTGGGGACTACGCACACTACATCATTTCCTCTTCTTTGCATTCTTCATGTCACCAGTCACCTCTTTTTTTGTCATTTAATGAAGTCTTGCACAGACAATTTCAACAAAACAGGGCCTTGATTCTGATACTTATATCATACTGTTAACAGCTCTTAATTATGTTTGAGTGATCAAAATTCTTCCCACTGATTAGAAGTCACCTGTATTACATCAGTTCATTCTCCGTTTTTTGCAAGCAATCCTCACTGTAACATCTCCTCTTCCACTGTTTCAATCCCCAGTGCTTGATTCTCCCTCATGAGCCTCTTAAAGGTTCTCCTCCTTCTAATCAACCCCCTAGAGGCACTTTAGCAGCTAACCTGGGTGATTACAGCCACTGCTGTTGTAATTTTCTAAATTATAAATGCTTTTCTTAGTCATCAGTTTCAATTGTGCAAAGTTGCCCAACTGTAATGGAAGTTGCATGCAGAAATATTGTTGAAAATTTAATTTGCATGCAAATCTGCCCACTTGCCATCCTTTATTGTGAAGTGTTAATGTAGTCACACAGCACTGCACTCATGGATTACCAGGATTTTAAACCAAGCACTGTGACTACAACCACTTGAATCCTACACATCCTACAGTGCCTACAGAAAATTCTGCACTTAGTCTCATCCTTTACAGACAAGATGTGTGCTTTCAGATACACTCAGAAGTACACGCTGCTGTGTACATGCCCCTTTATCTGGTACTCACTGCAGTAGTTTTAAATATAGTTAAAATCAAACCATTTTTATGTTGTAGATGTGGAAGAAGTTGGATATGTTTAAAATATTAACATTTTAATTCAATTTTTTTTAAAAAAAACTTCTTTGACCACCTTCCCTTTACTTCTTTAATTGAAATAAATGTATCTACGGCTAAATTTTTCAGAGATGTATAGTCTGAGGGTTTTTTTTTGTTGTTTTTTTTTTTTGTTTTTTTTTTAAATCAAGGGTCTTTTAATCTTCCTTCATTCACACAGACATGCATGTTTAAAGAAAGGCAGCTGGCACACTGTACAACACATTACTTCAGCCTGCATCAGCAAGTGCCTGTCATTATCACCTACCATGTTTTCTGTCTGATTTGTTGTATTTAAGAAGTCGTAGCTGTAGGTAATTAAAAAGTACTGCTCCAGTGTGACGAATAATCACTACACTTTTCCAATGCAACACAAATTGTGCAAGTCTCTTTCCTCCTCGCTTCTTAGTCTTCACAAAACAGCTGATGTGCTGATTCTTTTTATCCCAGATGTTATACTTGCAACATTCTGGATCCAATTAGTTTTATTCATATTTTTAATGTGGCACTTGTAAACAGTACAAGTACTTTCTAAGAAAAGAGTGAAAACATGTAAATGCTTATTCAAGGGTAAAGAAAATCCTCTGTTAGACAACTTTATATTTGCTTTTGAAAGGATCTCTTTCATTTTTTACTAATACAAACACACAAGAAGTGAATTCTAAACCTACGTACTGATTTGCTTTTGAAGGACCTTCACTACAGTAACTTTTTCCAACACCTAACTGAGAAAAAAGCAGAAGCTCTAAAGAATCACATACTTCAAATGTTTAGTATCTGCTTGTATGTTTTTGAATCTGACTTAGTACTCCCAATCCACTGCAACTTCCCTCCAGCCCACTGAAGCAGATGAGCACAATACTCTTCACAGACAAAACTATTTTGGGGGAAAATATATCCATTACCATTCACAAGAACTGCATGGCAAGATAAAGAATAATCCAGACTCATGCTTCAGAGAGGACACTAAAATCTAAGCACTATTAATTTAATGAAAAGGAAAACATTTGTCTTAATGAACCAATGATTATATTTTGCAAGCATTTCAAATCTTCAAAGAAAGAAAACAAGATACTTGCTAAAAAAATACATACACTAATTCTTAAACTGTAAATTAGAAACATGATTATATGGCTCTATCTACTGTTAGACAAATAAGGAATCTGTAGTACCTGAGGTGCATGTAAACAGAACTTTTCAGAAACAATTTAGGCATTCCAGACTTTCTTGGAGTTAGAAAGATGCAACAATGCACTCAATTGTGTTTTGGGTTCTTAGGTTGTTCTCTGGGTGGTTATTTTTGTTTTGCGGGGCTATTTTGTTTGGTTTTGTTGGTATTTTTGGTTTGCTTGCATACTAATAAAATTCTAAGGCCCCTTAGTTGAATCATGGAATAAAGAGTCTGGAAATGGAATAGGTCACAGTAGATCAAGCACTGGGTGTTTTTTTTATGCATAACTCAAACTGGCTCTGACTGGTATGTGAACCAGAGCAGTAATGAACATTATCACTTAATTTGGCATTCTTAGTTAAAGTGCTCTTCAAAGCATTTCCATGCATTCAAATAGTCTAAAATATGTCAAAACATGACTACAAGAAAGTTTCAGAAGTAGTGACAATCATACTTTTCTGGTAACTTTGCACCAGTTGAGATACTGAAGTGCTAAAGAAGAGAAAAATCAGTAAATATTTCATCTTCCATAAAGAAATGCAAGGCAAGACGATTTTACAATCTGCAGATTTGCAGCTAACAGGATTTGCAAGACTAAAACAATATATTGCTAATTTTGTTTCCTTTTTTAAAGTATGTCCTTCATTCAACCACACCTGGAGAAAATCTTTAAAGGAAATAGGGAATAAGAACTCCAGTCCTATCCTGTCTCTCATTTCAACTGATAGAGGAAATGTATTTAATACCTAACCTCCAATTATATTTACAAGACAACTTCTTGTGGAAATAAACTGACCAAAGGCTTTAACACAGATGTCTCTTAAATTCTTTTAGAATTACTCATTTTTTAAGCATTCCTTGAAAAACAAGGAAACACCCCCACATATTACACCATGTGTTAATTCCCCTTCTGAGGAGTTCCTCCATACCTCTGCTGCTGTGAGGCAGAGGACACTTCTATCAAGGAAGGTAGACATAATGCAGCCTACAAGTTTTCAGCATACCATCACAAGGACAGAAACAAGAACACAAGTGTACTTCACTTATTTTTGAACACAGCATGAATTACAGGCATTGATAGTTAACAGGAAGAGGACAAATTGTCTTTAAATCGCATTTCTCCAGCAAATCTAATTTTTAGCTTCCCTATACCTGAGTTCCCATCAGAGCATCCTGACCAGCTGCAAACCCACCCCTGCCCACACTGCAGAGCAGTGCACTTCACAGACTTGTCACATGGAACCACTCCCACTTTAACAGCATGTGACTCCTTATCAGATTTAAGTGAATTATTTTCAGGTGAAGCTTCCTCAGTCACCAGCAGTCCAGGTGGAGCTCCTGAGCAGCGTACCTGCTTTAAACAAGATTCGTGGTCATGGTGTTTTGTGGCTGATGTTTTTTAATGCCATGTAAGGGAAAAACCAGCAGGGCATTGTTCTCTATACTTAACAACTCTCTACATTTCTTGCTGCTATAGTTCAGTAGTTTCAAACACCCCCCAACAACCTTACATTGGCTTGTCCACAGAATGTCACCAAGCAACAAAAACAGAAATGAAAAAAAGTGTTTTGCTTTGTTAATATCTACTTAAAAGCATAAAAAAAACAAAAAATTATCTTCAGTAACTTCAGTTTAGGATTTGTCTTATTTAAATACTTTCCTGTATAACACAAATTCAAATACAAGCCATCTGCATTAAACAAAATGAACACTTCCAGCATACCTTCAGGTCTGCATTAGTGGGAACTGTGCATACAAAGGAGAAATCCACATGCCTTACAGAGCAGAGTTCTCAAAATGCTTCTGCTGTGATGACACAGCAGTGACTGCCAAGCTCCTTCAGCCCAGGGTTCAAGCATGAGGACTTTGAACAGCTTCACATCCCTTCTCAGAGCCTCAGCATCTGCCAGCCTCTTCCATTTCCTTCCTGTACATTTTATCTGTGCTTTTATCTTTTCCTCCCTTTATTTTGCTTTATCTATTTTCGACAATAGTGACTAGCACAGTATAACAGCATTATATAAGCTTTTTACAGTGCCATGTTTTGCTTTACAGAGTGAACATAAATGAGGAAACACTAACTTAAACTCTGACAGCCAATGCTGGATGTATCAGCTCGGCCTATAAATAAGCACTGATCACCTCCATTTTATTGAACTCATTTTCCAGGCAAGCAAAGACCACAAGATTCCTCTGCAAATTTTCCCTTTACACTCTCCAGCAGTGCTGCTAGTGTCAGCTACGACAGATTTATAGCCTATTCATTCATGGGAACAAAAACCCTGCCAGGGCTGGTCATGCAACACGCAGTAGCAGTTAGTTCAGAAGATAACAGCTGCAATACCTCACTTCCTTATTCAGCACTCTACAGCATACACTACTTCAGAGATAATAAATGCTTCTTGTTTGTATTTCTTGAGCAATATCGGAGGAAAGGGTCCACATTACAACAGTATGAAGTGGCACTGCAACACAGGGGGATTAATCAGTGTTTTCCTTGTATTTATTCCTTCTCCAGCTTTATGGTTCTATAACTGACATTAGAAAGTTACTCTTGACTGTTTTTATATACTATCACTTCCAGGGACAGTCCAATATTTAAATTTTGAATTTAGTGCCCGTTTAATTTAAAAGGTTATTTTGAATTATTTTGAGTACCGAAGACTTATAATATGTAGTGCTTTAATAGTGAGAGAGCTTCACTATTTGTCAGATTAACCAGTTATTCTCCTTCACACTCAGAGTTAAAAAAAAAAAAAAATGAGCTTAATCTGAAGCAACTGAACTGTAGATCATAAAATTACTAGATCCCTTCGCTGTTTTGAAAAGCAAATTAAAGTCTGCAATGAGTTTGTAAATATTCCTTAATTGCAATACGATGCAGCAGAGAGGAGATACCAGACCAATCCAGTGTTTTTGGAGGTGGTGCTCAGAGCCATCAATTTTGGAAGAGCTGCTCTTGCATAAAACATCTGTTTGGGGCACTGGGTGGCTTTTTAAGCAGTGCACTGTGGTCTCTTTGCAAATGATGTAAGCCTTTACCTTTTTCACAGATGTTTAAGTGGGTCTGCAGTCACTATGCTTTCAGCTCTTCCAAAGTAGCCCACTTCTCCCATTGAATAGACACGTTAATATTACACTAAGCTCTAGCCACATACAGCACAGAATAGAGCCAAGGCTCATCTATGAGCAACAAATGAGTATTTTCACAATCTCTTTGAATGACACTGCACTGATGTGGATAGTGAACTTCTAGAAACTTGAGATTTCCATCTTTGCTCACCTCTCTATTGCAAGATAGTATTGTCCAAACGAAGCTCAAACGTGATCCTATAAAATTACAGTATAGTCAAGATTTTAAGTACTTTTTTTAGGTTTTGAGCTGAAGGCTGAATGAATTTGTCTCTTACAGATATTTAGTAAACCTGGATTTCTAATCTTTGAAAATTCTGCAACCTTGGTCTTCTTCAAGAGAAACTTTTATTCCTTCACCAGCAGAAAACACAAAGCAGTCTGTAAAACAGCAGTGCAAACCACAAAATTTACCATCTTAAATGTCTCATAAGCTTTAATTACAAAGTCACAATCCACTGTTCCAGTTGTTTTTTTTTTTTTTTAATTTGGACAGATGCACCTGTATCTCATGGCATATTGAAATGTACATCTGTAAAGGTGGAAAATATGGGAATGATTAAGAAAAAAAACAGACTCTGAAGTAAGCAAACTATTAGCTATACTAATTAAAAAATTAACTTATCCTTTACAAATCTCATTCTTTTCATGCCACACCATACAGCCATCTTACTAGATCAGACCCAAGGTCTACAGCATTGTCGATACCAACACAAACAGCTGCTTGGGCCACAACAGCAATACAACCCACCGAAGACATTTCTGCATAACTTCCTTAAATTCACTCTAACAACACGCAGACTCTTCCAGATTTAACCCCAAATCTCCTATTTCAATCACTTTTAGTCCACGAAATGCATAGAAAATATGAGATCAGACAGCAGTTACTGTAACTTCATTTGGTAATCAATCAGGTTTTATTGTGCGGACTCTGGCTCAGGTCATAATGCTGGAAGGAACCTAACACAGCAGTTTAAGGTTTCACCAGTTTAATAACCCTTGCTAATTGAGGGCAGAGGGAACCCACACACTGTAGTGAGGTTTTTAGTACCTAACCTTCTCCTATGGGGGAGAAGGAAAGGAAAAAAGATCTGAATTTGAAAGAGGGAGGGAGAGGACTGTAGGTAAGTAACCACCCCAATCGTTCATCCCTGCATTGCTTGTTCTGGCAATATAAACTTAAACATATCTATATATAGTTAATTGTACAATACATATACAGAAGCTTTTATGAAGGAACCCATTTTATTCATGAAAACTAGCTACCTCCTGATGCAAAACCAGGATTTTTCCCAGTCAGCATAGAAATACATTCATTTTACACGTAATTGTTCTTCTCATTCAAATCACCTAACATAACAAATGCTAGAAGACATTATAGTTCATCTGCTAAGCAGTCTCTTTATGAGTTGAGGCTTCAATGCTTTAATGGGCAAATTGCCTGATTTAAGTAAATCATGTCACCTCCATCCAAGTAATCATATTTGTTGCAGACTTGCTGACCTCATCTCTACACTAAAAACAAAAACACATTTACATTTTCAGCTTGAGATATTTAGTTCAAATGATTTACAAACAGGTTGAAACGAAAACTGATTTCAGCCTACAACAAAGATACTATTTAAGTTCTTTGTTGACAGAGATTACAGATATATAATTATTGGTTACTGTCATTTAAATAGAGATGACATTTTTGCACAAAGAAAACAACTTGTGAGATAATTCCCCTAAGGTTACCACTACATTTAAAAAAACGTTAGTCTCAGGGAAATGGTTAAAAAGATAAAATTACATATCTGCTGTGATAATAGGTTTCAGGGTGGGGTTGTGTTTTTTTTTGGTAAACATTATTTCCCCCTCTGCTTCATACAAGAAATCTCTTACAAGAGGCTTTCCACAGCATTATGTCATAACTTTCAAAAACACAGAGCGTTTTTAGAATTGTTCCAGTTAACCAGTTCTCTGAAATTTCAAGCAAATTTTGAGCTAACAAAAAGATGTTAATGATGCTTTAAAAAAAAATACACATATTTAGATGCATTCATAATTTAATTTCAAATTTGAGGTACAAAGGTGAGATTTGAAAAAATTGGGCAAGATTTCAATGCACAAGCCTAGTGGGGCTCATAGAACCACTGGATTTTGTTCACTACACAAGGAAAAACATTTTTAGGTCACCATCCAAGCTTTCCTCCAAAATGAAGCAAGCTTTTTTCCTAAGTTTATACAGTTCAGAATCCTTCATAACAAGTCCATTCAACTGTTTTTACTATTCCACAGCAACACTGACATACTCATTTTTGTTGTTAACAAAAAAAAAAAATCCCTGCTTTTAAAAACATAGAAGGCAAAATCTACACATTACACCTGTAAACGTGAGGTGGAAGGATAATATATAACCTTCCCTTTATTCATATTGACATTTTAAATTGCCTAAGTAGTAGCACAGAATCCTCCAGAATGGCTTTCTTTATTAGCCCTTCTTCAGCTAGAAGAATGTCTACTTCTAGTGCATACTATTTGTCCTGTTTAAGAATATTTAGAGTAGAGGAGAAAAACTGAAGGTTTAAAAAAAAAAAACCAACAAATAAGGGAAGCTCAACATTTCCTTTGGGTCCTTTCTGCAAGGTTCCCTCCACAACGTTTCCCTTTCACCTGTTTACTAATATTGTTCCAGAAGAATCAAAAAAAAGGGAGAGGGTGAAGAAGCTCTCTAGGCTGTAGAATTAGAGGTGGTAATAAAGGAAATATAAAGGTGATAATTGACCTCAATGGTCAATCCAGCCTTAAATTCTTTGACACTTGTCTTTACAGTTGATTTAATGATTAAAAAAGTTTCCAGCTGGTCACAATGTATCATCTCAATCAAATCTGTTTGCTAAACATATAATTGTCTCCTACTGAAGTAGGAGACAAATAATTCCTTTGAAATTTATAATAACAATCCTCAATCTTGTTACCCAGCATGCCAAAACAGTAGCCCAACGTGACTCCTGGCTAGGGGTTCCAATACTGCTGAGTATGTATGGGTGAAAAATATTTCTTACTCCTCTTTCATACTCCTCCTTCCTCTAATTCAGTGAAGGTTCCTATGTGCTGAAACTCAGAACATTAGTGTCTCATTTACTACTACATACATATAAAAAGCTTAAGCTAAATCTTTTTTCATATCCATACAGTGTGCTTTTAGTCCCCAAGCAGTTACATGATTGTCCAAAACTTTATGGACACTATAACACATTCTGGAATACACTGTACAATGGATTAGGTTTTCTTGTCAACAATCTTTTTTCCTTAAAAATGCTTTCTATCACTGCCAATAGATTTTGCAACATCTTCATCGGTAGTACAGCAGTTGTATCCTTTAAAAACGGTATTATAGTTGTCTTCAACTTTAGACAAGAGTCTGGGTTAACAGGTCTGTAGAAAAACAAACCTTGTAAGTGATGCCTATCTGATGTCCCTGTAAGCATGCCTATATGATATTTTTCATTATTATTCATTCAAATCAACTTTAAAAGCTAACATTCTTCAATTTCATGGTTACCAAATAATATTCGTGTCCACATCCTCAAAAAAAAAATCAAGTTTGGTGTACTGATGATAGATAACATCTAATTTCATAATTTGAGCTCGAATTGTTACCTTGAAATTGCACTTAGGTCTCTTTATCTCTTGCTCCCCATGGTACACAGTAATCAGTGACAGCATCTATTAATTCACAAAACAGAAACAATAGTAGGAACTGGACATAACTATTTTGAGTATGGCAAGTGATATGCTCTGTTATCTTTGACTGTGAATCTAAAACCAAAAATGTTGCATTGTATGGCTTCATGAACAGCCAAAGCAACTTGAGTTTAAACGATCATTTTCCAGAGCCATCCCAGAACCTCAGTTCTGAGGCACCCCATACAGTTCCTTAAAACAGATACTGCTGCTGTCTCTTTCTGAAAAGATGTTATGGTTTGTGACTCTTATTTTCTCAGTTTAAAAAGACGGTTCTCACAGGAAGTGGTCTCCTTCCTCCTACCTGAAGTGCAGTTTATCTATCTCAGAAACCACAGAGAAGGCTGGAACAAGCAGACCACAAGTAGAGAGAATCTCTCTCAATTTTCTCTCTGTCATCATAACTCTTTCCACACTGGCATTGTTTCATTTCCAGCTACCTGGCATGTGAATTTTCGTAAGAACTACACAATGTTCTACAGTCATCTCATTTTTGTGAAAAAATAAAATAAAATGACCTCGCCGGAGACTTCACGTGTCTGTATCTGCTGACATAAGATCTCTTTACCTCAATAGTAATATTTATTTTTCTTTTTAAAGTCAGTTACACTGCTCATTGTAAAAAATTACCCTCATCACACAGATGTATTGATTATTTGTTTCAGGGTAGCATTCTAAAGGAGCATTCATGAAACTTCAATAATGATTCATTACATCTGATTGATATGTAATGGAGTCACTATCCAACATTTGAAGCACATCATAAAGGAAGTCCACAAGCAGTAAAAGCATTTGTAACAGACAATATGTTTGAGGCCTTAAACGTCCCAAATGGAAAAGCAGATCAAAAACACTGCTCAAATAACTCGAGTTGTATCAGATGTATAAAACCATTCCAGGTATATAAAATACAGCAAAAACTTGGTTTGAGCTTCAAGTTGTTTAATTAATTTTCTGAATAATAAAATAGTCTCTTTTTCTAGTTTTTCTTTTCCCTAAAATGAAGTTATAACATTTTCATGTGGGGAAATTTTCCCTCCTTTGTATATCTAGAGTGTATTCTTTCAGTTTGAAGGTCTGATCTTCTTATACACTGATGTCAGAAAAATGACAGGTTAAATTTGTCTAAACCACGCTGCTTCTGACCAACATCATCGTTAGTTTAATACATATTTAAACATATGCACTAATCAACATCCTGTTTTTGCTGCTAATAATTTGCAATTACATCAAATCCCTTTCCTCCCTACTTTAAAGATCAGAAGATATTCTTCAAAATTGTAAAGATATTGCAGCACACAATTTTCTCATTTAAAGACATTCAGGCTAGAAGCATGACAGAAACCTTATTTTATATAACCCTCCGCTCTGAGGAATAGACAGAAACCTCCACTAAAACTTTATTTTGTAGACTTCTAATGACTACAGACCCATTAGACCTTCCTTGTAATTGATATCTGCCATGTACAAGTAATAAGGTGCACTCTGTAACAGGTCTTCTAATGATCATCCTCCCCAATGCAAGGGATAATAGCCAGTGTCATGAGTTGAGGTTAAATAAACTGTAAGTGTGTAACTTTATGGGATGCTAATTAGAAAGCAGGTGAATACAAATAAGAAGCAGAGAGGGTATGTGATAAGACAAGGGGAGGGAGGAAGAGTGTGAGCCCTAAGTGCCAGATAAAAAGACAGTCTTCCTTCTCTGAGCTGAGATTTTTGAAGCTACGTAATAGCCCTGACTAAATGAAGCTTCGTGTTAAAGAGTGAAAGGTATTTAAAGTTCTATTTTAAATTTTGTAAGGTGTCAAAGGGAAACAGATGCTGTTTTCAATATTGTTTCTGTCCCTTTTGAACAGAGGGCTCTTAATTTTAGTTATATTACTTGTTTTACCTGAAATCCTCTTCTCTGGAGTTCTTGCTGTCTATCTCAGCACTTTTTCCTCTTTCCTTTCTTCTCCTTTTCTTTATAGAGTTGTCTATGTCGTCCCTTTCACAATACATTCATGTAAAGATGACAGTGAAACTCTTCTGCTCACCACAGGATGCTGTTACTGACAATTATAATTAGCGTGCTATCACGATCGCTGAAGGAAAGAACATGTTACAGCCCCACTATGGGTTGTTGCCTCTTCAATTGCTTATACCATTGTTCTTGAGATCTTGTTAAAATTATATTTAATGACTGCTGTTTAGATTCGTTTATCATGAAACCTTATACACACAGGTTATTCACCCATTTAGTTTGCCATCTCCCTTCTATCATCTTCCTTTTTCATTAACTGCCCGCTAACAGGAATTTCACCTGCTAACATAATTCACTCTCTACACTAGTATGTCTTTATCACTTAAATGCACATAACATTTGTTTACTTCACTGATTTATTGCTGAAGATTACTGTTCGTATTTTCCTCACTTTGTTTTCCTTCTCAATGTTTTGGGGATATTGGCTGAACAATTGTATTCTAATCAATACTGAGATTAAATGGAATCACACACTTCTCCAACGTATGTTTATTCTTGTGCTGAATAGACCAACCACTCACTTTTAAATATTTTCAGTTTTGCTGGTTAGAATTAAAGCAAATGTTTGCTGCTTCTTGTATGTGACTACTTTCTAACAATTATGTATATACTTAAAAGAGAATTGCACAGTATTACTTATCAGTTGCCCAATTCACAGTCATTCTGCTACCCAAGAAGTAATCTTTCAGACATGGCTACATTCAAGCTAGTTCTTCTAGGAGCAAGGAACTGAAGTAGAGAGAATCACAACTCAAAAATAGCACTCAGACACCTGTATACGTGTACCAAAGCTGCCAGTGTGCAGCCATGCACTTAGCTGCAATAAATATTAAAGCTGAATAAATATATATATATATATATATATATAAAATCCTGTGAACTGTACAGTGTCAATTCACTTACCTATACTTGGCATTCAGTAGTTTTGTTCAAGTAAATGTATGAATTATTCCAGATCCATAGAATGACAGCAGACAAGTTCAAGATGCTGTTAATTTTCACTGGACATATGGCTTTACAAATAAACAATCACTACTGAAGCATTCGAGTACCTGTTGCACATACATGCTGCTTTTCTCCATGCAAGGAAAAAGGATTTACCAAATTGATGAAAGGCAAGAACAGTCAGGGAAAATGACTATACAACATAGCAGAAAGGAAGGAAAAAGTTGTAAACGTACAGATTTGAGTGCGTTCCTCCCGTGGATTCAAAGCATTTCCTTTACATAGAAAAACTCCTTCCTGCATGCTGTCCAAAAACATGAATCTTACTTGACTTCTCCTGCCTCGACAACCTAATTCCTTCTCCAACTCAAAAACACTCTCAGAACATGCTTTTATACTATTTATTTTTCTAATCTCTGCTTATTTAGAGAGCTCCATACAGGGCTTCAACCTGACTACCAATAACGTCTCCATTATTGGAATAAGCCCAATGCAGTGGGGACAAAGACTGAAGTACGTGTAGTTTCAGGCACAACATTTTCTTAGTAAGTTTCAGTAGCAGTTGTTTCTGTCAAAATTGTCTAAATTAAAATATCAAAATCACTTGAAAAAAAAATTCATTAAATGAAGGAAAAATATTTTCATCTTCTAAACTACCATTCTTTTGCTATCTTCCCTTCACCTTTCATATATGCAAAAGGCAAACAAAATGATGCTCCAACAAGACATGCTGGCATATTCTCTTAGAACT
Organism: Phasianus colchicus; assembly: GCF_987193195.1. NCBI lineage: Eukaryota > Metazoa > Chordata > Aves > Galliformes > Phasianidae > Phasianus > Phasianus colchicus. The sequence goes on from NC_143448.1 coordinate 9,949,715, forward strand.
TTTTATCCAATTCAGTAAACTCTCGGCAGTTTTGACAACTACAAGCACATGTGATTCTTTATTTTACTGATGCATTGTTTCATTTTCTTTTCTTCTTCAAAAGATAACACTACACTCATGCAATCAGATACATATAATCAGAATTTTTAAGCATAAAAACTTTCCAGGCATGCATCTTGTTTTGATCACGCATGCTCCAGAACTCCACACGCTAAAGAAACACTTTGAGTGGTTGACACAGGTTTCCTATCCAGAGGGTCAGCACTGTCAGGCTACATGGCTGCCATCCATGCAGGCTCCCTCACAGTAGGGAACTACTCAAGCATTTCAAACATACTGAATGTAATGGCACCATAAAGGGATTGCATGTATCCAACCAAAGATAACATATTTAGCCCAGCGTTAAAGACCAGATGTATAGATAAACACACATCAGCTCTGTAGTGGTCAGAGATCCCATTTGGTGCTTTCTCCCTCGGTGGCACATGCTGCCTTTGACCTTAATAGCTGAAATGAATCACCCCTATTACTCATATCCTCAAGCACCCTTAAAACAATCTGACAGAATGTAACCTACAGTAAAATAAACAGTGTTTCTGAACTAAATGATATCCCAGCACAGAGAGAAACTGCCTAAAAACATTCTCTGTTTCCTGATGCTGCTACAGTGAGGACCTATAAGCAGCAGCATTCACATTATTTGTTTCAGATGCCACCATATGCTCATGGGAGATTCAGGGCAAGGGGCACACTTCGACTCTTCACATGCCAAGTGGAAGAAAATCAATTTCAATACCCAGGGGGAGAAATTACTACAGGAGAAGGTCACTCACCACTACAAGCTGCTCCATTATCATGCAGCCTTGGAAGGAATCCTACAAAAATTAGGTAGCTTTTGAGTCTTAGCTGCTAAATTATAATAAGTAACCTGGATTAACATGAAAGTTACATAACAGAACTAAACTTTAAACTAGGTAGGATCTGCTTACCTATGTTTGTTCTGTTAAAGAATTTAGACTAAGATGCTGTTTGATACTGAAGGTCAATAATTTGCGCGCAGTAAGAAATTGTTCTCACAAAGCAAAGAAAGATTCATACCAAGTTGGGATGGCTGCTAATGGACAGTGGGGCGTCTCTGGTGAAAACCAGTCTAATAATTACTCTTAATATTCCAAGAATTTCCTTTTCTTCAGAAATTAGCATGTTCATTCAAAGGAAGATTTACTTCAACTACGCACATACAATTTTTGGTGGCCAAAGCTAAAGGTCTACTGAAGAAATGTACAGCCTGTACCAAATTCAACCGTGTGCAAATGGCTTTGCAAGCAGAAAATAAACTGGAAGAGAAACAAGAAATGTAAGAACAGTAAAAAGTTGATCATTTTAGCCACATTTTCTTAACCAGCAAGCATTCAGAAGAGCAAAGGAAAGCACATTCCAGAACAGACAGATACTGTCATAAAAAAGCTAAATATGACAAATAAATATCAAAATAAAAGTGCTGCTAGACATCCAACTAACCTTAACGTGGATTTACAGAAGCTCATTTTGTACAAAAATCAAGATCAAATGTAGAAAACAAAACTGCAAAGAGAGACTATAATTAGCTAGTAAAAAGTGAACTCATCCATACACAATGAAATGCTCACTATTGACAAGTGCCTCAAACATATTATTAATTTCACAATATTTCAAGGTTTGTTGTTCTTCTTTAGAGCTTTTGTCACTGGATAACATGATCCTAGAAAAAGCACTGTTCACCTTAATAGTAGTGTTTTTTAGAAAAAGTTACTGCGAACATGGAAGCATAGAAAACAAGACTTCAATTTCATCTTAACATACATAAGAAAACAAAAGAAGTGAGTTTTAAGGCCTCACTCATGACACATAAGTGCTTGGTCAGACTCAATATCCTAAGTGAGGATTAGAATTTAAGTAAAACAAGTCAAAAAGAACACTTATTTTATACACCAGGATTACAAAATAAGGGCATATAGCCAAAACCTTCCCCACTTGGGTTATATTATTTTCACTGAAATACTCCCATACCTGTTATTCTCATGTAGATGCCAGCTCTTCTTAAAAAGGTTTCTTATCATTGCTTTTTCATTTTTCCTGACATCACAGGCTAGATACTGAATCACAATACCATGCTCTAGGATGACAAAAGAATGGAAGCAAAAGGACACCAGGTGCTCTCTCAACTCTTTGGAATATGGCTAGAGAACAGCTGTGTGAGATATCTAGGAGGAGTTAGAATGATTCAAGAACAGAAACAAGACAGTGGAGAATATTGGATCAGAATTTGGAAGCAGTCGAAGAAAAACAGGGAAGTTAGCTGGAGATAAGGCTGCACTGGGAGACTAAGCAGCATTAAAAGGCAGCAAAATGCACTTCGATTAAAACTTCTGCTTTGAGTTTCTTGTGTGCAATTTAATTATGGCAACACACACTGCATGATAAATGCTCTGTGAATACTAGTAAAAAACTGGGCTGCAAAAAATCTTTGAGCCTAAAGACTGACAAGTTGACAGCATAGAATAGCCCTGAAGCTTGTATGCTATGGATGCTGAAAATCACAGGTTAAAGTCTAATGCAGTCTAACTTCACTTGCTCTCCCTTTGCACCGTCCAATAATATTTAATCATAACTCAGAGATGATGAAACAAAGTTCCTTCTGTAAGGGGAAAAGGCAAACTACAGATGTCAGCAATATATATATATATATATTTTTTTTTAAACAAAGCACAAATGATAAATAAACATAAAATTAACCCAAAATATAGTAGTGCCTCAGCAGAACGTGTCATCACATTTAAAAGCACTGCATGTAAATGAAGTGCAGAATGGAATTTTCAGGAGCCTCAGTCTGACTTTTAACATGCTGTAAATAGTGCTACAGGCATGAAGATTTTATGGATTTTATGTACATGTATCTTTATTCTCATGCAAACATTAACACACTTTTTTCTTCTGTACCTGGCATGAGATGGAAAACATTTAAATCCTGTCCCATACCAACACAACTGGTATTAAAACAGATTTGAAAACAAGGCCAAGACAAAACGTAGCATTTATATAGACTTCTTAACAGTCAATACTTATTTTAAAAAGTCATATTTATTTCTAATTTACATATTTTTAAAAACCATGTTTTTATTTAGGGTACTAAAGAGAATTTTAATGACATCTATTCTGGACATTGCGTTACACCAAGTGTAATGCCAAGTTCAGTCAAGACTATAACATAAAATTGGTAGCACCGTGTTATTTTGCTTTTCCTATTTAATTTTTTAGTCATCGAATGTGTACACTGTGCCTTCTCTTGGGAAATTAAATATTTTTCCCCTAGTTGCTACCACCAAATGGAATGCACAAGACACATAAGAATTTGCACGTTATGCAGCCAACATCTCTTTGCAGTTCTACTTTTCCACTCTATAATACATTAAATGAGTGTCCCTATAGTCCAGTGAGTGTCAAAGCACAATAGGAAAACACAATACCTGCACTAATAGAAGATTTTGCCAGTAGTGTTCATAGCCAGCTATGATTTTTGTATTCCACCCCAGATTAAAAAACCAGAGTTCAACTTGCTTCTGCCCTGTAGCCTCCAACCAGTACAGCAATGATTATCTACTCCAAGTGTTAAGATCAAGAAACTAAATTGTTTCAAGATCTTTCCTAAAAGATAATTATATTTATATATAACTTGGACTGATTTATTAATTGCATTAGTAACAACATAGCTAATATAACAATCATTCACATCAAAATTGCAAAAAAACAGTTTTCTTTTCTGAGAATGCTTTGACTTTGGGGCATAAAAACACACAGGAAAAAGAGAGAACCTGAAGCTTCTTGTGAAAAACTGTTAAATACTAACAGGTTAAAAACCAGTCATCTATACTATTCCCTCAAATATTAATTCATGCATAGAGGACAGAATTATCTATTCATTTGCTCTCATGCAGCAAATTAATAGATGTAGCAGTAACAGGCATCTGTACCTTTCTAGGACTAGCAGTTTATTTGGCCCAAAGGATATATTCCTCCTGAGAAATCATCAAGATCAAAGGCATGATGAGAAATCCTGTGGGACCTTATACTATTGCCTGGTATTTCCTGATATTTCCCTGCTTATATATCAGCAAGCAACTGATAAAGTACATTTTTCCAGCTTCACAACTGACATTGTTATAACCTCACCCCAGAACCCTTCCCAAAAGCAAGGAAAGATCAAGTCACAGACAGCAATGGCTTTAAACTTTCCACTTCAGATTCCCCCCACACACAACATGGAAACTCATGGTTAGGTTTCAGCCTGTCTTCCTAATGGAAAAAGCTATCTCCAACTGTTCTGTCAGCACAGGAAAACTACTCTCAAGGGAATATTTTAGTAGCCATTCCATGATGGTGCTTGCCCCAGCTATCAAGTCCTACGTAACAGCCTGTACCCAGGGCAGCAAGGTGTTTTAAGCATTTTAACTATCTAATTCAATGCAAGAAATGGCAAATGAAATGTTCTGTATGCTAGAAGGAATACGTAACTTGAGCACTGAAGTGTCTCACCATCCAAGGCAGAACACAGAAAACACGTAATACTTCCAAGGTATTGTAAGCACCTTTCTAGTATCAGTTCTCCTCCAAACAACGTGGCACTCCACTGTTGCTCAAGCAATAGCTGGCTCACATATTAGCTAAAGATCATCTAGAGATCATGCATTTAGCCATCTTAATCCCACAAGATTTTCATGCAAGAAATACTACCAAAACAAGTAACCCTACCAACACAAATAAGTTCCAGAGTTGTGTGTACACCAAGCTCAAATGAAAGAAAACAAATTGTATCCTGGTACCACTAGACATTAGCATTCACAGTACTTACAAGAGAACAAGTTTTTTTGTTTGTTTGTTTTTAACATTTTTCTAATGATTTCACATACTTAAATCCACACCTTGTCTGACAGTCTTCAGGTTGTATTTCATGAATCAACTCTCAGTACAGCGCTGTTTTTCCTAAGAGGCAGCAAAACCAGCTCTGACAAGTTCTTTGCAATGCCAGGCAAAATATTGTTAGGAATACCAATAATCACGTACAGGAAAAAGTTAACTCACCCAGCTGATGATGAAGGTCTCATAGCTGTGGAACATTCCTTCTCAGGAAGCAGTCCTCATCCAGGAGGCATTCTCCCTCTGGAGGCTAGCCCTTAAATGAGCCCAGGGAGGGGTGAACCACCCCATCCAATGAGGTGGGAAGCACCTCAATGAGGTGAATTGCTTGCACCTGTACTTCCCGAGCCAGCCACCCCCTTCACCAGGTGCTCAATCATCAGTTCAGGCCCTGACATAACAACTCCCCTACAGGAGCAAATTATCTCTCTCATCTTTGGCACTGTTTTCTCATTTGTGGCACCTGGTATGTTGGCCTCCTGCACTCGCGTAACTTCTTACCTGCTCGCCTTAGATACACCACAACAAAAACTCATTGATCTCAACTGAAATTATTATGTTCTATTCCATAGGTTCCTGAAGCTGCCACTTTTTCCCAAGACATAACACTACAATGTTTTGCATTATTATTGGTGACCCCAATAACTCTATCTTCAGGAACAGAGTGGAAGTAAGAAAAGCAGCAGACATAGCACAAAAACTGCAACTTCATCAGCTTTGAGATAGTTGTACGCTACAACCTCACATTCTGATAATGCCAAAGTCCAAGTAACAATATTTTTTCTGTTAATCCAATGCTTATTTTGGTATTATTCACACTCTGACACACCAGCTGACACAGTGTGACCCCTGCAGTCTTTAAGCAACAGACTGCAAAGGAAACATGACTGCTGTAACGCTGGAATGTAGATAAACCAGATACAGTTTGTGTCATGTAATGCCCTTTTAATGCAGTCAAGCCCAATTCAACTGACTTTAGATCCATAAACCCTCTAGAGGCTGATGACATTCTTCAGCAAGAACTCCTGGCTGACAACAGCAAGCCAAACTCTACACTTACCTCTGTTATATGAAGACAGCATATATTTGCTTCTTTGGTCACTGAAGCTTTTCATTGCATCTCTGGCAAAACCAAAGCAAAATATATTACCTGAAAAACAACACTACTATTCTCACGTACAAAAAGCAGTGATTAAATGTTGCTTTTGATACAAAGCATAAAGGAGTAAGAAATCTTGGCAAAGCACCATGCTATACTTCCTTTTAATGTTTAGAGATGTATTATTCCAGTGAAGCAGTACACCTCTATACTCAGAATAGTATTTAAGGAATATTAATATAATATAATATATAATTTTAATATATAATTTTAATAATATTAAAAAATAACGTTCACCTTTAATCACCACTGGCATAGTTGTACTTTGCCTCAGAAGGTACTGCTTGAAATCAGCTATGCAACCAGGAAAGGAAACGAAGTCCTGTCTTGCAATAGCTCCTGAGCAGTATTCCCAGAGCTTATAGGACAGCTCAGACTACAGTGAATATATGTTTCTGGGCATCAGAAAATTAAACCTACATGCAAGCACTGTGAAATGCATCACTAGAACTTTACTGCCTGTAAAAACAAGCCACATATTCCACTTTTCCTTTCAAAGTTGGAATAGTGTGGATCATTTTTCCTCCAGTATATCCATGTGAACAAGATATTTCATCTCACAGATTTTACCCCAGTTCTGTCTGTGCACATTTTAAATAAATTAAGACAAAATAAATCCATTTTATTGTATTACTTTGTGCCACCTCTATGAAATAACGCTCATCTCTGTATTTTGTAAGGGATGTTGACATGCCTAAAAATGGTGCATGAAGTATAATCTTCAAGGATTGCACTGCTAGAAAAATAAATATAAAGCCATGTTTCAAGCCCAGAATAGCACCACTTTTGATTGAAATGCCTCTGAAACATCCATTTTGATACAGCTATGCTGTAATATTCATACAATTGATCACTAGTGTTGCTGTAAACAAAACTAGTGACTAGTTGCTTTGTTTTCTAAACATCTGTTCATCTCTTGCGAGCATAAAGCATTCCCATGAAATAAATTACATGTAATCCTTCAGTTTTGGAAAGAAGAACTGCAAACTCACAGCAGGAAAAACCATGCTACAAAGAAGTGCCAGTCAGATCACATACCAAAAAAAAAAAAAAAGAAAAAAGTCTCCTCCCATGACTGTTTTATTCATCACAGATCTCAGCCAAATAACCTTATTCTAACTAAATACTGATACTTCTCCTCTTGTTTCTCAACCACATTCCAAGATCCAGGAATCTCCCAAGCTGATGGAGTACTAGCAGGACAGAGAAACGGGAGTGAGGTACTCTAAAATAATAAAGCAACTTTTTGCAAAGCCAAGACCAAATGATTAATAAGGAAAAAGTAAAAGTGATCCATTCAGAAAGCAAAGACAACTTTAGAATTTTATTATCTAAAACTGAAGTTAACTGATGTCATCTTTATTCATCTTTTTACTATCATAACATTAGAGCTTTCCACAAAATCTGAAAATATGTGGCAGAACGAGCAAGAAAAGCACATTCTAATAAAGAAATTAATTTATATTTTGGAACAGGATGTTGTGGTAAAAAACTGTAGTTCTCAGTTTTGATTTTGGTAGCTCTTTGGTAATTCCAGAAATCATCAAAGTAAAGAAAGGTAAAAAATAACTGAAGGGACAAGAATGTAAAGTACCCAGTAGTTGAGAGAAGCAACTCCCTTGGCTTCTGGCATTAGTTTCACTTTCACTTTGAGTTCTAATGTGAAAAAAATAGTTTTACGAATCAAGAATCAGCATGCTTTTCCTGAAGAAAGCATTCTACAACAGCCATTCAGAAAGACATCAGAAGCCATTTTTTCATCTACTATGATCAATGTCATTTAGATTTTCATGTATAATAAAAGCGCATACATTCAAGTAGGAGGGTAAGTGGGCATGACCATCATATTAATCAAATACTGGCTTCAGAAGAGTTATCTGCTAGAGCAGGCATATAGCAAAGCTTAAATTTAACCTTTCTCTCTTAGTGTAAAACAACATCTGCTTCTGTTAAGTCACCAAAACAAAACAGGAACACAATTAGTGCACCTAAATCAAGATCTTGGGCATCATTTCGAAGCTTAAAATAGGACAGTGAGGACCACAAATTGCATAGAGTGATCTCATTCAAGATGATGCAAAGATATATTAAAATTTGCAAAACAACTCAGAAGCCATTAAAAATCTAAACAAAAAGACCTTCTTCACCACTCTTCCCAACCACACAACTTACTTGTGAGTTCAATCAGTAAAACATATTGCAATTTTCACATTTCAATTCCCTTTAGTATTTTCATTTTTAATTCACTCTCAGCCTATGTAAGAAATACTTTCAAGTTTGATTTCTGACAGTATTGCATGAAGTAACACACTGTCGGTCATTTTAAGAAAGAAAACACTTGTGAAAAATACTCACAAAATGCAAGGTTCAGGGTTTGCTTTCCTAACTCACTCAACTTCTCCACAGAAAGGCTCCCAATGAAGGCATTAGAAATTCAAGAATATTCCTGTCGAGCTAACATTACAGATGAAATCAGTTATCCAAGTTTTTCATCCCACATCATTTTCTATCCACCATATTTTGAATTTTAGGAAGAAATTAGAACTTATTTGTACAAAATCTTATTAACACTTGGTTAAAATGCAGGTGTACCAAACCACAAGGGAACAGCAGAATTATCAAAGAGCACACAACTCAGTTACAAAGACACTATCACTTCAAAAGCAGTGGTCATTTTCACATACCTCATGTAGGTGTATTTAGCCCATACTTCTATGGTGTTCAAGGATACATAGCTGAATAAATAAATCAGAGAATCACAGAACAACCTGGGTTGAAAAGAACCTCAAAAATCATCTAGTTTCAACTCTCCTGCTATGTGCAGGGTCACCAACCATGAGACCAGGCTGCCCAGAGCCACATCCAGCCTGGCCTTGAATGCCTCCAGGTATGGGCATCCACAACCTCCTTGTGCAACCTGTTCCAGTGCTTCACCACCCTCTGTGTGAAAAACTTCCTCCTCATATCTAACCTAAACCTCCCCTGCCTCAGTTTAAAACCATCCACCCTCATAAACAGCCATTCCCCCTACATGACAGGTACAGGACATCAGCACCCTTATTATCCAGTGAACACCATGGGGCAGCTCACCTTTAGGTGTTGAGATTTTACGTTAAGCACCTGCTTACTTAACAGCTTGATCATTTTAAAGGATTCTGCCTTTCTGACAGGATCATAATTCATGATGAAATACCTTCACCTCATCACAGAACTGCTTTTACTGAATACAGTCCAAAATCTGATGAAACAGTATCTTTTGCCTAGAAGTATTCCCATGTAGTGGGTCCAGTAATTACATCCAGAGATAGAGATTTAGTTAAAACTAAAAGTGCCTTTTCATGTCTTTCACCTGCAAATCCAGGTCTACAGGAAAAGATCTGGTAACAGAACATGGCTAAATCACTGCTAGATTTTGATGTCAGGACACTTGGTGGCAGAGAGACAAAAGCTACTTTATGAATAAGTAAATATATTAAAATAGAAAGAGAGAGAGAAGGAGAGGAAGCAATGATATACAGGCTAACTGATATTTGCAAACTTACCACAATCAAAGATAAATGCTTAAAGCTGTTGGGTTGTTTGTTTGTTTGTTTGTTTGTTTTGCTAAGAATTTCCCTCAAACTCACATAGAACAGCTGGCAGTATTTCAAATCCAGAAGCCTCTCTTTCTGTTAAGGATAGGGTACTCATATATACTTCCCCAAAGTGAGGAAAGATAACAGCCTATCTGCCCAAGTCTTTGCTGTAACATACAGGACCACAGAACACCAGACTCACTCTTAGCATTGACTTCCAGTCAGTTCCTTACTGCAGCCACCGTGCGTGATACATGACAGCGTATATCTGCTAGTTTGGGTTTTGCTTTTCAAATACATTTATGAATTGCCTTTGACACCAACTGTTCCACTTTAAAGCACAGTTCAAGTTGGCACCTTGACTGAAGTCAGAAATTTGTCACTTTTACCATTAACTTTTTCAAGCTCACAATCACAACTTTTCACCCTCTAAAGCAGCTATACAAAGAATTATTAGATACTTGAGGTAACCAAGGACAATTGTTTTTAAAGCACCTAATGAACTAAGAGAAAAATGCACTTTTGTCAATAGCACACATACTTGTAAGTGCTTACACCTGAATTCCATCATGTCTGAAGACTCTAGGTTAAAAAGTCAATCAAACATAGACTCACAAGCCAGTTGGACACCTTTCAAAAACTTTCACCTGAGCACTTGATTTTGCTTAGTGTTTATAATACGTATTGGGAACAAAATGTATTATTTACAGTGATTGCATTTACTTCTTTACATTTATATAGCGAATTTGAACTCTTACTACAGTACAGCCTTGCAAACATATTATCATTTTTTATTATCTGGCACAGAGGCAAGTGCATCTTATGAAGAATGCTCTGCTACTACAATTAGTTCTGAATGTCTGTATAAAATTGTCAACATTATAGAACAATGTAAAATTAGCTGTACAGTCAAATGTCTACTACAAAGGACTGAAGCTTAACGCTCACATTTCACTTCATTGTGAACTTAATATGTTTCTACAAAAGAAAACCTGTAGTATCATTATCTCATCAGTCTTTATTAATTAGATAATTTAAAAGAAAAGTAGCAACTCAACCAACTCAGTGATGCAGATGTGCTCCAATGAAACTTTTGTATTTGAACAGTGGATCCTACACTTAAAATTTTGGGAACTACAGAATTACCATCGTGTGGACATTTTACTTGTCCTAAGTTAGCAATAAATATTTGTTTTCATTCTGCTTCTTTTTAGAGATTAAAGTTACATACAACAGCAAAAAGACTATTTAAATATTGACCCAATGTTAAATGCTCAGAGTTATGCAATGTTTATGCAAAACTTTTGTTGCAAGGCAGAAATGCAGATTATCAAAATCTGGTGTTATAAAAATAATTCAAAAGGTGAGGGAATACAGATACAGCATGAGAAGTTATTGATGAAAACGACTTTTCCCACACTGAATTCAAGTGTAAAGTTGCAATTCAGCTTAAGTAAGGTTTCCATCACCTTACTTGAAAGACCAATTCTACTTCTTCAGGTCTGTCTTTCAGAAAACTCCTAATTGTCCTAATCCCTCTACTCATGACTCTCAGAACTCCTCAGTATTTCTTTTCTCTGACTTCAGCAGGAGGCCGTTTGATTTTGTTTCCTCCTATCACCCAGAGTTACCACTACTTGGAACACTAACAGCATTTCTTTATAAAACCTCTGAATTATCGTGGGTTTTTTTTTACAGTTTTAAAAAACTATAACCAGTTACCATGCTCCTTATATTTATTTGTACAAAGTAAATAAATCTGTAGAAAATTAATGTTATGTATTCCTAAAATTAAGAGAACTCAGCCTCCATCAGTCTGAGCTATATTCTGCATGTAGAGCACAGTTTCACAGTTAGGAGTCAAGTGCAAGATAGGGTCACTAGAGAAGGATAAGCATGATGTGTGAACAGAACGAATGGGAGAAAGATAAAATTATTTAAGTGAGATGGTGAAAAATATGCACAAGAAATACCTGTACTAAATGAATTGTGAAACAGTATTTCAAATCCACATTTTGTTTAAAAAAATTTAAGTGTTTAGTCTGGGGTAATGAATTTCATGAAAGAGACTATTTTATTAATAATGGATGTTCAGATGGAATCAGATACAGTAGGTGGAAATAACACAGAACCATGTCTTGTCAAATGTGTGATTAATTTTGCACTACAAGTATTGATTTGACAGAATACTTTTTTTTTTTTTTTTAACCTGTTCACAGCCATTTAAGCGTAATGGACTTCTTTATTATCTAAATGTTATTCCTTTGTTTAAGCCTTTCATTTCAAACCACACTGATGCATTTATAACTAGTTACCAATTCTCTGGATCTTTATATGTGCATTATGTTCTAAGTTTACTCCTCCTCTTTTCAGGTCTATTAGCGTCAATTAGGCTTGCAGAGATGTGTGAGTCTGACAGGCAAACTTTGATGAAACACTTGGGCTGATCAACCAAACAAAGATATAATGCTACTGCATTTGTTTCTAATAAATGATTGCATTTAATAAACATTTATTTGAATATTTTTAACCATACTAGCATTTTGTTACTTTTATTAATAGTGGTCATAAAACCACTATCTATTGTGATGTACACACCATTTAAGTATCATAAGTCATTTGTGTACACAGGTGAGTTAAATAAATGGTTGGACTTAGGGATAAACTACATCCTTTAGTCTATCAAGAATAAAGTTACATTTCAATACAAAGCAGAGGAGTATAAAGTTGATCTTGAATAAGCACCCGTATTAGGCAGGTGTAAATGGTTTGGTGGTGTTTTGTACTCAGACTGTGCCTTTAGTCATTTAACAGAAATGGAATTTTCACCTCTCAGCTCCGTCTGCTCTTTCCAAAACTAAAAATAAACCAAAAAACTTAAGACCGTTTCTCATACTTTTACTAAGGCTATACAGTATCTTACTCCACAATTAAACCCATTAGCTTCTTCGGTAAGATCTGGATGGCACATCCCTGTCAACTGATTCTGTTCTACTGACTCCCAGGTACCATCCTTCTGATGAACAAAGACTTCTAAGCATCAGAACATGATACTGTACTTACAGACATGGGTAACTGGTAACTAGGTAAGTAATAACCAAGAACTGTAGCTGGCATGAGTATGAAAATACAGCAAATTACATGAGAATTCCAGCTGTAAAATATGGCCATTGAGAGATACACACATTCTGTGAAATAGCACTTATTTCTTTATAGAAAATGCAGTTGTACTTTACATGCAAAACTGACAAGTGATATGTTTTGAAATAACCTGGCCCTAAAAAATATTTCAGCTTCCTTTTTAAAAACTTGATTTTTACAATTCACCTTTTTTCCTCATTATGATAATAATAATAATTAAGGAAAAAAAAAAAAAAAAAAAAAAAAGCTACATCCAGATGCTATATTGTAAGCATCTGCTGTTTCTATGTAAAGTTGGAGATATCTGAAATGAAGAGATAAAAAATGCTAAATATTCAGTGGGCAGTTTTAGCAGAGTGCCAGTCACAGGCGGGCATTTCTTTGCCAATACTTTCATTTTACAGCATTTTAATTTTCCAGCCTAAATACATCTCCTGGTCAATTGCCCATAAATAAAATTCAAAGATACAAGCAGAGTCAAAAAGACAACTGGCAAATCTTAAAAATCAAATGCGACAAAGCATTTTTCCAGTTTCATGAAGGAGACATTTTTAGCAAGTTGGGACAGCAGAAACACTATGGTAAATTGGACTTTTAGATACAGGAGGATATAGCATGGGCCTTATAGGGCACATCCAGCTATTCTTTAGTGATATTAACAAAGAAGGACTCCTAAATCTTGTCTGTGTTGGCTAACAATTCACAAAATTCAATTTTATCCCTACCACAACCTAGACACAACTTACTGCTATTCCTTTCAGTTACTCGCATTTTAGACTTATTTAATCTCTAAATAAAAACGTTAATAGCAGCACATTTGTATTAACAGGCTACTGTATCATTGTTCACTAAGTTAAATTTGGCCTGAAATTCTAGAAATAAATGTAAAACAGTTAAATATGGAGTGAGATTAGAGAGAGAGAGCAGAGTTTACCACTTTATTAAAATTGTGATTGTTCACATAAAGACTCAACCAGGTCACATATTAATAATTATCACTGACAATCTTTAACATCAGACTAAACCCACAAGTGAAGCAATATTACATCTCTCTCTCTCATTTATCTTTACTGCTTATGGCCCCTCTGTGGTCAGCATGCTGTGAGCATCGTGGACATTTAATTATGAACACATCATAAATGTGGCTGACAAGGCAGAAGCTGGGTTCAGATGCTCCTGGGATGAAGGAAACATCGTTGAAACTACTTAGACTTGCAGTACTTGAATTCTGTTACAATAAACAGTGTTCTGAGTTACCATATACATACTGAATATAAAGCTCTCCCTTTCTTCATTACGGATTTTCATTTCAACAAACACTACAGTACGCCGGGTGAAAATATGAGAATGCATTGTTCACGACCCTTTAAAAATAAACTATTTACCTTTCACTGTTCAAATGATAATCGTGTAAAATCAGTTGAATAGAGACCATATGCTGAATTTTTCTACCAGTGTCATCTAGATTATTGAGAAAAGGAAACACAACACCCGGGTAATAACACTATGAAGCACTCTGGATGTGCCAGGTAACAGGACAGATGCCTCAGAGAGCTAAAGAAAGGAAGTGCTCAACAGCATGCATCATTTCTGCTATGAGAACTTAGATCTATTACCCCCTCTATGCATTCTTGGGTATCAGTATAGAGACCAGCCTGCTCTCATGTCTTTTACAGCAAAGGCCATAACTGTGGGACATTATCAGAGATCTTGGTCAACAACAACAAATTAGGAAGTTGTTAAGACCAGCAGCTCCCAGGCACAATGTGCTTGGAATAAAATTCGGCTGCAGTATGAATATTTTGTCTTATAAACACACACATAACAAGCAAGACCAAAGCATGCAGGTTTGGTATAAATTACACATCAGGAAATTTTGATAAATCCATTAAGCTATCATACAGGCACACTAACATAAAACTAGCAAGATCAGAATCAGGACAACACTCCTTCAAAAGAAAAAAAGTTATTTACAATATATTCTGACTTAAATTAGTTTCAAATCTCACAGAAGGTGCTTTCTACTACTCTCTCCACAACAGCTCTGGTTTGGGATTTTGTCCTTCATGGCAATGAAAATCTCAATAGTAAATAATAGCACCTCAATTGTACTAAGATTCTCAAAACATCATTTTCATAAAAAGCTCTGAATCCTCATCATTTAGAAGCATTACAAACAAGAACACTATTTTAATAAAGCAGCCCATATTGCATACAAAGCTGTCAAAAATGACACAAAGACGTTACCTCCAAGGTGACTTTTTTGGTGCAATAATATTCATAATGCTAAGAATTAACATCTGAGCAGAGAGTAAATCTTACAAGTTACCCTGATGCTTAAACACCTAGGCAGGAATAAATGTGCATGCAGAGAACTAACCAGCGTCATGTTTCAAAGCAACTGTCCTCTGTAGTGCTGAGGTACATATTTCTATACCTCCCCAACAGACTAGAAATAGAAAAGACAAAGCATATAATAAAGCCAAGCACAATGAAAGAGCTCTGAAGAGAGAGCTGAAAAGTAGCTATCATGTTGGCAGATAAATTCTACACACAATTATTCATTCCTAGCCTCTTGACATGTAGATTAATGAGTTTGATAACCCAGGCTTCTAAGAAGTAGATTCAACTCTGTTTCACTAGCTTTCTTCTCCTCTTCTAACTACAAACAACACTTTGGTCTATTGAGAAAAAAAAACAAATCAATACATTTGCACAGGTCATCAACATTTTTGCAATTGAAGTCCTATGTCAAAAATATTATATCTGCTGTGGGACACAGCTCGTTACTGGCCCTGTCAAGAATTTGCAGGGGCTCATGTGATCACTGGAGGGAGGAGTTCTTGCTTCAGCGCTGTGTGCTTCCATACCAAGTTCAAAGTCATACAGTAGCCAAAGAAGGGATGGGGGGGGGGGAAGAAAAAAAAAGCTACTCTTATAGTTATAATGACCCTATACTCACTGCAATGTGTTGTGTACATAAAATTTTCTATTTCTTCCCTGAGGCCAAATAACCCTTTGTCAACACTTTGGTTAATGTTCAGTGATCAAAGTGGATTTTTAAGCAAGTGCTGTACCGTATTCCAGCCATGATGACTTTGCAAGGGGTTGTATCTGCTTTACACCAATACACACAGTGATGCGCACCCAGGGTGGGGACGAAGGAAAAAAGAAAAAAACAACAGTTAATCATTTACAGATTTATTCTTTGCTGAGGCAAGCCTTGCACAGGAGGAATGTTTTGTTCTTGAATGGTGAGCAGCTTTGAGTTCTTCCCCCCACCCCCCCAAATATTATAAATACACATTTTTTCAAGTAATAAGTCGTACACAACTGCTTAGCATTTATCAGGATGTTCAAGGGACGCAGACTGGGTGGGAAGCAGGGATTGTTTGCTTGAATCCCCCCTTCTCCCTGACTAACTGCAGTGCAGCTCTTGAGAAAGGAAAAACAGAGGAACCCTGTGGTTTGTCCTATTGCAAAGTTATTAAGATATTACTTAGATAATCACAATTTTAGAATCCTATCTAAAGTAATTGTAACATTTTTCTTTTTATCTGCAATTGAGAAAGGAATCAAATTACAGCGGGTACTCAGCACACGTTAACAAGTTCATCCTGTGGAAAGGCATAAGTTACAACCACCCCAAAACTAGAGACAGGCTCGAGCAGTGTAGGTTGATTTCTGCTGTTATTTGTTGTTGTTTGTTTTTGTATTTAAAAAAAAAAAACCTTACTGTAGGATAGGATACCTGGTACTCACAGGGATGAATGACATTCTCCAGTAATAACTTGCATTCCATCTACAAGGTTTATGATCCTGTAGCACAACGCACACCCCCTCACACATCCCAACTGTAAATCTACTGTGTGAGAGGTTATTTAAAGATACAAATTACTGTTATGCACAATCCCCTTTGTAATCAAATATATCTTCAGTTTAGTGTTCACTTTAGAGAGGGCTCATTCCTTTGATGCTCTTAAAGCCAATCTACTGAAACACAAGTTCTGGAGAGAAAGTATTATTCTTCAAAGTAAATCATTGGGAGGGAAGCTTTTTCGGAAAAAGCTTAGAAATAGCTCATGCTGCTGCTTCCAAGCATTCATTCTCAGAAATATTCACAGTATAGCGATATGTATTTAAAGTATTGAGGTATTGTCATGGGGACATATCCTTCTCATTACAACAACAAAGGATATGTGTGCATCCAGAGTATCTGATCTCCAAGTAACCCAGAGCATCCAGTTTTCCAAACACTGAATCTTCTAGGACAGACATTTCAGTAAATGGAGACAAAAGGAACTAAACTGGCCAAAATGCGAGCATTTAAGATTTAACCCAATCATTGACTTAAATTCTGAATCTGGGAGGAAATCTGGTGATTTACTTCAAATTTATATGTCTCCAAGATCTGCTCTGTTCCTTCTATTTTGCTATTCACACCAAAACTATACATCTCTTTCAATCCACAACCTGCAGTATGAATCTTTATTCCACCATCCTGTTGGCACCTTCTCTTCAAGCACTGCTCTAAGTATCTTCACAAGTGTACTACAAACATTGATAATGCAATGCATAGAGCATAAACTGGTAGTTCAACAGCATTAGGCAAATATCACAAGCTATAGGTATTCCAAACAGAGGAAGACATGCAAAACAGAAACTTTACTACTACTGGAATGTGAACAGCACGGAATTTCCCCAAACCAATACAGACAGTCTGCGCATGGTAGCACCCACCATAGTTATATCTGTAGTTGCCAGACTACCAACATATATGCACTATTTACAAGATTGCTTTAGTATTCTACGATCGTCATTAGAAATCATTGAGAATTTTCATGAAAATTAGAAAGAGCAATGACGGTAGTGAAGACATACACAAGATTGTTAACTGAGAAATAAACTGTGTTGTAGAGGAGCTTCATGATTTTATTGGGATTCACTGAGAGTGATTTCTGCTCAAATACGCTGGGCATCTTTTTCTCTGATGTTGTGAAAATAAGTGGAAGCACTCAATGGCAGTGAAATAGAGATTGAAAAATCTCATGTTATAGGGTGTTGGGCGTGATGCTTCAAGGGCATCAAGGAAGCCCCACGCCTACAGAAGCAAAGCAATCTTCTCCATTCTCCAGATCCAAATACGAACTACCTCAAGACTCACTTTTATAAAACAGCAGTGAGGTTACTGCACACATATCTATTAATTTGGTCAAAGAAAAAAAGAGCATAAAACCCTCACCTTAAGAGATTAATTCTTTGCCTATGAAGGAGAGATTGTGCAACAAAATCTGAAGACCCAATACATCCTCTTTATGTAATAGCTGTCATTGACAGACACTGGGAACTGAACAACAGAAATTATTTTTTGCAACCAAATTGATATGCAGGTGCACGTCTGAGCACATTTATCTCTAATTATCTCTTCTTGGCCACAAAGCAAGTAGATATAGCAGAAAATACACAGGTATTTTTTTTATTCTTGCTCTGAATTTTGTTTAATGCTTGCAAAAATAAAGATCAAGTAGTCAGAGAAAGAACAGACTTGAGCCCACTAAAAACATGCCCCAAAATGACTTGTCCATTTGAATTTTAAAACTTATTTTTTAGGGAAGACAGGAAAGGAACAAAAGTGCCTGGCTACAGGACTCCCAGAAGCACAGGGATTGGCTGCCAAGGAGCATCAGTATAATTTCAACCTACGTCACCAGAGCTACTCTATTTATTTAATTTTTTTTTTTTTTTTGGCAGACACACATTTTCTATACGCCTTCTGTAGCTAAAATACAGTATCTTGGATATGTACATGTGCTGACAGATGGTACATGCCACTTGTTTTAATGGCAAATATTTCAAACATTTTGAAATATCTCAGTATTCTAAAGCTGTAAGTTAGAACTGCTGGATGTGAAATTTAAATCATCAGAACTGAGGTAGATAATGTAAGCTGTATGTGGTTTAAGATGTGCATGTCTGCAAATGAGATAATTCTATACTGTTATTACACAGGATTTCTTTTCTAAGATCTGTCTTACAGCTTCCAATAAAATATTCACCTTTTCCCACCTTATACATTGAGTTCCAGGGTCAGCCAGTATAGGGACCTTCTACTCTACTAATTCAAAAGGTGTGTATGTTATGCCTAAATTACTTATTGCTATAAAGCAGACAGATCCTTGAGGTAGCTCTAACAAAGGGCACAGAGGAAACTAGCTCCAGCAGAACTCCGTGCTGTCCCTGCTAGATTTTTTCCAGAACCTGAAAAGAAATCTGTATGCTGTTCTGACAAATGCAGCAGAAACATTTACCAGTGAAACAGGCCAGTAGCAACAAGCAAAATCTTGATTCCTCAACATATTCTAACATGCTACTGACTCTTATGAAGTTCCTTTGATGAAAGATACTATAGCAGTATATAATTGTTGATTTCCTTCCTTATTTAGAAATAAAGAATCTTATCCAGACACAAATGAAAGCATTTCTTTTCACAGCAGCCTTACACAAAGCAAGCAAGGCTCTCTGTGAGACAATTCATCTACTAAGCAACAGATTGAATGCCTGAATACTTTTAGAGTAGGATGGCTTCGATGCAACATATTTATATACAGCTACAGAGATCCCAGGAATCTGCTCGTGCAGCAGGCACACAATAGACAAGGTTACTGTAAATTAATGCAAGAGTCTAACAAAGTTTATATTAAAAAAATATACCAAAACTTGAACCACTGGTCTTTACTATGGCAGTCTTTGAAAAAGTGTATCAGTAGAGAAGAAACAACATGTTGTACTGAAAGTACCAAGCCTGATGCTTCGGGAGCAAACACTACCTCTCCCCCTCCCAAGCCCTCCGCACGCACACACCTCTCCACAGATTCACAGGATTAATATGAGACTGGCTTGAGGGTTTTACCAGTAACTGCTGCAAAACAAGTTATGATTGGTTGATTCAGAAATTGGGATTCTGGGCAGTGTTTTATAAAAGGATAATGTATCTTTAAGCCTAGGTGCCCTTCAGGGAAATGTATTGGATAAATGTCTTCTGAAAAGCCTGTAAATATTCCATCGCCTCACTGTCATTACTACCATGAAATGATAATGAAGCATGAAAGAAATATAATTCCATATTCAGATGACAGCATTAGCCTTCATAAGCAAACTGAAATATTTATTAGTAAAATGTTCGGTATCTACGCCTGTAATCTAAAAAAAGGACAAAAATGTTTTATAATAAAAAAGAGATTGAATGCCGAGGTAAAATCTGGTTGGCTGATTTTATTGCTTATTATTAAATCCAGGCAAAACAATTATTTTTTTCTTTTCATTAGTAAGGCACCCAAATTAAAACTATGCCCTCAGGCTGTGAGGTTTACAGTAGTGATTAAAAACAAGAAATTGTGATGCATGGGGTTTTTGACAATGGCATAATCAAATTCATTCATATTGTTCAATCTTTCACTGACAAATATTTTTACAGTGAAATATACCAAACAAAGAGGCACATACAAGTACTATCAATACAGAGAAATTAGGGAGACTTGTTATTATTGCGGTACAGAGCAGATACAATGTTTCTATAATCTTGAATACAAACATTATAGTGTAGTTAATTAGGGTAATTATTGTCTAAATTGTGCTTAATTCTTTTATGCTGAAAAGGATTTCTGAAAGAAGCCTTTTGGATTTCTACAAGGCGCAGAAGTGAACACGGCGCAGTTTAAGTATTTAGATGTAATTTCATAAGTTTGATTGTATTTCCTATAAGTCAGGAAATATATCCCGAAGCAGGCTGGGACAGAGATAAACACGAGCCACCCGCCTTGACCTCTGTTTCACCTTATTGAAAAAGAGGCGTAAAATAGTCATTTAGTACACTAGCATCAGAGAGCATTCACACACTCTAAGCACATTCCTTTTAAAAAAGGTCTTTGAAGTGAATGAAAAATTAGAAATTCAAGTGACCACGATCAATTCTGAAACACTGCACAAAATTAATTACAGTTTTGCATCAGAAGCAAGAATGTAGATTTCAGACAGTCTGTGTCATTTATCTCACGCTGTACAATATACAGGGCGATTAAAAAGCCAAATCTGTTCCCACCCCCCAAGTCTAAGGCCTATCAGAGGCTGTGAAGTACAAATGATTAACTCCAAATTATTCAAGGGATTGTACCGACGCTTCAACTTGAATGAAATTTGCAGCAAGTCACAGGAGCTACGGAGGGACAGATTTGCTGCTCTTTATCAAAATCTAGTCTGACTATCGCTGACAGAATCCAGATAAATTGCGTAGTAATCTGGCGGTGGCTGTGGAAAGCTTGTTCTGCAGAATCCAAATCTTTAATTTCTATCTGTTTTTAATTGCTTGACTTAAATTTGCATTTTTATACAATTGGCTTAAAGGATTTATTCCGTTCTTTAGGCTACTCTAATAAAATTGGGTCCCATTTTGCATGGTATCTCAGAAACCTACTTACATTAAAAAAAGCATGCTGTATTACAAAAATATTTACTGTAGCAGAAAAAGATTCCTTTTCATGTCATGTTCAGAATTAGCTAAAGAATACATGTGTCAGGAAGCTCATTTTAAACTCCCCTAAGAAAACATACCTCAGAATGAACTGTGTGGCAAAACAAAGAAAAATGAGACAAAAAAAACCATCTGTTTGACACAGGATAGGCTGTGGGGAAAAAAAGGTGTATCCATGTATATTTATCCACACACATACATGCACCAAGGAGTACACACACATTTAAATACAAGTCAGAAGCCAGTGAGTGTACAATGTGCTACTAACCAAGGGTCTTGAATACTGCCATCCATGTAGCTCTCCAGAACCCAATTCTGGACACTGAAGCAAGAATTATATCCCTGTGATTCCTATGCCCTCAAGTCATTTATGGTGGTGTCAGCATCAACTGACTATTATACTCAATAACAAGTTTATGTCACCTCCTAGATTATAGCTAACCTTACTTTAACCATTAAGATTACACATGACCAGCACTGTGTTGTCTGATACTCCTTAGCAACTATACAACTGAGTGTCAGAAACCAACTTCAAGTGTGATGAGCATCCAAAAACTGGCATGCCAGCAGGATAATCAAGACAAAACTAAACTCTCTTAACCTATATTTACCCATCCTGGAACTGACTAAAGCAATAGATGAGGAGACCTATATCAGATGCACATTCTAGCTTTCTACCCAGGCTTTGCCAAAACAAGTTGCATTATTTAAAAGATACGTTATGGCTGTCAAGAGCTATACAAAGGCTACAAGCATCTTTTACTTAATTTGAATGTCTATAATCAAAAATACACAAACTTCAGTGTACTTTAACATAATTCAATATAAGCAAGACCTTATGTCCTTACAGATTAAGTTCAAATAGCATCTAAAAATCAAACATGACCTATTTTTACCTACCACTTCCAACAAGGATGTACAGATCCCTTAAAACAGCATCAAAGAACTCATGTATCACAAAGATTTTCTGACTTCAATCAAAGACAGGATTTGATTCTACCTGCTGTTCTCAGTGCTTAGTAGGAAGTTCTGGAACTTAGCTGTATTCCAGTTTGGAGGGCAGCTACTCCTTTAATTTCCTAGTGGATAACACAGCCCCTCTTCATACTTAGAAAATCCATGGGAGAGATCAAGTCAATGAAATGAGAAGAAATGTCCGATAGCAGAGAACATATGCTCTTTTTAAATTCCTGATGTAAACACGTGGCAATTCTGACTCCAACAGTTGTGAATTAAGTATATGAAGATATGAGGAAACAATTATACAAACAGTAATTTTTCTCCTTCTTCAAATCAGTGACATTCTTCTGGGATGTATAGGCAAAAGAAGGAATTTCATGGGAAAGAAACCAAACCCTCTAGGCTTAAGAGTCATTCCACACAGAACCCCAGAAACAGAGCATAGAGCAGAAATGTTACTTTCAAGGCTCAGCGTTCACAGTGGATTTCCAGTGAGAAACCAATGAGAGATAACTGCTTTTAGACATCTATAAGCAGTAAAGACAATAAATAGTTCCCTGCAAGACCCAGTGGAAACCCGTTCATCTTGCTAACACCTTCCACAAAACTGCGAGGAGAGCCAATACACAACATACCTTTCAAATGCCAAAGCTAGGAAGGGATGGCAAAAGTCTGTGCCAAACAAACATGAAACCAAAAGTTAGTGTTAAACTCAATGTACAACTGCTTCTTGTAGCTAGCAGAATAGGAAATGACTGTCCATAATCTGGTCAGATCACACTGTGTCAGGCTTTTGTATGTTCAGAACCTTCCAAGTCATTGTCACAATTATTGTTACCATCTAAGCTAATCTTTACTGAATATATTAGATATTCTATATAAGATATGAGAACAAATACACCTTAGAATGCTTTAGAAGAGAAAAGGTGGCAGATTTGCTGTAACTTCTGTTTATATTACATGTTTGTAAATTATTTCATTCTTATTTGTCTTAGCATCAGAGGTTACAAAATACACATAGTTATGCATGTTTGAATTTTTGAAAACACATACAATAATCAAAACTCAGAATGCATTTTGCACACTGTTCAGGCTTCTTCATATCTTCTGACAATTCTGCTATTGCTTTTTTGGTACTATTCTTTCTATTACTATGTTTTCATAACTTAATTTATATAAATCTACTGTTAAAAACTATTTAACCATTGAGTACATCTCATATGAGTTCCACAATGATACATAATTTTCTAGCCACAAATTTCATATTTACCTTTAGATGTCAGAATGAAGCAAGATCTCCAAGGTTTTAGCAAAAGTCTTCATAAGAATACATTTATATTTTTCCTTCTTTCTTTCAGTGGCTTTGAATTTTGTTTTTCTAAGAATTAATATCTGGTTTCATTTCCAGATAAAGGTAGTTATTGTAAAGTATCCCTTTCTTTTCATATTTCTCATCTTTGATTTCTCTGAATGGCCATACTGTCAAATATTAGAAGTAAAGAGATCTGTTTGGTGAAGCAGAATTCCCTAAAGCTGATTCCTGCCAACGTGAGTCAGTGTCCACTGTACTCTATACATTTTTGTCAGCTAAACAATGCTGCTATTATCTGTGTCAGTTTTATAGGATTTAATTCAACTGCAGTGTCAAAATAGCATTCATATCTCACAATGGGTTCATTTTAAAATACACAAATAAATACTCCCCTTCAGCCATTATTTGGCTGCTTCTCTCTGCAGAACACATTCCACAAAAGGTGTATACCAACAGACTTCCAAGCACACCACTCTAAAAGATCGACTTATGTTTGATTGCATTACATCTTTATGTTCTACAATATGGTCTAGCAAATATAGGCCCAAGCTTGCAAAAAGACTTGCTGTCTTCTCACAGTATTCCAGCCCTATATCCGTCCCACATTCTTCCCCCTCCTGACACAGGCTTATGTTAAAGCATGCAAAGCTACAGAGCAAGAAAGAGGTATAATAAGCCTGTATTGGGATCACCTGACCCTCACAAGCAGTCCCTCTGATTTCAATAGGAATTATTCAGACAGAAAACAAATAAACTGCATAATTTAAAAAACATTCTTCTTTACCTTAAAAAACAGGCTCTATTTCAATGTACTAATTAGAAAATCTTAATTAAAAGCCTATAAGCGCTTATATATTTTAAAAATAAAGTAACTGTCTACTTATGGATCTGTACATTTATTCACTTAACAATTTAAGTTCATTGAGGCAGAACCTTCCAATATTAGAAAATATAAACATTCTAGGGTTCTGATATAAAAAGTTATTTTGTCGTAATAATCAGAAATGTTGAAGTAGAGAGGGCTCACAAAGAGCTTTAAACAATGCAGTATCAGTAGTAGTTAAGCTTGTCTGCTTTAAATGCCTTCCATCATTGCAATAACTGTTAATCCTGGTAGTAATTCTAGCAAAGACAAGGTCAGAAGGTTAGCTGCAGCCTTCAATTTGTTCCTTACAAGGATTATTTCCAGTATATTTTTGTTACTGTTGAAAAACAAATGTATAATCATGAAGAACCTTCATTCATGACCAGCATTTTTAGCAAATTTATCCCAGATATGTCAAATCAGATATTCCAAATTTCTAACATAACAGATAGCCACATTTGTTTCTTGCACTCAACAACTTACTCAAAATCATCTGTACAATAATATTTAGAATGAATGTGAGCTATTTCAGACTGAAAAAAAAAAGATTACCCATATTTGGTTGTCCACAAGTATATCAAGAGCAATATCCACATCCACTGCCATGAAAATCCAACCTTCGCTGTAACCAAAGCCAAAAAGGCTAAATGTAACATCCACCAAGGAAGAAGGAATAACAGAGCAAGGACCTGTCAAAAATGAAGACTTGAAGACCTGATACCAGGTGTACGCTTAACTCAGCAATCTTGCTATTCTGAAGAACAAAGGCTTTATGTAACCCAGTATTGCATGACAGTATTCAGCTACTCTAAATGTGGGTTTGTGGGTGTTTTTTTTCAGTCCCCAGGTGAATGGCTGAAGTTCAGGTGAGCTTGTTTCTCTCACACACCCAATCAGTTGATACAGCTATATTTACCTACAAGGAATCCCAATAATATGTTCTAGAAACCAAGCAAACAATAAAATCTCAAGCAACTGTAATATATGTTTTTTTTATGCCAGGCTTGTAGGGAAGTCATAGAAGTCTGTCTGAAGCCTTAAAGAATATGGTAATCATTCTCTAAACTTCATATGCATCTTAACCAGTATGCAAAGGTAAACCTGGAAGTTACAGAAAGAGCCTCAATCTACTCTCATTCCACAAGAAACTGGTCTTGCAATGTACTGTAATTATTTATTTCAAGCATGTTTTTTAAAGTGGTGGAGACAATGAAAACTGTATTAAATACATGTCAAGATAAAAAAAAAAAAAAAGTCATTTAATATTTTAGCATCCTTTCTCATTAAACTACTATTATTTCAAAATGCAAATATAACACGGGCACTTTTTCAAGCTGCATGTTTCATAACCTGTACTTTTATTGTACTCATATAATGTACTATTATTTTATAATAATCCAATCTGTAAATCACCAGTTCAATCTCAAGAAATTACGGAAACAACTTGGAGGAGCAAAACCCATATGTATATACCACTGGGGTTATCTGAATGAATATACCCTCGGCAGAACACCACACACAGTAGAGAGAAAGCACAGAAATAAATAAATCTAAACAAGCAAATGAAAGTAAGGAGAAAAAAATGAGAAGAAAAAAAGGACAGACCATAAAAAAATATGGAATCCTGAGAAGATATATACAGAATTTGTCTCACACATACAGTACTTTCTTACATTCCCACTGTGTTTACATTAGGATCTGGTTTTGCTCAAAGAATGTTTTTAAGATTTTTCTTTTTCCTGGACATCTTCTCCAAATATAGGCCCTCTAAGCTTTTGTTTCTAGTACAGATTTGAGAGTCAGTCGCTGTTTAACACAGAGTTCAGTTAAACTGCACCACATGGACAGTGACTGTGTCTTATTTCTGAGCATTTAAGTGATAGTAAGGGAGGCAGGTATTTTCCCATTGAATAAGAAGCCATAGGTGCTGCACCACCCTATAAGATGTCCTAGCTGAACTGTATGCTATCCTGGTCATGTTTCTTATTTGAAAATGCTTCCTTCCACATCCATAGATATACTAATGAGGAAATTGCTCTTCAGCAAATCCTAACTCTACTATACCTAAGGAACAAGCCATAATGTAAAGTATAAAACAAAACCATTTTTTTTTAACTGTGTGAACTATAGCACTTATTGAACCTGGTTTAGCCATCGATGTAAGACATTCTGTATTCTGAACTGCCTTTGCAGTGACCTCCATGAGGGGAGATTTCACAGAAGCAATCCAATTCAAGAGCGATGAAAGCCAGAAAAAAAAAAAAAGAAAAAAAAAAACAGTGAAGGCAACAAGCAGAAGTTATAGCTCTATCTTCCAGAAGACAAACACTGCTTGTCAATGCCATCTAAGTACTCAATATCACACATGGACCCCACAGAAGCCCTGGATTGCAAACTGATTTGTGTCACTAACTGCATGCCTACACATTGCACTGCAGCTTGGAAGAGTTGCACATCCAAAACACTTAATATGGGTACAGAAATATCATAGCTGTCTTATTATGAAACTCCATTTATACCAATTATCTCAATCCAGATTCAAGATAAACCTCAGGAGCGTGAGGTGGTGATGCATCCACACTGCTTCTGCTACTCAAAACATGTTATTCAAGGGTAGCATGGGTATTTCTGTATCACGCTGTATTGTTGTGTGTCAATACAAGGTAATAATCAATTCATACAGCAATTATCTTTACCAAGAAATATACTACTTTTTTCAATATTTTCTACTCACTTCAGTTTTAGGTAGGCTGAGTTTCTGCTAACTTTAGGCATTCTTCTGATAATTCTTCTTGAAGGCACCTTAACATGACATTTCATTGCAAATTAGTTCAAAAGGAGACTATAACTGATCTAAAAAGCAAATAGTTCCTGCCCCTGCCCCGCTTCTCTTGCCCTTCCTTCTCTTTCTCCACCTCTCTCCCTCTTTCTCACTCCAATTTACAGAAAAAGCTTTTTACCAATCAATTATTAATGAGAAATGTGAAAATATACAAATACACTTTGAGGTCCTGGGATGGTTCATATGTAACAATCATCTTTAGATTGTAAAGGGCTATTTAGATCTACTATGCTTTACTGAAGCAAAATTATCATATAGTAAGTTTCAGTTGCTTATTGTATCCTTTTGAAAAAATAATGACTCACCAAGCTTCTCAGCAATCAAATTCAGAACACAGCTTATGAGGATTTCTACTTTTTCTTCTTTTTTTTTTTTTTTTTTTTTAGAAAAGAAACGAAGCAATACTTTAGTAGTTAGTTCTAGGGAATCTGTAGCCAGTGCAAAAGTTAGAGAAGAACCCCTTATCCTTCCTGTATATTAAACTGATTTAAAACTCCCTGTAAGTTAAAGATAAGTTACTCTAGAGTACATGACACAAACATAACAAATACAGACGTTGCCCTAATTGGCAAGAAGAACAAATCTTTAATTTAATTTGATATTAAAAGCATGTGTTCTACAGTATATCTGACACTGTCAGAAATTACTTATGTAGTGCATACCTCTGCATTCCACTTTGGTGCATCCCTGCAGCATAATGCCAAGTATAGGAAAATGCTTTATAAAAATGAAAATGCAATTGTCTGACCAATAAAAGGTATTTCTGTATGTAATCTCAGTAATAGATTTTTAAACCTTTACCATCACTGCAATATTATGTATTCATAGTTATTACCTTGTCCACTTCCAAACCCTGAAAGGTTAGATTGTTTAAAGATTTGTTAGCTGTGAAATACTTAAAATAGCAAAGTATTAAACTTGGAGCTAATTGAAAAATAGCATTTTATCAGATTCTCCTTTGATATTATCTTGTAATGATTGTACTTAAGTTACTCACAATACTTCAATAAATAGTGAAAAAAAAATGTAACATCTTTAGGGCTTTTCTGAAACTGTGGCTGTTAACAATTTCCACAGCTTTTTTTTTTTAACCATTATTTTGTCATATTTCCCACAATGCCTCACATCAGAAGCAAACAGAAACTGAATGATTACCCCAAAGTGTGCTAGATGAACTGGAAAAAGTCTATTCAAACAAAGCTCATTAGTTTTGATACCTCCAGGGCTATGACAAATTAAGCGGCTGGTGAATATGCTTCCAGACAAAAGGATGATGCAAAATCTAGGGCTCGTGCTAGGCATTGTGTCAATAAATTCCACTGGAAAAGGTAAAAATTACAATTGAAGCTAAAATGGAATCCCTTTAAGGAACTTGTAGAAAATAGATCATCTTTTTTCTTAAATACATCTATGAATGATAGCGCTATAAATAATAAAGGGATTGCTTATTGGCTACTTTGAATGCACATTCTGATGGGTCAGTCTTGGCTTCTGCAAAATTTTCTTTTAGAACTAGAAAAAAGCATGCAGGAAATTCGGAGGACTCCAAATTCCTCTGCCATACTAAAAATGTAACTGCAGCATAACTACTCTAAATTTGTACAATATCCTCTGCTGAACTGAGAGCAGCTATCATCACACTTACAATTGTACCTCTGGAACTCAGTAGTGAAATGCACAAATATCAGATTTGGCCCTGCTCCTTGTGAACATAGCTGCACCACATATGCCATCAGAAGGAGAAACCTTGCTGGGTAGCCCAGAAGAGACAGAAAGAACAAGTTCATTCCTCTGTCACAAGGTGACCGTACTGCGCCATCACTGTTGAGCCACGCTGGTGATCTGACTTTGTCTGCTCTTTCTGTTGCTTGTGCTATACATGTTCACATGGAGCATTTGAATGACGGCACTAAAACCAAGTTTCTACTAAATAATGTCAGCTTCCACTGTTTTTAAAGAGAATAGGACTGGAACATTTCTAAATTATAATTCTTACTATTTGCTCTTTAATCACCACAACTCTGATGCAAACCTTGTTCCTCTCTTCTACTTTTATCTACTTTCATGTTTTGTCATGATCACTGAGCTGGCATTACAGGGGTGGTGGGGCACAAAACTCTATAGCCCTCCTGCCTTTAATTCTGTGGATCACATGGCATGCCAGCTCTTTTACAGATGCACAGTATTTGACCTAGATATCAAAGTTGTACATGTTTAACATAGCCCGGATCTGACCCACGATAGAAATCATATTTCTATGTACTGCAATCAGAGAAGCATTTCCTCAGAACAGCCCTTGTCTTGAAATTGCTACAGAATAAGAGCTGTAAGCTGAATTCACCTTCTTTTGTTCCACTAGGAATTCAAAGTTCACAGCCTAACTAATCCAGGTTATCACTGAAAGCAGATTATCAGTTTTGAAGCTCTTTTCCTCTTCTGACAGAGCCTGATCTTGCAAGCATTCAGACAACACTACAGCACTCCCTTTCATATCTGACGGATAAGCAAGAAGCATATTTGACCAAACAGGCCAATTCTGCTCCCCATGAACTGATCAGACTTGAAAAAGAAAATAATCCTTATATAAAATACACAATAGAAGTACACACAGCATGAATTCCGAAAATACCTTTAAAAATTCTTTTTGAAAAACAACCACATTTTTTAAAAAAAAAATTTACTGCGAGCATCAGTCATCTAACTTCCACACATAAATATTTCTTAACATACAGTGAAACTTACAATAACCATCTGCAAATTCTTAATTCTTCGGATTTCAATGACATCTCCAAGAATGCATCCATGTTCCCAAATTTAAGGTGAATTTTGTTAAAGTCAATTTAAAAAGATGGGGTATTTCCTCTGATAGCATAGTTGTCAAAGGAAGGATAAGTCACTTACATATTACACACAATTACTACTGCCAGAAACTAAACAGGAACTTACAGTTGTAGCTTTCTGCACAGATGAGCAAATTCCAAGTGCCAAGACAAACTGTTATTTGGAGACAAAAACTGCAGGAAAAACAAAAATCCTTGTCAGTTTCTCGCAGAACAGGAAGAAGGCTCCAGGTATACTAATTACTGGTTTTAAAATTAAAAAAAGCTGGTATAAGTGTAAGTAGAAAGGACAGTTTAAGAGCAAGAAATGGCATGCAGGGAGCCTGTTGATTTTGTGGCTACCAGTGAAGCTGCACATCACTTTAAATAACAAAGCCATGTAGAAACGTGACCTAACAGGATCCCTTGCGACAAAAGCTGGATGCATGAGAATTGCCCACTTATCTGGAAGTTTGACTCAAGAAGAACCACGATAAATTCAGCAGCAGTAGCCTGCGGAACCCAGACTGCTTCATTCCTGCTCACAAGTAGATAAGAGGAGCATCTTACGACCAGGATTCTACTTGCAAATAAACTTGTTTTTCTCTTCCAAGTATCACTCTCGGCTCCCTTATTTGTGTGCAAGGTAATGAAGTACCTGTCTTCCAGAGTCAGCAGAAGTCATTCTTTTTATAGGCAACAAAAGGAATGCTTGTTAGCAAAATAGCACGTTAAAGGAAACACTGAGCTCTCTTAATCCCAGAACAAGCAGGTGCTCTTTGACCAATTGCTCTCAGTTGGTGTGGCTTTACCTGGGGTTACAACACAAAACTGGAAACGATATTTTAATCCAAACATTTGATTTTTGGAAGAATCAGCAAAGAATGGTTGCTGGGACCAGCATTATTACTACGCAGTTATGAAACTGTACTGTATTTTTGAGCTGTGCACCAATCCAAACCTCTCAGACAACACGAGAGTTGTCATTCTCTCCTGCTTGTACCACTGACAGCTTTCCCCTTACAACGTACAGAATACCTGGTTGTGTCTCAGGACAAAACAGAGGTTTTGAGACAGCTCACTGAGTAAGAAGACTGGGCCACCAAATGTAATATATACAGCAACATGAGTTACAGGGGGGAACAACAACAACAAAAAACTACCAGTATTCTGCAATTCATTTGAAGAAGTAATTACACAAAATATTCTGTTAATACTTGCTCGCAACACCACAGTAGTTTTAGATATTGCGGATGATATTATGATGTAGTATTGGGGAGACAGGTTGTAAGGCTGGTCTGCTTTAATAAGGCAAAAGAAACATCACCAGAATGCCTAGAATGTGACAGACAGCATCAAGATGTTCCTCTTTGTCTTCCTTATCTGCATGTGCAGAGACTTCTCGATTGCCCTTGCGTTCCACTGCAATCTCTGGGACAAAAGGAGTGCATGGAGGAAGCAAACGACCCCCCCCCCCCCCCCCCCAAGGACTAACAATGGACCGACAGCGGACATCACGGTGCTGGAAGACCAGATGACAACGGAGATCGCCAAATAAGGTGGTGTCTGTTCGGCGGTCACTGGGGGGTGGATAGGACAATGAATTTGGGAATGTAATGAACGTGTAATACATGTGAAAATATAACCTGTTCACGAATGATCAACTGGTGGAGCATTCTCGAGTTATCTCGATGCCATCCCAGCGCTGCCAATAAAGAGTAGCTTGCTTAACGGTAACAAAACTTTGCTGTTAAGTTTCTACTCATCTATTTCTTTAAATCAGAAATATTTGTTCATTAATTATGTCATCTGCAAAATAATATATGCATGTACTTGCAACAGGAGTGTGGTGGGTAGAGGAACACTTCTGCATTGATTTTGACTTCTATAGAATTAGAAGCCTAAAACATTAGATACCAAAGCTAAAAAGCAGCTGCTTATTTTTCATACATGCCAAACTGCTCAGGTTTCTCACGAATTTTAAGGCAGAATTAAAGCCCCCTGGATACACAAGTATCAAGCTAAATAAAATGCTCCTGATTAAGCAGAAAGAACTACAGAAGGATTCCCATTCTCACCCTCAGAGCACACAAACCAACATGATGTAAAGTCTTGGAAGCATTTCAAAAAATAAAAATATAACACAGCACAACAGATCAAAATCACTGCTATTCTCTGGACAAGTATATGGTAAAAAAATGCAACCTACAAGCGGTCTGGATTTATAACTTCCTGTTCTGTGATACACATCATAAGAGAATATGGTTTTTTTCTTACTCACGTTGCAAACAATCTGGAACCTGTAAGTCAAGCTAGGTTCTTTATTCCAGTGCATGTTGTCATCAGCATTAGCAGTTTTCCACTCCAAGCTCAGTGGTAGCCTTACCTACACATGTCAGGATCTTCAAAATACTCTGTCTGACATGTCTGCAATCCTAGAACTGCCAATGAGTTTAAACAACCCTAATTCACTGGAGCTGCAATCATCTTCCTGCAACATGCTGCCTGCCTATGGCTTGGGGTTTTTTGTAGGACTGAAAACTGGAGCAAAAGGAACTGAGCATTTCAGTTTGAAATATTTTCATCTATCCAACATAGCAGTATAACACCTTAAAGTGAATGTTATTTTTTATTCACTCTTAAAAGCAAAAATATTGTTTACCATTTCTTCCGCACACATTTCTAATGTTTATATATTCCATAAACAACTTGGATAGTTTCAGCACACATTCATGATGTGGGCTGGCCTATTCAAGTATTTGTTCAATTAAGTATACTAAAGCAACTTACATCGTCCAAAGAAGCACAAAACACAACGAGCAGAGTCTGTTACACACCTGTCTTTGCTCAGGTAAATACCTGGCACTTCCTCTTCCAGAAACAATGTAAATAAAAGCTCAGTTGTTAACCTTGTCAGCTTCCAGATCACAGAAGTTGGGAAGTTCAATGACTGCAGCTCTTAATTCTGTGATTTCTTACCAGGAAACTGAACTGCAATAGTTTATTTCCCACATTAAAGGATGAAAAGAAAGCTGGCCTACTGAGATTTAAACCTCATACACAGAAGAAAGTTCTGTCACAGAACTATTAAGAAAGATATCCCAGAACTCCAGAATGCTGAAAAATCATCTGTCTCTTAAATTATTCTTTTGGTTTTCCCCATACTACTAAGTTGAGCTACCATTTTTTGGTATCTATTGTACAATTCCTTTCTTATCATATTTCATTCTTCAAAACTCTATTGTCAGCCACTTCATTATCTTCATTATAATCACTGTCAAGAGCGGAAAGCATGAAAGGCTTCAACTAACATCTTCCTAAACCAAACTCTTTTGTGTTTTATAAATCACTAGTGATCTCACATACCACATCTAGGCTCAAGCAGTGAAATATCAAGAGCATAATTCTTGCAAATTTTTGAGTATCATAAAGTCTTACTGTGCATATCATCCAGACTGTTATGATGTTACTTCTGGCTTTTGATATGGCAATCAACAAACGTTTATATCCACACGTATAAAAGACATGAATAAAAGATGAAAGACAAATACAACTACACAGATATAAAGGAAGATCTGATACATATAAGCATTTAAGCTATAAAGTATATTTTCTCTATATCACTCTGCCTACTCCATCCAATCAAACACAAAATCCAGTTGAAGGAGTGACTTCATCAATTTTCCCAAGACATATTTATCATCAGAACTAAATTAAAATAGGTTCCTTTTTTTAATCTCAAGGTGATTTATGGCAGTACTTCATGTTCCTAATCAAAAAGCACTCACAAACTTTTGGGGAGACAAGACCTTTACACTGGAAAGGTAACAGTGCTGTCATAAGCAAAGTTATACAAGGACACTAGAGTCAAAACAAGGTTCTCCTGAGCCTGCAGCCCCAGCCTTCCCTTTCAGTTCATCTTTGTAAGGTATTAAGCAATGAATCAAGAAAGATGTTGCAGAGTAAGACATCCACGCACACAGACATTGCTATGTAAATCTTAACAGAATTAAGGACAAGAGTGGAATCGGTGCTGGGACTGCACAGAATTCTTTCAGTGGGTATAAAATTGAGTTCATAGAATGCCAACGTGACTTCCTAGCAATGTTCTGTGTCCGTTTTCAATCCACTGTGCTGACATTTAACTAGCAGTTGTTCAATAGTCCACATTATTCACTTAAAAAAATGTGTGCTGAAAGTAACATAGCCCGCAGCTGGCTGTGAAGGCATCTCAGTGTTTCCTGAACTAGGAAGAGAACCTAACAGGACTCCATCATCTAAACATTCTTAACAGAAGGACTCTAAGGAAGTTAAATATATTAACTAAGGAAATTTTTGAAGCTATTCACTTAAGTGAAATAAATTAAATAAAGACCACTCTTTGCAAAAGGACATTAACATGTAAAAACTTCAAAAAATGTATTTTAAAGTATGTTGTTTTTAATGAAGAATAAATTTTACACAGCACATTCGGACCAAAAGCAAAAAATATCACCTTTGGAAAAATGAAAGGTGAGGTCTATTCTTACAACTTCCAAGGATTTTTTCTGAATAACGCACTCTGCTGAATCTCAGTTGGGAAAAGAAAAAAAAAAATCTCATTTTAGTATAGAAAACAGTCACATCTTTCAGTTGGAGAATAAAGCAACAACAAAAAGCAAGAAATAGAATTATGAGATACCCATTTTTTACAATCCATGCCAGACAAATCTGTCTTCAGACAGTTCTAGCATGATCTAAGTTGCTGAACAAAGATAAAATGGCACGAAAACTTCTCCTGCAGACATTGCAACCAAAGTTCACCTTCACATTGATGACATTTTTGTTTTCTTTTTTCAAAACCATATAGAGATAATGTCATCTATTCTGATACTGCCAATTCAAAACAGGACTTGCTTGAGAACTGCAGAGAAGAGACCTGCCAGATAACACTGATACTGGTGATTCTTCTCATAGAAATTCTTTACATGAATAAAGATTTGTTTGGGGTTGTTTTAAGAACAGCAATGCAGTATAAACACTGGAACCTTTCTGAGAAGAAAATAAAAGAACAAGCTCTTACATTTCTTTCATAAAAGGAATTTTTTTTTTTTCCAAGTTCTTCATTTTCACACTTTGCCTCTTCATCGTGAAAAAAGTCAGCAGAAAATGTAAGTCCAGCTGGTGGTGGCCTCTGACAGCCCTAGCAGTTTGGTCAAGGCTGTGACTCACAGCTTGAAATAATACTTTAAAATTTCCTGGTTTTGACTCTTCACATCCAAAATGTTAATTGTATTTGAACTGTAGTATTTTCTAGGTACGTGTTATTAGATTTTGGGCATCAAAATATTGAAAAGTAAACAAATCTATAACTTCCACTTTTCTCTTCTGCCCCTGCTCACCCTACTCAGCACCTTGCCCTGGTGAGGCACAATTCATCCATCTTTAGGAAGCCTAAAGCACATATCAGGGTGTGGGGCTAGGCTGTTTTTTATAATTATTGTTTTATATTTTTATCATGCCTAATACAGTGGGATCCTCATTTATTTCTTTATGAATGTAAAAATACACACATCTGTGTGTGTGTGTGCGTTCAATATACATGCATCTCTTACCTAATTTATTTCCCACACTGTTTTCTGCCAAGGATAGATTAAAATCTTGTTTTGAGGTGAAACATTTTGTTGGTCATTTCCATTTGTTGGTTAACCTTGAGTGAAATGAATCCTTGGGACTCAAATGAGGTAATTACCTGAGGAAAACTTGCTTTCCTAGGACACTGGATAACTTTTTTCCTCCAGGTTTCATTAAAACATACTGGGAAAATACATCTAAGGACAGACAGAAGAAGATTTTAAAGAGGAATGCAGCCAACTGTTTTACTCTGTGACTGACTAACAAAAATTAGGTACTTTTTCAATCTGTCTCTATCACTACAATGTTAATGACCATTGGCAACCTACTGATGTAACAGGAAAGGTGAATTTTCAAGAAATCCCCTTGGATCCTAAGGAAATTTGTCCACACCAAAACAATTGTATAACTTGTATTGCGCGTCTTTTTTTGCTTCAGTTGACTGCTTGTTCTTACATTACATAAAACTCTCTCTCTGCTTAATATTGCTAAAGACCTCTTAAAGAAACCCTTAAAAAAAGATATTACAAAAGAATAATACATCTATAGTAAAAAAAAAAAAAAAAAAAAAAAAACTTGCAGCTCATGTCTATGGCATGTCTAAACATACAGATTTATTTCAGATCTTTTCTGAAAGGAAGAAAATGGAAAATGATGTAACCATATGATTACATTATTAGCTGTTACTGAAGCCTTCTGTATGGTACGTCCCAAAGCCATACACTGATGAAAAATTTTCAGAAATGTCAAATTCTTATTTTAATAAGTTCAACTGTTGATGTACATGTAAGTGATGTCAGTTTTGTCTTTTTACTTACATCGGTCAGTTATTTTATACTGCTGTCATTATTCTTATGTAACTCCTGGACTAAATTACATATATTCCACTAGAAGAGCACAACGTTTATAACACCAGTACGTTTGGAAGCTTGTGTTAATAAAAGACATTAAATACATGCATTAAAATAGTTTAAGAGTGGAAATACCACCACAAAATCTGGATTTTATCAAATTCAAAGCAGAGAATACATAGACAACAGTTTTTACATGAACGTTATTTTCAAGAATGGGACACCTAACATTACAGATGCTAGTCTGAAGGGGAAAGAAGAAAAATTCATACGCCCTTCAAACAATCTAAAGCTCTTTTCTACTCTCAGTTCTACTCTACATAACTCACAATTTAAATTATACATACATGAAATGTAATAATCCATTTTTCATTTAAACTGTCAATACTCAAAGTTTCTCTCTTTTGTAATATAAGGCCTCTCAGTAATTCCACTGAGTATTATGGATCAAGTGGGAACATTGGGTCAAGCTTTGTTTTGTTGTTTTGCTTCTTGGGGTGTTTTGATTTGTTTATAAGTCTTTGCTATCAGGAATTAGAGCTGGAAAAGATGCATCAGGCCATCTTGTATCAATTCCAACTATATGTTTCCATTGTGTTAATATAAAATTAATCCTAACATAATTCTTTCATTTCACTGTGTCCAAGTGACACTTAAATACTTTATGATGCAACCTCTACCACAAGTTACATATTTTCTCCTCTAAGTTCTTCCTTAACATCTCAGCAGTGCTGTGTATAGTAGTTAGCAAGTTCAAGCAGCTTTAAGGAGGGCAACAAAATTTAGGCAGCAGATTGTGTCACATCCACTGACAGTGATAGTACAGGATTTCTCTGCATCAGACATTATGCACATAGTTCTCAGAATCTGTCTGCTACTGACAGTTCATCTCATTTTTTCTGAGTAATTCCATTGGAAATGCTACATTTCAAACTTGAGAAGCTGTTGTTCTATTGGAAAAAAAAAAAAAAAAAAAAAGAAATTTTAATATGGTGCATTGTTCATTCTTTGCATATTTGAAATACAAAGAAGTAGCCCTTGCCTCGTGGCTGCATTTGAAATCTATTAGTAAGCCCAGGACCCAACCGTGTTGATCCTATTTGTTTTTGGAGAGAAAATAATAATAAATAATAAGAAGTGTTCATACAAAAAGAAGGGGGGAGGATAATACGTTTAATAGAATTTCATTTCATCCAAATTAAAATAAAGTTCCTGGATGAACTCATTTCACAAAAGAAGTTTTATCTATTTCAGGTCAGCATACACTTATTTACACATTCTATTAATGTATATTTTAAAACTGAAACCATTTTGTGTGCAAATATTATACAAAATATAATTCTTCAGTTCAGTGATTTTGATGTTTATTCTCTTGCTTAAATAACCATGATTTACATTCTACTCTTTCTTCTCTTTCTATATATATTGTACATGCAGAAGAATAAATGAGGTACAGTATTCCAAAATTGTTTAATGTTAAATTTAACAAATTTTAGGTAGGTTTGGTTTAGTTTCTGCATGAAGCATAGTTCAGAAATAAATTTTCCAGACCTATGCAAAATAATTTAATCAGATTTATATTCATGAGCTATAGGATCTATTAAATATTTTCATTATGCAGAAAGATATAAGAAGCTATTTTGGCTTTTTTATATTTTTGCATTATCTCAGCCAAAGGCTGCATACTGGAACAATTTTACTGGCACAAGAGGAGTTTTCACTAATATAACTGACTTCTCTTTGCAATTAGGAGAAGTTATGTTAGAAAAACTACTTCTGTATAGGCACCCACTCTAGAAAATCTGTTCTCTATTTGGCTATTTCTGCTATATTTTGTAATATAGACTACTCACATCCACTCAGACTACTTTCATAGGTGAGAAATAGACAGTGGTGCTTCTTTTGACCCAAAAGCAGCAGAAAACTTGGAATTCATGAAGAAAGTTTTTCATGTACGTCTCCATAGCATCTATGTTCTTCTAACACCAATGTATTTCTTCCACAACACTTTACGATTTTTCTTTACTGTATTTTTTTCAACTACATAAATGTTTTAATACATTTAAAATATATTAAGGTGGATTTTACTCTCTGATATTTCCATTCATTTTTTCCAACAGTTCTGGTTCTTCTAAATTTTTTAACAATGGAACCTGTGTCAAATCAGAATGAAATCATACGGATGTCTAATCTAAATCATCTAATCTAAATGCCTTTGTCTCTGTTAATAATAAAATTCAGCTCTTACATGTAAAATGTATTAAAGGCACTATTTCTTAGCATCAGCTGCAGATTTTAGCTGCAAGCTTCCGACCTGCTTCATAAGTGTCACCATAAGAGCCAGAGCTCAGGTTCAAAGCTTTCAAGCAGATGATAAAGTACACAAATAATCCCATGCTATTCATTAGCTTTAAGTAGGCAAGTTTTCCCAAACGTCCATTTAAGTAGTTTACTGAAATACAACCTCACGTTTATTTACACGAGGTAGTTCACAAAACTTCGGCAAATTTTTCTATGATCACTACAGCATGCATTTTTAGACCCAAGTGCCAAAAATGAGCCTCTCAATTAACAATTACACATCAAAATAGAGCTGTAAAATCATCAGCTACTTGTCATACGTTCAGACTGCACAGTACAACCTCAGAAGTACTGAAGCTTTAGTTAAGCCTACATTTAAATTGTTGGAAGCATCAAGCCAAGACCCTTGCTGTCTGTCCTCTAGGTTTTTAAACCCATTTAGCCAAGAAAGTTCAAGACGGCATTGGAGCAATTCAGTCTGACTGGGATACTGTACAGGCACTGCATGTCACAGTGCACTCCCTTTTTAGGTTACCAGCTTCTGAATTTCATGTTACAACACCTGCCACACACATTTGTGCCTGGACAACAGGATTTTTTCTAACCTCACCAATGCTCACCTCTTCACAAACAAAAGAACGAAGCACTTGAGCAATAAAAAAGCTCAAGTTCTCTGAAGAGTTTAATATTAGGTGTTAACAGTAGCTAAAATTTAGCAATGTTGCAACTATCTATGGCTATTCAAAAAGACAGAGAATTTAAACTTCCCTGATTGCTCTGGCAGGTTGGTATAGCAAAAAGTGATTTTTCAGTAATCATAAAAAAAGATATGTAATGCAATACTAAAATTCCCCTCCCTCCCTTAGCAGATGCAATGCAATTTGCTCCCTCCTCCCCCACTACTAGCTGCGTAAATATTGCCCTTTGAATCCAGTCAGTATTCTTAGCAGAGCAATTGGCTGGAGCTGCCTGCCAAAGCAGCAGGTGTGGCAAACACCCAGGTCCTTTGTACTCCCATAAGGACAGCATTAATCACTTGCAATAACCACAATGGTTTGCTATAGAGCTCTGACTTTTCAGACCACTGACTAGGCCTAATAATTCTAATTCACATATGAAGATGAATTCATAGAGAATTCACCTCATTTAAATTTCAGTTACTTTAGCATTAGGTATCCACTGGCAGTTCAGACCTCCAGACTAGGCAAGGCTAATAGGTCCCACAAATTCACCAGTACACTGGCTGTAGGCCCTTCTGTGCCATGGCTTCTACCTTCTTTCTCCTCTCAACTGACTTTGCAGAGAGCTGGCTCAGGCACTGGAGTCCACTCCATAAATACCTAAACCTAAGTGAGAATTATTCCACTCTAAATAGTGATGCTAATATCACACCCTGCAGTCTGAACATCTTCTAAGATTTTAACTATTACCTGCAGGTAAACACCCAGTAAAAGGTGAAAAATTTCCAGTATGTCATAAGATATTAACTATTTCAGTTATACTATTATATTAATGCTCATCCAAACAAGTTCTGAA
This sequence comes from Phasianus colchicus, assembly GCF_987193195.1. Classification (NCBI taxonomy): domain Eukaryota; kingdom Metazoa; phylum Chordata; class Aves; order Galliformes; family Phasianidae; genus Phasianus; species Phasianus colchicus. The sequence continues at coordinate 9,990,169 of NC_143448.1, forward strand.
CTGTAACACAATAAATTCCCATTTCTCCACATTCACTCCATCACCATCCAGCCTCTCTGCCTACAGCACTGAATAGCTCCCAGCCCCTCCAGATCCCAGTCAGGTGATAACTTCCTTATTCATACATAACTCAGGTGCTCTACCTGCTTAGTTTGCATTATATGCTGGGTATTTTACCTGAAGACATACTGTTTGCAGTCATTAAATGAAATACCACAAATGCTAATATGTAGACTACAATTTATATGGAGAAGAAAACATGCTAAACCAAAGAAAAAAATATTCCAGGCTGTGAAGTGTAACAAAAAAGGCCCATGATGACAGTTTCACCAGAAAATAGCAGACTGAGACATATTAAAATTGGTTTATTGTCTCCCTAATGAGGCAATGTATGTAAAGCCCAAAATACTCTATAATCAAAGCTACCAGGTAGTGTAAGCTTTGAAAAACGAGAAGCAAATCAATAGCTGATAATTAACAACTTTCTTCATTGTTGGCTATACAGGAAAAGGTTTTTTTTATACTGCAGTTCTACTCTTACTGCATGACGTTACCCATACACACAGACTGAACCCAGTCTCAGAGCAAAACAATCACTTGAATTTTTCCAAAAAAGTAAAGGTTTTGGTATGTTAATGACATTTATTTAGTCACATGGAATCACATGGAATTTGAACAGTGTGTAACTGTAATGAATCATACGCTTTCAAGCGTAATGTCATGAATAAAAGCTTTTCTTTTGTGTGTGTTTCCCAGTGCAAACACAAACCCTGAAATACTGCTTATCACACCTTAGATAGTGAAAAAAGAAAAAGAAAGGATGTGGCTATTAGCACAGTTTTTCCCAAATGATACTACAGTTGAGAGCTCCATCACTGTGGTTTCTTCCTTTTTATTATTATCCTGAATCCCATCTAAGTGGAAATATTATCTTGTGGATCATTCATAAACCAAGCTCTCTCATATTCATAATCCTGACTCATACCCAAAACCATTTAGGAGCAAGTACATATATTTCCAGTGCTTTATAATTCCATCTGTCCAACCTGAGACTTCTTGAAGTACAGATAAATTCTATTGAATAACACTTTTCTTGGGAAAAAAAAAAAAAAAAATCCCCAAGAGCAGCATATGTAGAATACATGCATATAGAGCAGCATATGGAAAAGCAATATTAAAATGTATGCCATATGTATTAAAAATACACACAATTTAGAAACAAACAAAAAACTGAAGGGAGGAGGAAAACAGCGCCATTAGGCTACAATCTGCCTGCAGACAAACAGATCCACAGTGAAAACTTAAGTTTTAGGTATAAATGCAGTTGAGTATTCAGCATCAGCTTGCTCACGCAAGGACGACCTTCTAAGTGCATTTATGTTAGTGTACAAGAATAAAAGTCTGGGATACATTTAAACCCCCACCTAAAGTCACGCTCATCTAGCTGGTCACTGAATTTCCCTTTTCCACAAAAAGTCCCAGGTATCGACACAGTGTCTGTAGCTTACTATCAAGTAGCTGAAGCACAGAGAACTCACAGGATGACCAGAACCTCATCTCTTCTGCCTGCTCTGCCCTCTTGCTGCCTACAGTGCATCTAGGATTTCATTCTTGGTGCAGACAACATTCTTGCAGCACAGCCCATTACAGGTTATTCTGGAAGTTTGCACAGCTACCCCTATGACCTTCAGGTCAAATCATCATTTGTTAATTTTTTGTGCTCTGCAAATGAGCTTCACGTTGCATTTCCATTTGATGTGTCAGGAGGAGACCAAGAATCTATTTCATTCTTTAGGATTCTTTAGAGTCTCTTCCAGAATTGTTTTCCCCAGCAACATACAGTTTCCAGCTATCACACGAATAAAGCATCTCATCTCACTGATTGTACAGTTTGTAGACATACTGCAGAGGACCCTCTCCAAATAGTTCTAATAAGGTATGAGCTTTCTCTTCATTCTATTTTTGTTAAAAGAAGAAAAGAAAATGTTGTTTTTGTTGTCTTTTTTTCCTAAACAGTACGCTGAAAAAGCATGATCAATAAATATTCTCTGAAGATAAAAGTTTTTCTGAATTCAAACCGTGTACCTTGCTGTTCTTGTTGTCCTCATATCTTTCAAAGTATGTTGCACTTCATAGGTAATAGGAAAAATACAAGCTGAGATATAGGGAAGGTGGAAGATAGAAAGAAAAAAAAAAAAAAAAGACAATTAACTCAATAAATCCAAGTGTAATTACTTCACAAACAACTGTAATGAAGCTCTCACACCAAACATGGATGATTTCACCTGGCCTATCCATTTTCTTAAGATTTTTGTATTAGAAATAAATTTTAGGGACTACAGCAAAAACTGCTAGTATCTGAAATATAGTAATAGCAGCTCCCAAGTAAATGTTCTATTTCTTTTTTGCCTTTTTTATCTTAATCTTTTCTATCTTTACATTTCATATAAACTGTGTGTGTCATCTATTCAGCTCCATAGACAATTCAGTAGACAATTTCTTTCTGCTGTTGTGTTTTTTGTAGCAATCCAGTCAGAGTTAACATTCCAGGTAGCAATGTCTCCAAAGCTAGATAAACCTTTACTAGCACAAAGAAACTGCAAAGTAGGAAAAAGTTTAAACGATTGTAGAAATAAACCCAGAATGTAAATGATGCTATAAAATCTTACTTGTTTCAGCATTTTTTTTTTATAAGGCACCATCACTATCACGTGGCAATCATAAGAAATCTTTTCTTCAAAATCTAGCTCTTTGCCAATGTTCAGCACCAAAAAAAAACCAAACTTTTGTTCCAGATGGCCTAATGGTAATGGCTTTTTGCAGACTGGCTGCAGAAGTTGGTTGTTTTGTTCTCACTTCAGAGAAGTAAAATGCCAGAGATGCCACAGTCAGTAAACCTCAAAGAAAACAGACACAACAAACATAGATGAAGGAGACTTCTCTAAACAGTGAATTTTGTGAAATTATGCATTCACTTTTGGGACTACAAACCCTCATCCCTGAGAGGTGATTTACATCCACAGCTTCCACCTGAGTCCAAACCTGTCCTATAGAAGAATGGCCAAACTGAATGACATAAGAGCTCGCATTGGTATAATTGTAATTGTTGCTAATTAATCTTAAGGTCAGCATCCTCTCCAAATTCTGCCTGGTGAAGGATGACACTAGGAGGAGGAGCATCACGGGGCTAAACACAGCTCAGTAATTCTGAGATCAGTGAGTGCTGGGCCCTGCTTGTGTTGGAGCTGAGGGGATGTACCTACAGAACACCAGCCACAAATGGTAGCCACGAGAGTTTGTACCAATGGAGGACTGAGCTCTGGTGTGCTCCCTCAGCCATTTGTCCTTCCTCAGCAAAGATTCTGAATGCCTATATCTTTAAATCTGAATATATTCTGGTAACCACTTCTAAAAGAGGGATAACAGAACTGAACAGGGCCACAGCAAACAAGAAACAAAGATAATCAGAAGCATAACTGAAATTGCTGGTTTCCAAAAGCAAGGAGAGCAAAGCTGGGAAAAGATAACCCTACCGTTCCTCTGTTACTTCTGCTCTTTCCCTCTAAATTCATCATAGGCCAATGTCACAGAGGACAGCATCCGGGAGGCTTTTGTTCTGCTGTAGAACAGCCGCTCTTCTGACCGTAAATCTGACGCCAGTTGCTGCAGTACTGATTCCCACATCAAGAAATGCCAGCGAGACACACACTTCCCAGAACAGCCTTTTGCATTCCCCCACTTCACAGAATTTAGACCCAGTATTTCTAGAGTTCCACAAACACAGTGAAAACATAAAATACGGGATCTTTGCTACTTCAAAAATAAAACATCTAAGGTCAGTGTTTTAAAACTGAAGTTTCAAATTCTGAACAAAAGCCTTTGAAACAGTCTCAGAGGATACTGCGTATTTTGATGGGCATTTGTTCTTTCATCTGTATCTTTACAAATAAGGAGTAAGACAAGTCTGACTGTGATGGAAACAGGGTTAGGGTTGGCACTTCGAAAAACCCTGTTCAGTGATTGCATAATAATAAATTACATACAGAAAAATTGATTTTAAAAAACACAGAAGTAATATCTACAGGGGCAAGCTCAGTGCACCAATATCTCAGTGCATTTAACGCACAAAAGAAAAACTTCATTTTGTAAACAAAATGTAAGGCAGTTTTTGTTCCATAAAGCAAACAGGAAGGGTCTCAGTCCAAAGTTTCCAGCACTTTCAACACGACAGCAGTATTTTTACTCCAGTGCTTGTCGTTTCATCAAATCACAGCAGTTATCTAAATTTAAAGATATTTTTAAACTGACTGAAAACATTTGTAGCACAAATTTTTAATTCAGGCATGCCAGCGTTATTTAAGCATTACAGTATACTTAGTGCTAATAGTGAGAATATCTGCTTAGAATAATAATAACATAAAGATAAAATACAAAATTTGCCACCATTAATTCCCTCACCCTGGAATATTTTTTGAACAATTCTTAAAAAAGAAATAAGCAGTCAAATTACCCAATTAATCAAACAATAAAAAAATCATTTAGTCTTTTCAGAAATACAGCCTACATATTGTTTAATGAGAATCATTTTCACTCAAACTACATTTTAAAACTAAAGAAAATTTGTAGTGATGATACATTGCTTTTCCCTATCTGACCTGTTTGTGTACCCGGCTGTTTGTGTAAATAAGAGACCCTGATGAAGTCACATCACCAGTTTGTTACAATTACAGCAAGATGCCTGGTACAAAGCTTGCTCACACAGGACAAACAAGCAAAAGTGGAAATACATTGCAGCTGAACGGTATCTTCTCCTACAACAGTTTGTTTGCATTTTTGATACAACAAAAATCCAATGAAAAATACTGGTGCTGAATCTATTTGTGACACATCAGTATTTTGTAAAATAAAATGCTGAAACAGCATATCATATCATAGCCTAACCTGACAGACTGAAGCAGTAAAAAAAAAAAAAAGCCAGCAAAATGAAGAAAGCTTAGGAGATGCTGAAAAATATGACACTACTGCTCAGAAGTACCTCGACCAAGGAACTCTGTCCAAACTAAGAGTTTTGAAATGTTTTCTCAATCAACCTGTGCAGTCTGTGTGACTGCAGCAGTAGCCCTTCTCCAAAGACAAAGCAGAAACCTCCTTTCCAAATGCAGTTTCCTCCTCGCAGTACATCACAAGTTGTCTGGTTTTGCTCTCTCTCCTCTCAGAAATGTTACTTTAACTTCTCGTCATAAAAAGATATGATTCCAATGTTTATACTATGAGCTACATTTATCTTTAAGAGCAAGATGTTGAGTTTAGTTCTGATGATGAAAAAAGCCTTTAAAAAGGAAAACTCATCACAACTCATTATGTACTATAAAGGCCACAATCCTAGGATTCTGTAATTCCAGCGATGATCATTTTAAAGTAGATTTATAGCAGAAAATAGTTAGATCCTTCGATTTCAGTTATAATTTTCCATTTTGTAATTTAATACTCCTTTAGTTTATATTTGCGCATTAAAAATATAGCATCTAAAAGTCCATCATTAAATACTTTTAATAAGTGCAATAAATAAGCTTTACAGTATGCGTAAATTTAAAAACAAAACACAGCTTAAATTGTTAATCTTACACTTTTTCTCATTAATTGCAATACATAAACATATGTTTTATACAAAGATATTTGCTACAAAATAAGTATAATAAATACAGTTTACCACATGTATTAATCTTAATAGTTACAAGCTGTTAATCTTATATATTAGGTAATAATTTGCAATAAATAATTGTTTATTATCTTGATGCTTGCTTGTCTTGGGTTTTAGCAATATGCAATAAAGAAATGCAATTTTGAATAATTTGATTGTAAGACTGCTGGAAAAATACTGTGAGTTATAATTAGCTGAGGGAGGATTTTGTTCACTAGATGAACTATAGAGATATAGTTCAATAACAAAAACATGCATTATTGCTACCATAAATAATTTAAAAAGTTAACTTCAGTTTCCAGCAATAAGAGATTTTTAAAACTTAAATGCAAATAAAATTAGTAAAATATTTCACATTCTTTACTTCTTTTATCATTTTATGTTCTCTGAGTGCACCAACAAAAACAAAGAAGCATTTCAGCATCTTCTAAATCTCTGCAGATGAATACAACCCAGATATACACGCATACCTGTCTCCCACTGCCATTATTTGTCTGTTCCAAAGTGGGTAGTACCAAACTATCTCCTGTCCAGCTCTAGCGTAATGCATGTTTTATCATGCCTACCAATCCTAATACAAACTCTTTATCTTGTACATAGAGGATAATAATTCATTGTAAATAATTTCTCATTATCTTGATATTTCCTCATCTTAGAATTTGGCAACATGCAACAAAGAAACACAATTTTGAAGACTTTTTTTTTTTTGTAAGACTGCTGGGAAAATAGGGAAAATTCTACCGAGCAAGAGGGGATTCTGTTCACCCCAGAATGAAGCTGCTGGCTGCCTCCAGTAACCCTAAGAGTTCGCTTTTAAGCAAATAAACGTTCTCTCGTAATCTAAGCAAACGGATACAATCAAAGCATTTCAGATGCACCATGGCACTAGAAACAAAAGGGTAGCCAGAAGAATAAATTAAATACAGGTCTTGAAGCCACAGAGAACTTGCACTGGGCTTTAAAAACAACAGGACTAGCCTCAGTTAACATCCCTGTACGTAACACTCAACTGGGTTAGCACATAACAGGCATTTTTGTGCAGTGTTATCATTTTGTCCATGTTCATTATTGCTTTAAACCCTTAAACGATAAATAAAGAAGTGTAGCCTGCCTATAGGAAACAGGCAAGAAACAAGGTAAAGCTCTTTGAGAACTCTGCTGTCGTCTGGCAGGTTCAGCAGGACTGCAGCACCCTTTAATCACCATCATGCAAAGAGAAAACGTCTATACTTTCTGTGCACTGGATGCAGCATTCCAGCAGTAGATATCCCTGCTGCACACACAAAGCAATGTCTTCTTTCTAAAATGAAAGCTTACTACAGAATCAGAATTTGCAGAATGCAGTTTTAAATTGAGATTTTACTCAACTCTGCTTTCAATCTGGTTTCACGCTATTTCCTATTTGATTTCTCTGTAATCTGGCTCTGCTTCCAAACTGTAAATTGGTGCAGGTTAAATAAAGAGAAATCGCATTAGAAATGCATGCAGTACAACTAAAAAAAAAAATTAATAAAATCCAGCAGCAGACCATAGTATGTCATAATTTGTTTATTACTAAAGTTATATGTATACCTATAGAAACTCTGAAATTTATCTGCAGATAAACACTGCCATGTGTTCCTATGCTTATAATGCATTACCACTTATTATTAATGCATTATAAAAAGAATATATTCATGCACTTATGATTTTTACAGCAATATGTCAATTCCAAATAGTGTGCTATAATGCTTATTTGTCCTATCTACTCACTCTGTACCATTATTTAAAGAAATGGCTTTGCATTTTATTTAAACTCCACCTAAAAATGCTCACTGTGCTGAGGTTATGGACAGTGATGCTCACAATACATAAACCACCTGAATTTGCTCATGGATGGGAGGTAATGAAAGAGAAACTTCTTACATTGTGATAAGAATGAGATGTACATACATGTAAGTACACACTAAGATATACATACTTGAATCTGCAAAGCTGAAATAATTTACTTTTTAATCTAATTAAATGATAGTTTTCAAAACTAATGCAGTTCAATAGAACTAGCATAGTGTAAAACAATGAATTCGGTGTTTGTAGGTGGATTTAAACAAAAGCCATGATGTGTACAAATTTCCAACTAATACAAATCTGAATAAAGGTTCTCATAAAAGAGAAATCACACAGGCTCCAACATTAGGAAGTTCCAATACATGGTCAAAACAAAGTCACAGTTTAAAACAAAAACAAAAACAAAACAAAACAACCAAATTAAAGCCCGGCTCTCACTTGCCTTACTTACATGAATAATCCCATCGATTTTAATGGGACTACTTGAATAAGTAAAGCACAGAAGAGAACAGCGTGAGCACAGTGTCAAGGCTATGATGGCAGCAGATTCACAAAGCTTCGCAGAATGGACAGGAATGATTTCACCTACACGTCGGGAACCGGAGTGAGGCCAGCTCAGGTCCTGGCACAGATTGGCACCGGGCGTGTAACAGCAAGATCAGAAATCAGTCTGCCGTCCACTAAGGATAAAGGGAAAACATCCTTAAAACAGAAATGTTTTCTGCATCGGAAGAAAGGCTTTCGTTAAGCTAAGAGCTAAAAAAGTCTGTTACTCAAATGGAACTCGGTACTACAAAAACACAGCAAGACGAGCATCATTAGAGGCCTCGCCGGCAGACAGAAAAGCTACTTTGTTGTAGCCTAAAGATGTAAAATGCAATACCAGTCCCTAAGTGGCACTGGTACAACCGTGGAAATCATACAGCCAGATGAAGCACATAAATTTCCCATATGAACAATTGTTTTCATTTTCCTCCCATGCCACTAGATATTATAAGCGGAAAGTAAAACACAAGTAAATATGTTCATTCCACTCCTGTGATCGGTGATAAATGAAAGGCTATTGAGCCCGACAAAGGTCAGCCCGGCCTCACGGCAGCGCGCCGCGGCTGCGTGGGACTCTGCTGCCGCCCGCAGGTCGCGCCCGGTACTGCAACGCCGCTGCCCGCCCCGTGCCGCTGTGCGGAGCCGCCAGGACGGGGCGCGGGCGGAACGCGCGGTGCGGGGCTGGAACGCGCAGTGCGAACGTCGGCACTGGGACCGAGGCGAGACCTCGGCTGACAGCGTGAAGAGAGGTCAACTTAGCGAGCCCGTGCGATGTTTCGGCGTGTTGCAGAGCTGCTGGAGGAGTTGGTCGGCAAATTTTAGAAATGTTCTCAAAGTTTTATTGGTGCAGCTAACTCCTATTGACCAGTACTGCTGTGAAGTATAGCAGCAAAAGGGTCATGAGAAGTGGCATAAAATACAACAGGCAGAACTGGGTCAACGTCTTATAACCTAGACAACCGATTTCACGGTGTGGATCTGACCACGTTTCACTTTACAGAACACAGTGCTGTGACATCCTGTGATCTCAACATAAAAAAGAGCCAACAAAACAGGCATGGATGGTGCAGCAAATTGCACACTGCATCAGCTGGAGAAATTATGTGGGAATTATGGAAATCTGAACACATCTTAGAATTTTTTTTTTAATATTTTCTTTTTTTTTCAGCATTATCCACTATTCCCTTTTCTTTTATGATAAAATATCTTAACATTCGCATTCACGAGACAAGTAGAACTTTTTATTAAAAAACAGAGGGTAAGGAAGAGATAGAATTTTAGAAAGATCTTATATGGTGTACTGAGAAGTTCTCAAACCTATTTCTGCACCCCTTTTTAAATTTCAAGCTTGCAGAATATACTGGATATTTCCAACAAGGCAACCGCCAATAGAAGATGTGAGCAATTTTATGGATTCGAAATTAAAATGGGAGGAAAACACAGATCTCTGTAAAGCAAAAAGAACAGAATTCTTCAATTAAGGTTGATATTCTGGGGGGGTGGGGGGGGGTGGGGGGGAGGCAAAGCTTTAAAGATAGGCCACAAAAAAAACTCACTTTCTATTACAGGCAAAAAAGCGAGTGCCTGTGTCCAGACTACTGCTCTTCCTGGGTGTGATGAATTCAAACAAAGAAAAGATCTGCAGAAAAGCTGTCAGAGCTCTTTCTTGACCACTTCATCACGACAGGGCAAGGCAGAAAAAGAATCACACTACAACAGCTCTGAGAGGTCTGTTCTTTAATACCAAGGATCCACTGGAGGGCAAGACTGAACCTTATAGCCTTTCTGCCAGGCCTTGTTTCCAGATGTGCTGTCTTTAGATTAGCTCCACGGCAGACTGAAGATGAGCTACAGAAGACAATTACTAGAAAGCCTTGAATAACCGTGTCGAAATTGGACTTTTCTGACCATTCACACAGCTCAAAAGACCCAGTAACATGCACCTTCAGCAGCCTTGCCCTTGTTATAAAACCTCTCTTTTCCACTCTCACCAGTCACTCCCACAAGGCAGGGTGAATAGCTTTACAGCTTTTAGGTAAAGCAAGCAGATAGGAAGGTGCACACAGTAACCCACTGTGGGGAAACCACAGACATAGCCTGTTTGGGGAGTAAGCTACAGTGCAAAGATTAGCTGAGATTTATTAAGAGAGAGGTTATATTTTGTCCTGTTTACGTACAAAGCAAGAGAGTTAACAGCAAAAAAACAAACAAACAAACAACAAAAAAAAACCAGGACATACACATGGCAACGATGAGAGACCAATTCTAGATGTAAAAAGCCCCAGCATTCAACTTTATGAAAGTAACTCTTATAAGTGAGAAGCAACTCATCTGAGGTCTCATACCGCGCGTTGAATGAAACAGAGCATCGGCCTCAAGAATTCTTTTTGGATTGAATTCCACTACCACCACTTTCCTCTTTCCCTCATGACCTGCTTCCTTTCCAGCCACCACCTTCCTCTTCCTTTTCTCCAGCTCACCACGCTGCTTCTTGCCTCTGCCTGCTGCCATCTCCTTTGTTCCTGACCCCCACTGCTGCCTCCCTCCTCGCCCAGCTGCCCGCTTTGGCAGTGGCAGCACAGGGCTCAGCCTAACGAGCCTGACAGAGCTTATTAATTTAGGCTTTGTGCCATGCCTCCACACTACTGGGTTATCCCTGCTTGCTGGGATCCATAGCATGCAGAGTTTTTACTACCTAATGCAGAATTCAGATGTTTGAGAATTAAAAATGGAACTGTCAATTAAGATTTTTACTCTTCAGTAGATAAATTTGAGTACAGGACATCTAAAGGTACAATATTGCTATTCACCCAAGTCATAGGAATTGCGATACCTATGTTCAAGACATCTGGTCTTCACACTGTGAGTTTTGTGCAGCTTAACTTATTTCACCACCACACTAGTTACTATAAAGTGTACCTACTAAAGACTTCGATGCATGTGGACAGCATCACAACTTTACTGCACAGAACCATTCAGGGAAGTCTTGTGATGCTCAACAAGGCCTTCTCTCCTCACTCCCTCACCCCCCCCCCCCAAAAAAAAAAAACCTGGTACAGATTACATATTTTATATATGTTATTTTAACAATATCTTTTGCAGTTCATTAATACATGGTTAATTCTTAAAATCACTTCCATAATGGAAAAATCACCATTACTGCCTTTGCCAAAAAGAAATACTAAATGTAGTGCTAATATAATCCAATGTAAAATTGCTAAACAATAAGATGGATCTCTAAGAAAATTTGATATAGATTTCCTGTAGTTTCCCTGCACTATTTTCAACCCTTCTCACAAGGGATACAACAAAATGGCAATGAAAAGTGAATTTCCTGCTGTTACAGCTACTTTGGATGCTCATGCTTCTGTTCCTGTGGAGCCAGCTTGGATCAATTTCAAGAAAATAGCCTTTATCTACACTTTTGCACAGAAAACACATTTTTATTTTGAGGAGATGCAGTATTGGTCTGTGGTCTGTGTTTTAATCTGCAATATAATGGGGTTGTAACTTGCATACAATTAAAGCATAGAATATTAACAGAGAAAGATTTACAAAGCAGTCAAAGACAGTGATTTCTGAATTTTCTAAAGAAGTATTTAATTGAAAATTCTTAGCATCATTTACGTGTTATGGATATAATTTTACATGCACCTAGCACAGTTTTCTTTTCTGTTGAAGTAGAAAGAGTTGAAAATAGTATCCCAGTGTTGGGGCTGAAGATGCCTGCATTGTCACTCATAGATCATTCATGTCTTCTGAGTTGATCAGAAACAAGTCTGTGTAGAAATTAATCTGACTCCAGTTAACAGATGTGACAATATTCATTCATTAGCATTATACGAAATTTTATGGCCTGCTCTTGTCATCAAGAAGACAGTGAAAAAAAAACAGATTTGTTTTCAGATAGACACTCAAGCAAATTAATGCACAAAGAAGCAGAGTATGAGTTTAGTTACTACTGTCACTGCTAAATTAATATCACTGCTAAATTAATAATAACCAATGGGCTGTAATCTCACAGTGAAAAAGAGAAAGGATACATGCCATAACTATTCGCAAAGCTTGTCCTTATATGCCTGTAAAAATTTCAGACTTCAGGAGTGCAAGACCAGACACTTAGTCCATCTAAAGGAAAACCAAGTGAAATATTTAACCAAACTTGAACCATTCAGTCAGCCAGAGAGACAACACAGGCATTACCTGTTGTTTTTTTCCCTACTTCTAATCTGTTGACTATCGTGGAAAAGCATTTCATAAGCTGCACACTCAAAACAGACAAGTCTATTCCATATTAAACAAATCAAGCATCTCTGCAAGCTACAAGCACAAGACACCATAAGAATTATCAGCTCTAACTGTGAGTGCAGACTCTCCTACGTGACCCTGGGAGACTTAAGAGTCACTGAACAGTAGTTAGACTAGTACCAACTACTTGGAGGCATTACTTTCAGAGCAACCTATTATGATACATTGAAATGAATGGCCTACATTAATAAACCAGTATTTCTTTATCTGTTGTACATGGATTCAGCCTACCAAAAACATCACTTTCATTATGAGTGCCAGCAGTCTGGAAGAGCACAGGTGACTTAGTGGATGTCAGCATTAACACACAGTTCTGGAGGACACAGCAAGAGCTGTAACGCAGCAAAAGGAGGACACTTCTTCGTAAAATTTCACAGCAACTTACAGATATTTACAAGGCAAAAATGATAGAAAGTTAATTACTTTAACTGCTGTTAAAACTGTTAAATGTGTCTTAAAATAAAGAGTTCAAGTACAAAATACTGTAGGTAGAGTTCTTTCTCTATACACTCCATAAATCTGCTTCTTCAGTATACAATTCCAAAAAGCCCCAATTTCTGCTGCTACCATGATAAACATTGGAAAGTTCTGCTTGACCTTTTATTAACATTTTTCTATACCAATATGGTTCTTTTGCTACAAGCACCCTAAGGAATTATGAAAAATACTTTTTTCTGTAGTTTAGCCCATGTGCACTTAATAGGCTCACAAATATAATACCATTATAAAAAAGAAAAACTGCCAACACTGCTAAAAAAATTGTCATAACACTAAATTATTATATAAATATAAAAGGAGTATGTCTGTAAAATATTCACTCAATGAACATCCCAAGGTGATGATTTTGCTATGTTGTTTTTATTCCTGGGAGATCCATAACACATTTGGATATGCCACATGTCACCACATGAATCAGGCAGTTAATGCATGTGCTTTTTAGAAGCTGAGATGTCTTCCCAATAGAACGTGCAATAAAAAAAAATGTTGAGATTCTGCTGCTTTGTCTGATAGGCATAATTTAATGTCTTGCTTATAATGCTGCATCTTAAGGAAAAATGTGCACTGCCCTATGTAGTTATTTACAATATATTACTAAATCTATGCAAATATATTTCCCTGAGCTTGGTATTATATAACAAAGGTCAACAATGTTTGAAATATTTTGAAACACATTCCCAATATATTTTGTATATAGCACTAATGTCCAATATACATACATATATCTTAATATATCTCCAGATTTTTCTATTCGTTTTATGTTACTGCAGATTATTAAATAAAAGTGGGTTTTTTGTTGTTCAGTTGTTTTTCTGGTTTGTTGCTTTTTGTGGTTTTATGGTTTTATGTTTGTTTTGTTTTGTCTTTAAGACTACAGAAATCAGCCTAACTATGGCTTTTCAGTAAGACTGTTAATCATGCATTTTTAATAATGCATCAGCTAAATTACTATGGATGTCATTATGGTTTAAGAAAAAAATAATCACCAATATTATTCAATAATAAATAGATATTTATTTGAAAAAAATTAAGAGGAAAAAAAGTATCAGTGTTCTCCTTTCTATATGATTTGTTCCATAATTTTTACCGTTCATTTTTGTTTCCATTCACTTTTAAACAGAAGATTACCTATGTTTCATTTTCTCTGTATTTTGCTGGGTTTGGGGAAAATTCTAGACATCTGATTGCACTTATGAAGCCTCTTCTCATTTCTACCTTTACGCCCTCATTACTGATAATGGCAAGTTTTTTTCCTCCAAATGAAGTTGTACCAATGATTACTAGATTGTGAAAATTTGTGCATCTCAGAAAGCAGAAACTGTTCTGAAGGGACTATAATTCTATTTTCCTTTTTAAACGCAGGTTTAGAACAGCATGCATTTTCTCTGTAGGGACTTAGGTGTTATTTTTCAACTCAGGACCTAGAAGTTAAAAACTTCCTATATAGCTAGGATACATTACATCAGCTGAAATGCTTTGGTTATGTACCAGAACTACATGCATGCAAAAGATTCACAAATTTTTAAGGCCAAAGGAAGCCTGACTTTTTCCACATACCACATATCAATGCACACTTCCCAAGTCAAAACCAACAGGCTACATCAGTACATACAGTGAATAAAACCAGGTTAAAACTAGCCCATACTTCTGCAGGATAGGAACAACAAAGTTTTTCCTCATGCTTCTTTTGTGAAGCAATTTCTGACAGCCATTTCTCTGTGAGAGGTAAGATGATATCCTTAGAAGCACACTGTAGAGTGCAGAGCATATCCTGAGTACACATTGACTACTTACTAGCAATATTTACATACCATGTCACCTAATTTACAGACTGTCGTACCATTAAATATTACATATTATCCTTTGCTTAACAAGTACCAAGCAAGAGTAAACTGACTGTGGCTACATGAAATTGGGGTACCTAGAAGAATTTTAGTGTTAGTGAAGTTGCAAACCATGGTCGTACCCTGATTTCATGCCTGAAACACCATATAAGGATATTGGGGAGCGTCATAGCATGCTCTTGCATGTGTTTAGACCATGCACTTAGCCTTCTGAGTGGGCATGCATCTATAGCAGACCTCTCCTTTCTATCACCAAACTAGCTGCTGGCAACAAAGCAGCAAGCATTCTGGGTCATTTACCCACCATTCAGGCTGCACATTTGACCTCTAGAGCTCAACTCGCAGGGTCAGAACAATTCAACAACATACCTTGTCTCCAGCCATGGGCGTAGGACATAAAGGAACCAGGGCCAGGAGGAAATATTTCTCCAGATTTTCTCTCTGCTTTCAGTTATTCTCAGATCAGATTTTCCTATTTTGTTCATCTACATTTATAGCTGAAATCCTCTACTGCCACTCTATTTTCTTTCAAAGTAACTCTCAGGACTTTATTAAACATTTTAGGCATGTTATGTTATTATTCTGTTGATGCTTTCATTCTTTGTATTGTGTTGGTTATTACTAGAGTAAATGCTTTTATTCCCAATAGGTTTTGGTTATCTCTGACAGGTTTGACTCTTTTCTAGTTCATATCAGTTCCTACTGAACTTGCTACCTTAATATTCCTTTCAGAGACCACTTTAATATTGTCTATTATTTTTAAACTAGTGACAAATTTGTTTAAAAAAAAAAAAAAGATAGTTATGCAGTTGAATTGTAATTCCAGTTCCATCCAACTGGAAGAACTGTAGTTCTGGAATTCTATTCTGGAAAATATTTTCCAGAGAGTAGACCTCTATTTGTGCATGCAATACAGTTCTCATTTGCAAAGCAAATAGTGTTGTATGCACATAATTACTTCATCAAAACCACATACAAAACCAATGTGCTTGGCAACATAATGGAAATTCACTCTGTTGTCACCATACATATTTCTCACATGGATTAGAAGACTTTCCAATTTCTCAATAAAATATACATCAGTACTTTTTCTCTTTCCTAGCTTAGCACTGTCCATATTGCCTGTGAAATCTCCTACGTTTTTATTCATCTGAATGAGAAAATAACTTGATAATTTGAAGCTGATAACATACACACGAAGCTGTGTTTGGATCTAGGACAGTTCTGGCCAGTCAGTTATGTTAGTTTCCAGTGAGCTCTTAAACACACCAAAGTTGTACAGAACACTGAAAAAGAACGATTTTTTAGCTCCATGGTCATACTAAGCAGCAGCAATTAAATCTTCTATCAAAAGAAAGATCTCAGATCCTGTACAGATTCTACTTAAACAAGATTATGGAAGTAACAAGACATAAATAAAGCTTATGACTGGCAGAAATTTACTGTAAATTGTTTCTGGGAAAACACTTTCAATTGTGCCCATGATACTTGCCTAGAAAAATTAACACTCTTCTCCATTAATAAGATCCTTATCCAACATTGGAAGTGAGTTTCTCAGCATTATCCTTTCCATGTGCATAGCAACATCACTGCAGAATTTTACTAGGCTCACTGTCTCCACTTAACAAAAGGCCAGTGTTTATTTTGAAGTCAAGGAGGTCTCTTAACAACACTATTTGCAACTCTTCATGTTGTTCACCCAATTTTAATAAATATTGGTGGCTTTCCTATTGTACTTCACACATCTCCCCCCATTGATACACAGAGAAGTCACAAAAGAAAAACTGGCAATGTTTGATGCATTAAGATCCCCTTTCAGAAAACATGTGTACCCCAAAGGGCTATATCCCACAACAAAGCTGCTTCACTTTGAGTTTCTCTTTGATGTATACTATTGTAAAAGAGGTACAGAGGTATCATGTCTTTGAGGTTTAGGACAACTGCTTTCTTTCTTTTATACTAAATCTACTGTACCTATTTTGACACTTACACACCTGTTTAACTTACAGAAAAAAAAGGAAGTGGTACAAGATTTGCAAAAATTCCAGTCATTTTAAAGAAAGACATGCAGCAAAACTAAATAATAGAAGGCTTTGTAGAGAGCTTCAACCAACATCACCACAAGTATTAGATTGCCACATGATAAGAAAATAATGTTTTTAGACTCCTTAAGAATTAACCTGCCAAATATGAACTTTATATTATAATAAATAATTGGACAGTTTATCATGTAAATTTGCCAGCAAAGGTGTGGTGACTAGAATCTATTGGTTTGTTTAATAGTGAGTCACTTTAATATCATACTTCAATAGTAAACTAATTTAGCCTACTAATCCTGTTTATTTCCTAAATATTGTTAGTTTCTATTCGTCAAATGATTTTTTCCCAGACACTTACATAACAAGCATTAAAAAGATACATTCAGCAGCTACAATTGTTAACATAACAAAGGCTATATAGAATCCAGAGGTTATTGCATTCTCCCAAAAGTGCTTAAATAATAGCCTAAAATCTGAAGAATTACTTTAATACTTCAATAAAAATAACCCAATTCAAAACATTTTCAAGGAAACAGAGCTCCTTGCTCTAGGCTACCGAATAATGGCTGAAAGAAAGTATATAGCTTGTCACTTCTGATTAGAGAACTGTGCCTCTGTGCTTTGAATGAGAGGCATGTCTGGTAATAGGAAGTGCAGATATTAAATTTAATAAAATAATGTGGAATACGATATATATGAAACTTGACCAAGTATAGCACAAAATGTAACATACATTACCCTGCTCAGTCAACTACTGTGGCCTAGCATCTAATGACAGACTTAATTTCTATTTTCCAAGGAGACTACTACAAAAATACAATTTTCAGATTATACAAATATTTCACAGACTATACAAAAAATGTAAGCAAAATTGCCTTACATATCTACATGAATACATAACAATAGCAGACAATTGCTAGACTACAAACTGCTCAGCCTTTTAAGTCCACAGAAAGACATTAAGTCTTGTAAATAATTAGTTACAAAGACCCTGATGCTAATACATCACAGCATCATATTACCCACAGCGTATTTCTTTCTCTGCAGATTTAAGGATGCATCAGTTTTTAGGTTAGTTTTGTTTTTTTCAGTTGTTTTTTTAAACACCATCAGGAAAAAAAAATTTACATACTACCTATGAATAAGGATGTTATCTGTTACTTCTGTTTATGTCTTAACCTTGGCATTCTAGGACAAGGCAGCTTTTCTTTCAATACATTAACTAACCTCTGCGTGTATTTTCACAATTAAGTAACAAGCTCCATACAGTACCTTCTACTTACTTTCTAAGGTAGAACTATGCTACCTGTGATATGATACGTAAGGGATTTTAAAACAATTCCAAGAGCTAATCCCAGTAAACCTAGAATTAAAGTTCTTGTTTCTATATTTCACTTTCAAAATATTTAGAACTTTGACAGATATGACATTATGTTTTCATTAAAACAGCTGATTTCAAAATGCTGCACTGTGCAAAAACACCATAAACAGTTTATGATGAACTGCCACACTCTTAATTAAAACAATAAATCCAGTGCACAATATTTGTGCAGCCTCTGGTTTGACCTTTGCCTCTTGCTATCCACTACCAAAGCTGCTGCTTCATTCTGTGCACCAGATGTAGAAGGTTTTAAACCATGATCTGAAAGGCAGTAAAGATAAAATAAGAGAAAATGTGCCATTACTCTTTGCAGTTATGATTAATTCAGTTCATATTTTACAATCTGGTTATGGAGTAAAACTGCAGACTTTACATCAAGTATTTGCCATTCAATATACCACATGTATAAAAATGCCTGATATTTTAGCAAATGACACAACGCTAATTCACAACCATCAGATGAAGGATAGGAATTGGAATAATTTTTTTAAAAAGACGTTAATTAGCTATCCATTTAAAATAACAAAGCCCCTTACTGGTCAGTCTCAGCAACAAACATGTCTGTAACAACACAAGCAAATGTTCTCTCTTATCTTTCTACCCTATCTTTTCTGATTTTAGATTAAAATATCCTTTAATACACTTAAGAAACTGAAAACAAAGGTTATTAATTACCATGCCACACTAATGAATCAGATTTGTTTTAACAGAAAGTTGAATGCAGAAACAACTCAACATCCCCACTTCAAGAAATGAGATAGGATCTTGGAGTACAAGCTGATCAAGGTGGACATCTTACAGAAAATAAGATAATAGAATTATCTAGGTTAGAAAAGATCTTCAACATCACCAAGTTGAACTATCAGCCTGGCCTACCAAGGCCCCTCACTGAGCCACATCCCCTAGTGTCACTTCTGCACATCTCTTAAATATCTCCAGGATGGCCTGTACCAATGCCGACCACCCTCTCCAAGAGGGAATTCTTTCTGATTCCCAATCTAAACCTCCACCAGCACAATCTGAGTCAATTATCCTCACATTCTATCACTTGAAAGAAAAAAAAAATAAAAAAAAAAACCTATTTCAGTTCTTCAAAAATAGCTTCTCAACATTATTTCAGAAGAAAAATGGGAAACATGGTTATTGGAGACTTCACTATTTACATCTTTCTTTAACTCTCCTCACCTACATCCAATGAAAAAACTATTTTTAAAAGTCCACAATGAGTAAGATATTTAAAATAATCTTCTGAAGAGATATCTAGAACTTCACTTGATTTATTTGCATTATCACAAGTCTTACAGAAGATATTCTAAAAAAAAAAAAAAAAAACTTATGGAAAATGAATAAAATTAATTCAGAAGAGAGCCAGGAATCTCTGATTTTTGAACCTAACTAAGGCAAATGATTCTTCCAGCAAGCTCTCTAAAATTAGGGATTTTTCTGTTTCCATTTCCATATTTCTAAAATCTACTATGCTTGCCTAACCACTGAAGCTGACAGCTGATTTCTGTAAAGCATGAAGTAGTCTTACAGAATACATAAGCAGGATAAGTGTGCAAAAGAAGAAATTCACAGCTCCTCTGTGACATACACAATGCTGCACTTCTCAAAAATAGTAAATAGAGTTAAGTATTTACATACATTTAAATTTATCTGAATTCTGCTGCATAAATATGAAGCCTATTTTAAGTGCTGTGAATTCCTCTTCATTTTCTCAGGTTGCTTTTTATGAATATGCACTACATTTTAGGCATGCATTCAAAAAGCGCGGGACTATTTGAACATTAGTCAATAATTCATTTCCTCTGATCTACCTCCCAGTAGCATCTAAAATTTTAGTAGAAACACTGAAAAACTTCATGAACTTACAAAACTGGAATTGGTGTTTTTAACGGGAAACATTGGGCAAACTTGATTTAAGGGTGATGCACAGGCTGCTATAACAATAGTTGCATGCCTACAGCAGAAAAGTTCACCCTTTTAGAATAAAACATTGTTCCACAGCAAACATCATAGGGCATAAAATCTACATAAGCTTTAAGTAGGAATTTTGCCTGAAGATCCATTCTACAGCAGTCTCTGGTAGATGCTTTTTTGAAGAATATTTTTTTTTATTCCATGCAATGATTAATTTCCCTTCCTTTTCCTTCCTTGAGGAAGCAGTTGGTCAATTTCGATAATGTTTCTGGTGTAGGCACCCTCACAAGAAATGGCTTTGCAAGGCCAATTAAAGTAGTGGAGCTCTGATTCAGAAAAAATACTGAATACATAACAGAAATTAATACTGGCAGATCTATATGCAGCACACAGATTAAAATAAGAATATAGAAAAGCAGGCAGTGAACCCTCCCCATCCCTATTTTCAACCACAAAACATCTGCAGTTATCTCCAGCTGAATCACATTAACAATACATACATGTACAAAGAAAAGTTATGCCCAGAAGGATAAAACAACTACAACCAACCATCAGCAGCCTCACCACACAACAAATCCAGAAGCAACCACGATTACTCCAAACTTCAAACCACAACTACCTGAAGAGCCAAACAAAGCCAGACAAAGGCTATAAAGTCACTGCAAGAAACTTCCATGGGGTCAACTCACAGTCAACCAGCTGGAAATGATAATTACAGATTCAGCGTGATGTAGAACCACAAGACCACATTCTTCTAACACTTTTTATGATCCTTTAAAAGGAAGAATGAAACCTATAGAAACATACAAATTCACTTTCCCAATCGAAGCATTCTCCTCAGTTTTCTCTTTACTGTTATCTTTCCTATACCACGTTATCTTCAACAATTCAATGAAGAGATTAATTACATTTTATGGAGAATTTTTTTTATTGAAAAAAGAAACAGTAAAATTCACATCTTTTTTTGTTTACCAATGTAGAAATCAGTGAATTCTGAGGTCAGAATTCATTTCGGCTTTTAAAATCTGCCAATCCTTTCAGGATTTCAATTCAGGTAGAACTTCAGTAGAACCTGCACATGCCTAGAGCCCTAAAAACCTCTTTTTTTCACATGTTCCATTCAGATCTGTAGTTTGGACTGCATAGTACCTTACTTTGCCTCTAAACTGAGAAAACAAACACAGTCACTCAGATTACAAAACTTAAAAGCAGTCCTAATACCAACAGGCTGAAAAAAAAATTCAAATGTTATTTCAGTCCATACATTCAGAAAGACAACATCTGTTTGTCTTCAACAGAGATATTCTGTTGTTTGAAAAGTGCATACAGTATACTAATAACACTATCAGAAGCGAATCTATAACAACAAGAATTCTATGTTTGTAAAGCTCTCCTCGAACTAGAAAGGTCAGGAATTTTACTTTAAAATAAAAAAATCATTTCAGCAAGAGTGTTAACAATCATATAAAACTCATAGGCAGACATTAAATGTGCCCAATTATCATAACACTTCTGAATTATTTATCTCCAGTTCTTCTAAGAGCTGAGCTTTCATACTTTCTTCTTTATTCTGATTTTGAATAGCAAAGATCTGAAGAACTGGAGAAGAGTAGATTAAGAAAAATAAAATATATGCTTGACTCATGCTATTCTTTAACCTTCTAACATGGACCCTGCAAGAAAAAAAGCTAGGCATGAAGATCAGCATGTGAAAGATAGCATCCATTAAGGTTTATGCTGCAATGGCTTCAGGTTTCATGAATAACAAAGATGAGGTCAGCCAAGAAAAGTGGTTGAATAAAACTGAAAAGAACTACAGTAATCACACAGGGCCTAAAAAGTCCAGTTTCCTTTGAACTCTGTTAATGCTGTTCTCCTATTATTGGGTCAAGAAATATATTTAATGACTATTTGTTTAATTTCAAAGCACTTAAGTGAGGGGAAAAAAATTAGTAAAAAAGCAGCCTGAAGAAAATCTAAATTTTCCAGACTGTTATAGTCAAATAACGGGTGTTTCTAGAACTAACTAGAACTTAACTAATATCTTCAACAAAATCTAGCTAGTAAATGAAAAGTTATCTGAAGAGGTAAGAAATTTGTACTGTAACAAAGGACTAGGCAGAAATAAAATTGATTTTTTTATGGCCTTCATAACAGAGCATTTCTTTTACATTCAATAGATGAGCCCCAACATCTAATCTAAACAGCACTGTCCCCTTCAGTGCTGTCAAGTGTTTCTAGTTATGAATTTATCTTTTCTAACAGTAATTCAAATAACGTGTCTCTTGTACAGCCATTGAGTAGTACAGCTGTATTATCCTCCCTGCTTAATTGTCGGTTTTAGCAAGAATCTCGAATGAACTGGGATAAATGCTGAGTGTCAGCATACCTGTGCAAAGTTTGAGCCTTCAGTGGTCCAAAACATCATATTTACTCTTGAATTCACAGAAGCTGGTAGGCAATTAGTTGGCAGATGTCCGTCACCAATCAAAACGCCCAAATCTGAGGAGACTATCTGAATGACAATTAATTTTGGATTTCACAGGGTAATAATCACAAGACTTTATAAGTGAAAAAGATATACCTTTCCAATAACATTATCCACTGACCATCTATCACATTTATTTGACTGTAAAGAATCTTCCCTTTAAAGACTAAAGAAAATGAGTTCTGTTTACTAAGCTGACTAAACAAATATTGCATGATCATTTTCCAGTGATTTCATAACTTGGACTATTTGCATTATGCACTGAAGCTACAGCAGTTCTAAATAAGAGTACAAGAACCTTGCAGTAAAGTTGTGACTAAAATTCTCCCTAAATGAGAGCAGTCAGTACCAGATGCAGACTCTAGAAATCTCAAATATCACGCTTGATTATAATTAATAAACATATTACCTTTGTAGCTAAAAGACTTTTTGTAGCTCATGTGAATGGGACTGATCCATCCCATTCAAAATATATACATGAAGTAGCTATGTCATCATGGAGAGAAAAATCAAACTGAAGTAAATAAATTTCCTCCAAAATCTTGCTCAATAGTTTTTTCAACCTGATTTGATATTTTTGCATTGGTATAGAAAGTGGAACTGCCCAGCTGTCACCTAAGAGAACTGTACAGAGATTCTTTATAAAATTGGCTGAAATGAAGAAATGTGGAACATGTGACTGTTCATTTATACCCCAGTACACGTCAGCACTGCTAAGTGTGAACAATTCAATACAAGGCACACTAAACACTGAAGTTTTTGAATTTATTTTCTGTGGGTATTTTTGAAGGAAAAAAATTCAAAATTTCATTAGGAATTGTTCTTGAGTTATACCTGAAACTAAACTGTCATTTTTGGGGAACTAACAGAGGCTTGAGGATATTATTCCTAGACTAAATCAACTGAAAAATCTGTACCAGTACACATGAAAAAACATTGCTTAAAAGAAATCCCACAAAATAAGATGTATTTCATCTTTATAAGTGAGCCTTACTAAGTTCCACCACAGAGATAGTGGAAGAAGGAATAAGGATACATCTCCATCCAATTTTTATGTCGTTCCCAGTGTTATTGTAGGACTAAAATATTCTCACACTTTTTTTTATTTTATTTTTTTTTAATTGTGGTAGTACCACTGGGAGCAGGTGCCTTGAAGTGGGGGCACATACCAAGCCTGACCTCACTATGAAAAGCTCTGAATTCCCTGATCTTGTTATGAATATTTTTTCTTCAAATGCAAAGCTGCAAAATGCATGAAAACTGAAGTAATTCAATTAAGTATCTATTCTGAGCTGGAAAAGACCATTTTGTTAGAACCAGTGGAGCGCTAGTTTAACCCTGGTGCTCAGAATTCCCAAGCAAGTCAGCACATTAAGCCAGCTCTTCAACTTAAGAACAATTACTGTCATTTATCAGCCTGAATAGCAATAATGCACAAATCGACAGCTTTCAAGAGGCAAAGAGCGAGCTAGGTGTAATGATATGCAAAGCCACAGCACTCTACATTTTGAACTGTCTTCAGACCATCAATACATCTCCAAGTACCTACAATTTATCAATACAAATGTGGTACCCGATGAAGGCAGGACCAAAAAGATAAATATGAACAGGGTGGAATAAAAGGTTCAAGAATGTTTGAATTTTATAATGATGAAGTACAGATCACATTCTGAAAGCATTTTACATGCAGTGACCTGATCGCATCACATTTTATTCAGCAAGAGGAAACCACGAAAAGAGATAATCTTTCTTTCAGGCAGTTGTAAGTAGCTGCTTTGATTTTTGTTGTTGCCATTTCCATTTTCTTTTCTACTTTTTTTTTTTTTTCCCCACTTCCATTTCTATTTCAATCAGGCACCTATGCAGTAGCTACACAGATATGATTTCTTTAATTGAAATATGTAATTAAAAATACCATTACTTTTATCTGAGGAAGCACAATACATACAGAAGGCATCACTTAAACCTCTTTACCTTATAAACCCATTTTAGTAGCAACTGAAGGATTAAAAGAACACATCAAAAACATATAAAGGCATATATACCAAATAGTATTCTGCCAATGACAAACTCAAGAATATGGAATTGATTCCATCTTTACCTGTGCTGACTGCATTTTGTTTGTTTGTTTGTTTGTTTTAATAGCTTCTTTCTGAATGGAGATTTTCTGCAACAGGAGCTGTTGCAACAGTCAGAGGCATTCAGTTTCCCTTCTCATGAGCTTTGTGTACAGCCATATGAATAACTGGTTGACATGTACAGAAAATAAGGGCATCACTATGTTTTAACATGAGAACAGAAAAAAAAAATCAGGATTGTCATTATTTCAACTGAAAGTCTGGCAGTGCTAACTAAAACTGCTAGTTTTATAATACTTTTTAATTTTCTATTCCTTACTTTCTGATTCTTACAGCAGGTAAACTGTTGTAAGTAGCCCTGTCCTGAGTCAAGATTTCAAGGTGTTCACTTGAGTTAAACCACAGGAGTTCTCATTACAAGAGCTATTTTCCTGAACTACGTCCATTTTAAAAAACTTTACTATGTTACAGAAGCTAGTAAGCTGTTCAAATGGATAAAATTAGATTTGATCAGACCTGAAAGAGGACTTTACCAAAGGGAAAACAGATTTGTAGATAAAGAATAGAGATCAAGAAGTCTGGACTTTGATCCTAGCTTTGCTAGGTATACTTCTCATATAATTTTGAACACATCACTAAAACCTGTGTTTCCTCAGTTCCCCCAGAGACAGCACTTTTTCTAAACACAGAAAATAGCTTCTTTAAGGGACAGATGACAGTTATTGATCAAGGGAAAATAGAACATCATGATCCATGAACATCTGTGTGGTATTCCTCAGTAGAGGTTCAGAACAATATTGTCTTCAGCCTTCAGAATACAGAATTTGCACAGAGATGCAATTCATCATAGATACAGCTCACAGTTGAGCAGGTCTAGCAGGAGCTTTCTTATTATTTAAACTATGATTTAAAAAGGAAACACAATTTCATCCAGTTCTACCATCTTTCTGGAATTCATTTACTTACCTCTAACTATTGGGGACTGATGGAGTTATGTGGATATATTCAAGTGCTCTGAGTTTATTTTTCATACTTCTTATCATTCTCTATTACAATTTCCTTTACCAACTTTTACCATCTTAGTATGTGGGCTCATTACTGATTTAAGAATAGGTGTCAAGTATTTGAGATACTCTTAAGTTACCAGCTTCTGAAAGGAGTGCAGATTTCCTCAAGACTGGGATGTTATCAACTCACTGAGAATGCCATAGAGACCAGAAAGATGCCACAAACAGCAGAATATGTCAAAGCTTGGGATGAATAAGACTAATGCATCCTTTTCGTGTAGGCCTTTTCTTATTCTCCTGATTACACTGGATTACCCGTTGGTAATAGGAATATTCAGTCAGAAGAAATAACTATCAAGAAACCCAGCGAGCAGGTTACTAAAGAAGTAACATGCATTGTCATCTCATCTCCAGGGAAAAACAGAAAACTACCACTGATAAAGACGGTACAGTTTTGTGAATTTAAGAACTACTCCTCTGTAACAAGTGATTTCTGCATTTAGTCTAGTAACCCAATCTCATCTCTTTAGCAACTTGTATGCTTATCTAAACACAGCTGTGTCCATAAGACAGTTGTAGCTTTTGTTACTCTTTGATAAAGACAAAGTGCACATTTAGTCCTGCAGTCTTCAGACAAGTGTATCCTTAAAATCTGGTAGCAATTGATACACATTACCCACGGGAGCAATTAGAGTATAACCAACTCACAGTTACTGCGCTTAGCACCTTCTCCCTTACCTATTAATTGGATGCA
This sequence comes from Phasianus colchicus, assembly GCF_987193195.1. Taxonomy (NCBI): domain Eukaryota; kingdom Metazoa; phylum Chordata; class Aves; order Galliformes; family Phasianidae; genus Phasianus; species Phasianus colchicus. The sequence continues at coordinate 10,016,560 of NC_143448.1, forward strand.
GTTATATGTATAAACAGTTCTGATAAAATTTGAGAAGCTTTTTGAACATTACTGTATTTGTTCTAGATATGCACTGCATGGATATACACACATACAATATATATTTATAAGCGTATATTATAGAAATAATCCTTTAGTTTGCTATTATATTGACTTCAATAGTAACTGCTTTTTTTCATGTTTTATATGAATCCATATAATAAACTACCTTGATCTATATGCATCAGTAAAATTCAACATATACCACCATCACTGAACCAAGCAAGCCAACAGCACATCTCTACATTCTTAAAATAAACCTTCATTCTCTTAAATTCTTATATAGTCTCAGTAAATATCTGGAGAATATGCATATGCTAACAGGTGGCCAGAAAGTTGTCATATACAGATTAGCCCATACAGACTGTCCATAACGACATTTTTCACCTACATGGGGAGATGATTCACCACTACACAGTCCATAGCTATTAGAAAATGGTTAAAAATTACGATGAAGTTACCAGACGTAACTTGTCACAAATGCTAGCAACCATATATACATTTACTTTATCTGTAGATATAGCAAAGTAATGACAGGTAAGCAGCCACTTTGAAAGTTGGCAGGTTAGTTAGCTTCCTCTTTGTAACAAAAAAAGTAACACACTGTGAGGATTACTTAAGATTTGTGGGAACCAGGTATGTTCATAATTTAGAAATTGTTTATCCACACCTTTATACACAAATACTTTATTACCAGTCTGGCTCTGGCTGTGATTTAGTACCCATCAACTTAACTAAAATGTGAATTATGGTGGACAATCTCTATCAATTTTAGTAAAATTGAATGAAGCAGTAAGATAAACAATTGGCTATGTATTGCATTTCTGTAGAAAAAGGTATTAATACTTCCCATATGACAATGACAGTAAGAAAACTCTGGACACTTTGGTTGCCTAATAGATAGCGTAGAGCAATCTTGAACATCGGGATAGCTTGAGTTCTGAAAGATGGTTTAATCTGACAACTAATTCCATCAGCATCGTAGAAAGACCATATGTCATATGTCAGTAGCATAGCAGTAATGACAAATTTCGGCAGCTGCAGTCCAGCCAATCCCCTCCTGAATAACAGCCACAAAGGACACAATCATTTTGGCACAGTTGGATCACACGTGGAGTTATCTTAATTTATGCTAAAACAAAATTGATGCCAACCTATAGCAGAATTTTTCAAAAGGGGATAGCAGCATCAACTGTTACAAAGGGCTATAAAGACTGGTTTTATTTAACAAAAAAGAGCTGAGCTTACCATTATCATTTCTAAGGGATCTACTTGCACAAAGCTCTTCTTTGGAAATGAAGGCATTCTTTTAAAAGAAAGTATTCCTAAATGTGGATACTTAATATAAAATTTCATACTGGCATGTGGATTTTAATTGGCAAGAAAGATTCTACAGCCATTTTATCCTTGTTTCTACTAGACACAAAGCAAGCATGAAGTATACACAGAAGATGACACGGAAGAAAAGTGAACAATAATATGGAGACATTCTTAAACTGAAGAAAACTTCTTGACTCTTCTCTTCTTTAAAGCATTCATGCAATAATTTAGAAGTGAATGCAGACTCACAAACGTGGAAGAACAGAGTGCAAATTGAGGCTATTTCAGGGATTCAGATCAAGTGTTGATATATTTTATCAACACACTACAACCCAAAAAGGAGGGGTTTTTTTTCAATGTCATCTTATTACAGAGCAAGGGAGGAAAACAGAGAGTTCAATCACAAAATCATAATGCTTAAGCAGCATGAAATCATAAAGTTAGCAACAAAACAGGTGAAGCATGCTACATTTATGATTCATATGCTTCCTTTCACCCTAGCACAGTATTGGTTTACTGATAGCCCTAAATGGCCAGTCCCTGTTGGTCTCTCCAGCACAAGAGGAGTGAGCAGTATTATCCTTTAGGGTGTAGTTATGGTACTGCATTTCATCATATAAAAATAATGCACATGAATAGTTAAACTGTTTATCCAACTGTACACATAGGTTACAAGCTACCATAAATTGAGTTGTTGTTTAGACATTTACATAAAGCTCAATGCATACAAATAATCTTTACTGTCACATTCTAGATTCACTGAAAATGGCCTACTGCTACAATATAATTTGGTAATTTTATTTTGCCACAGACATCCTGATTCTCTTAAAAAAAAATGATGCAAACTAAAATAACAAAATATCTGTGAATTTGTGTCTCTAAAAGAAAGCCTGAGTGTGTAATTTCTTCGAACATTTAGTTTGCTAGGTACATTCTCAAGCACTTGGGAGGCCAGTATTTTCTAAAAGCGTTATCTCCATAAGTTTCAACTCAATATAAATCCGGAGTGAAAACAACACAGAGAAAACACCCAGATTTATCTTGTGCCCCCACATGGTGAAATAGGCATTTCCAGATACTAAATAGAAATTACGACATCACAAACTTAAGAAACCTTGTTTCTTAAGTTTGTTTCTTAAGGTTGTTTCCTCTGCACTAAAGCTGAACTCAACACAAAGATAAGGAGGGGATGGAAAGGACAGCCTGCATAATCTCTTGGCTTCCTTTACCTCAGGTACATAGAAGGTTTCTTAAGTTACTGCTGGAATCCATACTGTATGAGTAACAAAGTGACCAGCAAAATTCAGCTCATCTTTCGTTATTGTGCAACCTCCTGATGTAAGTCACTTCCTAACAGAGATAATCTTTCAGAAGTGATGAAATAACCTAAGAGAAGTGAGTTAGGGTTCCAAACCACTTTTTACAAATTTTAACTATATATCTTATATACTGATGGGCTCATTACCACATAAATGCACCCAGTATACTGTCATCTGTTGTCGGTCAATAACGTATAGTACCAATGAAATTTCTAAATTAATTTCTCCACTCAAAATTTTTTTGAAAAAACTTTCCTTTTTTAAAATTATTGCAGTAAAGGATTTTTTTTTTCACTATGCAAGAGCTGCTCTGAAAGTAACACCTCCTATTTTATTATACTGGCCCACAGTAGCAGAAGCAGATATTGGTGGTATGGCAGTAGAGGCTGAACCTTTTTTTTTTACCAATATTCCATTATATTTTATTGCCATGTGACAGATGGCAGCAGAGCAACAGTCTGACAAAATGGCATCTGACATGGAAGTGCACACAAAGCAAAAGTGTGTCACTGAATTCCTCCATGTGGAAAAAATGGCACCCACTCACATTCATCAACATTTGCTCAGTGCATCCAAACAGTGGACGTGTGCTCAGTGAGATGGTGGGTGGTGCGTTTCAGCAGTAGCAACAGCAACTTTTACTCAAAAAGAGAATCTACATTGCAGACAGTCACGCAGATTTTTACAAGAGTGGAGGGTCTTGTTCGTTGTTAATTAAAATGCATAGCTAGTGGTGATGACTATGTTGAAAAATAACAATTTGTAGCCGACAATTTGCTCTCTCACATGTTGTTGTGCTTTTTATACCTATTGTCATTTCCATGAAAATGAATTGGTTGTTCCAAAATTAATGCCTCCTATGTAATTAAAATATACTTTGTCCTACCATATAAAACTTGTCATGGCAGTCAAAAAAATTACAGTAAAATTAATAAGGGATCAACTAATGGAATATTTATTTGCTGCTGTATTTTCATTTCATTTTCTGAATGCTAGTTATGAGAACACCTTTTATCATAGAGTCATAGAATCACAAGGTTGGAAAGGACCTGCAAGATCATCTAGTCCAATCGTCCTGCCATCACCATTGCTACCACAAGCACTAAACCATATTTCATAGCTCCTCATCCAAACATCTCTTGAACACTGCTATGGTCAGCAACTCCACCGCCTCCCTGGGCAGCCATTCCAGTGCCTAACCACCCTCTGAGAGAAAAAGCTTTTCCTCATCTCTAACCTGAACCTCCTCTGGTACAACTTGTGGCCATTTCCTCGGTTGCCTGGGAGAAGAAGCCATACCCCTCCTCATCACAACCGTCCTTCAGGAAGTTGCAGAGTGCAATGAGGTCTCCCCTGAGCCTCCTCTTCTCCAGACTGAACAATCCCAGCTCCCTCAGCTGCTCCTCATAAGACTTGTGCTCCGGACCCCTCACCAGTTTCGTTGCCCTTCTCTGGACATGTACCAGGGCTTCAATGTCTTTCTTTAGTGAGGGGCCCAAAACTGAACACAGTACTCAAGATGCGGCCTCACCAGTGCTGAGTACAGGGGAATGATCACCTCCCTGCTCCTGCTGGCCATACTATTTCTAACGCAGGCCAGGATGCTATTGGCCCTCTTGGCCACCTGGGTACACTGCCAGCTCATGTTCAGCCGAGCATCAATCAACCAGGTCCCTTTCCTCTTCACAGTCATCCAGCCACTCAGCCCCAAGCCTATAGCGCTGCATGGGGTTGTTGTGGCCAAAGTGCAGGACCCAACACTTGGCCTTGTTGAACCTCATCCCACTCACTTCAGCCCAGTGATCCAGCTTATCTAGATCCATCTGAAAGGCCTCCCTACCCTTGGGCAGATCGACACTACCTCCCAGCTTGGTGTCATCTGCAAAGTTACTGAGAATACACTCAATCCCCTCATCTAGGTCATCAACAAAGGTATTAAACAAGATGAGCCCAGTACTGACCCCTGGGGGACACCACTTGTAACAGGTCACCAGCTGGACTTAACTCCATTAACTTCAGCCCACTGGGCACAGCCCTCTCTCCATCAAAAATTCAGAAATTTCTCACACAGAAGGTGGAGACACTGATTCCTTAGAAAGACCTCTGTAACTACTATTATCCTGTGCAGTTGCTATAGTCATTTCAGCTTCTAACCAGGTAGATGTTAATAAATGCACTAGAAGTTTAAAAAGTATTCTGAATTTTAAGACGCTGTTCCAACAAATTACAATAGCGTTGACTCAGTTGAAAATCTACTTTATCAGTTTATGCCAAATCTTTCCATAATACATCTTATTTGGAGGGATTTATGAAATACTTCTGTTATTCTACTTCTCACCCTTCCACTCACAATATTCACCTAGATGTTTTCAACAGATCTCCCTCTCTTTCTCAATCAACATTCCATAGGAATAGAGACAGTCTTTACATGTATTTTACTGATCATTCAAATCCATAAACTAAAGAACTAGTTTGCTTAAATCAAGGCATTCATGTGATTTTTGACATAGAAATATGTAGCCCTTAAACAATCACTAGCACTTCATGAGAAAACAGAAATTAAATAAAAATGGACAATGTAAAGATGCCAGCATGAAAAACTGACATTTTGCAAATAGCAAACAGCATTTTCCTTTAATTAAGATTGCATGTAGCTGATACTACTGGCATTCTGTACATACCACAGCAACTGAAAACATTATGTATTAAAAGAATAAACTTGAAGAGCAATTTATGAATCATTCCGCTAAGTTTTACTTTCACAACACTATAAGTAGACCATAGGTATTCTAAAATCAGTTACATTTTTAATTTGCAATCAGAAGCAAGTATTTCAGCAGTCATACATAAATCAGGACTACCCTTGCCTTCTGGATTATCTGCTAAGGTGGATCCATTTTTTTTTTCTCTCCCTCTTTAAAGAGTAGATAGCAAATCACCACCCAGAATAGCAACAAACGATGTGTCAGTGAGCACTCAGCCTCAGGAATATATCACTACAGATACTGACCATGTCCTGTATGAGAAAAACATTCTAATTGCTCTGTGAAGTTAGTCTTATCCATTTTAAGTTCCAAAACAATAGATGTAATAAATGATCATTATTTTTCATTTAATTCAGTGTAAATTCTGACATTCCTGCAGAACATTTATGCATTGTAAGACACGGGTTTCTATAACTGAATATATTCAGTTAACTCCTTTTTTTTTTTTTTTTTTTAAGTGCAATAAAATCTCATACAAAGGTGTTTGCTTGGTTATCAGATATTTGTTCATAAAGATTTCAGTTACCTAACAGGTTCAAGTTTAATTCACAGCAGACTAATAATTCAGCTTCTGAAACTTTGTGTTCTTTCCCATGAAAGGCATTTACCCACATCTACAGTTCAAAAGGTTTGATCTTTTCTTGCAGCATTACCAGGGGTCACGATGGTAACTTCAGCCAAGTTAGGAAAACAGAGCTGCTATTAATTATTATTATTATTATTTACAATACAGAGTTAATTAATTGGGCAATAAAAAGGTATTGCTATGATTTATCAGAGTATTAAAAACTCATTCACTGGACTTTTTTCCCCACTAAACTACTGAATTTAATACCATAAAGCAAACTCTTTACATTTTTATTTTAATTAGGTGACCTGGCTTTGGTGGAATCACTGTGACCACAGGCGAGAAGGAAGTAGAAGTTATTGTTAGGACAAGTAAAATTGAGGGTCAATATTTTAAGAAGATTTCTTTCATTTTACATTTATGTGACTACAGAAAATCCATCAGAAATGCTGCTCAGAAAGTCCAGTGTGTGGGTAACTTCAAGAAAATCTTAACAAGATTTAAGAAACAGAGGTTTAACAAAAAGAAATGATTAGTGACCAGATAGGTTCTTTTTTTTTTTTTTTTTTTGTAATTTATGAAAGAATACTAACCAAAAATGCCACTGCATTTGACTGCCAAAAGTAACGTTTATTACTGCTTCAACACCACCATTTTACACAATTTTTCAGATATAAATAATCTCTACTGAAATAGGAAAAAAAAACCAATATCTGGCAAATCTTTATATAGTAACATGTTTGTTATAGTACAAAGAAAATGATGAACTATTTCTTATTACTGTTTCTGGAACTGCTACCTTTGTGCTAAAGCAGCCAATATGGTGCAGAGATGTAAAGAATTACTGAGCTAAGCACTTCTGCGTGCATGTATGATGCTCACAAATACATTTCATGTTAGGATGCATTATTGCATAACATTCTTAATCGCATTTCTCCCTGCAGGACTCCATTGGAAACACTGCATGTTGCATCTTTATACAACGTATGATGTAGAAATAACTTAGAAAAGCAAAGAGCTAGTAAATAACCATTGCACATGCAGTTACCATGCATTATGCATTTAATAACCTAAACTTTTCAGTGGTGAAGATTTTCAGTTAACCAAAATGGACATTGGCTCTACATGCTTATAACATGGCACAATCTTCACCCGTTCTTTCCAAGAAGATAATCTATTAGCCCTAATTACAGATACTGTTTCCATGCTCACAAACACTGCCAGAACATTACTTCAGCTACAGCCATATTAGACTTCACTGTTTCCACATGTGAAGTTATTTAGAAGTTGTTGAAGGGGAAGTTTTATAAACAGGGCTGCCATAGGACAGGGCGCTGCAGCACGGCCCGCTCACTCAGTGACGTTTCGGCGCCAAAGTGGAAAATGGCTGAGAGGGGCGGCGCTGCCTGTGAGGAGTGGGGGGAAGAGCATGAGAAGCAGCCTTGAGAACGCCTAGCTCAGAGGAGAAGCTCCCGGTGCCAGAGCAGAGTGATACGTGTTAACTGTGTATTATCAACTCCCTGCTGCTGATTCCATCTTTAAGCCCAGGCCTGCCATCTTTGACATTTTGAAAAGTCATTTTTTCCCCACAGACGTCTTCCGCTCTTCCCCACCGATTTTGTACTTCTGTGTCTCCTTTCCCTAAGTAACCATACAATTCTACAAAGTAGGCTTAGCAAAATTCACGTCGTCCCTCAGTAAAGACACTCTTCATTGGCTACCAAACAGTATCAGGCCCACTCTTGCACGTTCGACTTGTGTAGCAATTGTGATATGGATCTAGCAGTCCCCCCAAACACAGCTTTCAGTGGTTACAATAATTGAGAAAAACACATCCATTCTGAAATTATTAATATTATCACAAGGAGATTAATTTCCTTTTGATGTTCTTCTATCAGGAACTCTACTTTGATTCATCGATGTCACAGAACAAATTAGTGCAGTACATAGCCAAGCAGTGCAATATTAAAATTGGGCATTATTCTGCCTCTGATATCAAACAATAAAGTAGCAGGTGGATTTTATTTTTTTTAAATGGCTCTCACGTATGAGTAAAAGGCTGTGCAAACGACAATTATCTTTCTTTCTGAAAGTTGTTCTTGTTTCACTGCATATCTGTATCAAAATCTGTGCCTGAAAAGACTGTGCAATAAAAGGCCAAACATTCAATGGCATATAGAAGATATGAGATTCCATAACCTCATACGTTGTGGGTCTTTAGCTTCAAAATGGCTACAAAACTTAAGTTAAAAAAAAAAAAAAAAAAAAAAAAAAACTACACCACCCCAACACTAACCAACTCATGCACATTCTTTTGGAAAAATTATTTGGCAAACATTCAATTCTAATAATATTGTCCTTCTATGTATGTATTATAGTGCATGCTACGCTTTGCTCTGAAATTAATTCTAATAGATAATTATAAGTAATGATATTTACACTGTCATAAAACCAGATTTGTAAAATCAAGCATTAATGTTCCAGTGTTCTCCACTGCAACGCCACATCAGAACCTGCTTCTCCACTAACAAAGAGAAATGCTCCAATTTTATCATTTGTTTCAGTGGGATGTTATTGAGTCTCAATGTCTTCGTTCACATGTGTCTTCCCATGAGATTATAATGCAATGCAGTTTTACACAGCTATTTTTGCCCACCAGCAGATGACTGGAACATCAGATATAGCAGAATCGTTGAAGTTTGACTGTATAGACAAGGACTGTATGCACAACACACTCCTGTATGCCAATGGTCAGTTCCATAGCTATAACCTTATATAGTATGGTGTCCAACACCAGAGGTAAATTAACAAAAATAGAGCCTGTTACTTTGATCAGAAACCATGAGAATGGGGAAATAATAGCAGACAAACTTATTTACATATTTAGTAAAACCAGAACAGTCAAAATATGGAAATTAAAGAAATGCATATAATCTCTAGAAAGAGATAATGTCTCACTACTTCTTAAAAAAAATAATCTCAACAGAGAAACATGAGATGCTAAGTGGATTAGCTGCAATACAAATCCTATTGAACAGAACAGACATAACAACTTGCAGTTTACATTTGTCCATGGAGAGCTGATGATTAGTTTTGTATTAATTGCAGAAACCTGTTAATACTATCCATGCCAGCTTCCCCTGGCAATCAGAATCTCTATTTTTGTTATGAATTCTTATTTGTTGTATATTTTGAAGGCTAATATATCAGCTCAAACTTTTATTTTTTAGTAACAGAGGATCTTTTGACGGCTGGGGCTACTTACTGAAAGAGGTTGAGAGGATGGAGAGGCTGGAAGGGTTAGCCATAATTTGCATTATATGTCTTTGAGAATGTATTGCTGCTTTTTTTTTTTTTCCTTCTCTCCAGTCTTGTGAGCTCAATGCTGTGTAATATCTTTGCAATTACTTCCACTTGTCAAAAAGTAGACATTGCACTTAAAGATTTATTTAGAAAAATGAAAACAAGATATTTTTAAAAAACCTGATATTTTTAGAAAGTTCAGTATATCCAAGGAATTTTACGCAAAATGTGTTTAACATATCACTTTTCTTACATTCACCTCCTTTGAAAAAGCAGGTATCCAGACATTCACACAGGATACATTTTCAAGTTATTTTTCTGGGTTGCAGTGTGCCCCTTCACCCCCAAAAGTACTCTGAACATTATATTCAATATCTTCTTAAAATAATAAATGTTGTTTAGCATATATAATGTATAATACAGTGAAAGCTTTTTATAACACTAAACTAAAAATGAGATTGCCAGAATTAAATGATCGGTTTCTTTTCTTCCCAATGAAATGAATGACAAGTAAAATTTTAGGCACAGATGTAATGTCAAGATGTATTTTATATTCACTGTGAAATATTTAGCTTGGCTACCAACAGACCTAGTACTCTGTTTTATGTAGATAAGTATGTGCTTTGCTTAGCTTGGAAATAAAGTCAGCAAAAAAAGAGTTGAAGCTTTCAAAACACAGAAGTACAACTTACTGCTGTTTTCCCGTAAAGCTGCAGAATGCAGGTCCCTTTCAGCTGTTAAAAGATTGAAGAATGACTTGGAGTAGAACAATAATGTCAGAAGAATGGGGAAGTGCACACCAGACAGCCATAAGAACTTCATTTGACTTGTATTGGCAATTGATTTAAATGGAATTGCAACTACTCGTCAAGGTCAAGAATGCTTTCTTGACATTAGGGACCTCTGTGTCAACTGCAAATGTACAGTGGTCATCTATTTTTTACAAACATGTTCCAATCATTATAAATCATATTTTAGAATGATTGTTTTAATGTTCTAGGTAATGTGATTTTACTGAACAGTGGCATTGCTAACTGAACAATTTGCAATATATTTTCTGCTTTACAAATTACTCTGCAGCATAATAAAATAAAGTTTACGAGACTCTACGCAGCTTAACCAAAAGATTGCATCAGTCACCTTCCATCGAAGTACAGCAACGATACTTTTCAAGACAGCAGTGTTGTGACTTCAGGACAACAAGGTCTAATGATTGGTGCACAAACATCAGATAAATGTTAAACTAACACTTGAACAAATCCTAAAATATTGCCTACAGGTCAAAATTTCTGGGATGTTCTACAACTTCTATAAGAGATTCATCTCTCACTGAACTTGATACTTGAGGACAACCTATTTATTTGTATTCTATATACAAACAAAGGACCCACATTGCATCAATTTTTTGTTGGTTTTTTTTTTTTTTTTTCTCCAACATGGGTGTTCCTGTGCTCTAAAGACAAATAAAGGGCACATCTCTGCTTTTGAGATGCTGATAATTTAGGATCCTGACTTTCAGGGACTAGGTCTCTGAACATCAATTCTATGTATTACTAAGACATTGCTCATGTTAGTTCCCATGCTAACTATGTTCAGCTCATATGTATTCTTGCCTTACTGTTACTTCTGAGTTAAATACATTTTGACAATAAAGAGCCAAGATGTTAAAATTAGAAAGAAGACAGCAGGCTCACATTGAATTACATTTCTCACCAGAGTACTATTATTACTCTGTCTCTTTTGTCAATCACTGCATTCATATCTCTGGAAATTTTGTAAAGAAGTTATTTTAAGGAATGGCAAAGTGTGACAAAGAGAAGGGTCCTGTACATATCGGAAGAGACCAGGTCTATATCTTAGTGAAGTAATAGTCAATATTTTTATTGGTTTTAGTAACAACTGGCACAGCCCAAGCAGCATCCACATTTTCTCCAATTGGCTTGTGTTTTGTGATTCTATATCTTCTTTTTTTTTTTTTTTTTTTAATTTGCTGAATTATTTTACCTGTTACATGGACTATCTTTTATCTATTTTCAGGACTCCTTTAGCAGCAGTTGCACGCTTTCCTTCAAAGAAGTTTTCTGCATTTGAAGGGGTAACTACTTTTGAATTCTAGACCAAACTTGTTAGCTTTGCTGAACAGTATGCAGTGATATAATCCAAACAGCACGATCGCAGTGTAACATCACAGTAACTGGCTTGCCAACTAGAAGTTCCTTTCAAAGTTTGTAAAAACAAATGCTTTTAATCTTTTCTTCTAGTGTCTCCTATCTTGAATAATTAGCTAATAATAATTTAGTAACCTAATAGTAATTGACAACATAGAAATGCATAATAACTATGTCCAGAAAACTGACATGAGCAATATTATATCACCCAATATACTGGCTTTCATACAACTATTTCATTACCTGCAAGCTACTTGGTAATGAATATGCTATTAAAAGGTTTTTTTTAATTTCCATGTTTCTCATGTTGTAATTCTCCAATAAATTTCTCTGACTTCCAACATAAATAAGTTTCATTATTCCTCATTATTAAAAGAAACAAACACATTCTCCTTCACTGAAAGGGTGTCATATAATTAGATGACCTTCCTACATAAAATCATGAATGAAAAAGGACCTGACAACTTGCAGGAAAATATTTAATCAGGCATTAGGACATTAAATATAGTTAGTCAAGTCACAAGACGTTATTGTACTAACAAATGCTTTCAGAAACAGTCTTTTATAATACAAGAGATCAAAACAGACTTTAGTTTTACTACACCATTAGACAAGTCTCAGCTTTTGAACAATTTATCACTGATTTCTTCATTTGGTTGTTTTAAACATGCTTTTAAAACATACTTGATAACTAGTAAAAATTGTATACAATGCAAATGACATTTCAGATAAGTTTTATTGACTTAATGCTCTGGTAATAAAATTATAACAATCAGTATTATTTTGATTTATTGCAAATTTTACTTTCACCTTTAATGGACTTGGAGTACAGCAGAATTGAATGTAATGCTGCTGCCACCTCAAGGTCACTACTGAAAAGTGTGATAGTCCGTTTTGGTCCGCTCACATATAATAAACAGAGGCAGAATTCAGTAACTACGAATGAACAGACTTGTTTCCAAGCAGTTTTTAAATGCTTATTGTCTGCAGGTTCCACATGCCTATTTCTGATGAAAACATGACTCTGTGTAGATGCTAGTACACACACACATCCTGTGTGCACACAGTGCTAAGGACTGAGGAAAACAAAAAAAACAAAAAAAAACAAAAACACCACTTTGGCTGCTCAGGAATGCCCATAAAGTGAACCAAACCCTGTGATCCTAATTATATGCAGAAACTCACAAGCAAGAGTATCACTAAGTAAAATTGAAAAGGGATTTAAATTTTGATCCAGTATCTTCCCAAATTTTATATTTTTAATGTTCAGATGAAAATTATAGTAGGAAGTAGAACTTTTCATTTTTATATTATTAGTTTAATATGTATTTTGGGGGAGCAATTTTGTAAACGTACAATAAGTTCTGTAGCACAGATTGAAAAGTTGTGAAAGTTTTCTCATTTAAGGAAAAATAAATATTTTAATAAAGAAAATTGGAATTATGTATTTATAGGGTACTATGAAACATCTGCAATGTGTTGCATGTCTATTATCCTGAACTTATACTCCTAGAAGTTCTAGAGGAGCATAAAAGTCTCACACCATTTTACAGATGAGAAATATGTGGTCAGCTGTATAAAATCTGCAAAAATTTATCTAGGGCAACATGACTTCTATTCTGAACCTAAAATTTCAATCTACTGCTTAAAATCCATCTCAAGCACTGATGTGTCTAGATTAAAATAAAAAATTAAAAACATAAAAACACCTAAATCAATTTGTCAAAAACAAAAACAAAAAAACACAAGATTGCAATTCACATAAAGAAGTATGCAGGAGAACTTCTCTAAAATAGAGATGTCAGCAATAGCCTCTGTAGATCAAAAGCATTTTAAGAGCTAGGAGAGGAAAATTATGCATGCAATCACCAACACCTTATATACAGTTTAGATTACAAGTCTGGCACCTGTCAGATGAATTGATAATTACTGGAGGTTGATCAATATGTATATCTTAAAACTATGTCAACATATCACACTTTCTCCAGTGTGAAAAGCTGAATACCACTGCAATTTCTTCTTTTTTCCTTTTTTTTTTTTTCTTTTTGTCTCAATTTTCTTCTGACCACATAGAACGTTATTAGCTACGAGTCTACACTGAACATAAGAACCACTGTAAGCAACGTTAAAGCAATTATTCAGTTTTAACACAGTCCTTATTTATGAAAACTATTCTGAAAAATCACTGCATGACTATTTTGCTATTAGATTTACTAACAAATAGTAATAATAAAAACCTTGGCCTAATAACAGCCTCAACCAAAGACACCAGCTATTTCTTCATAGAAATTGTATAATCAGCCAAGGGGAAGTATTTTATTTCTCAAGTTCTCTCTGAAACTGACCCACAAAAAGAAGAGTCACACTTAATTACCTACAAAAAGTAATCTTTAGTACATTATGTTCAGTTCTAAACCTACAAGAGACCTAGACACACAGATCTTTAAGCTTTTATCCTGGATCACTCGTAATAAGGATTTTTGTTCTCTCTCAAAAAGTTTTTCAACAGATGTGCAGCCAACGCTTAGGCCTGGGAGTGCAAAATTCTCAGTACTATATACTTGGCTGCAGACACTGCTCAAGGACATACACAACTTCTAAATACCATTCTATTTATTTTTCAATTAAAAATACAAGACACTAATATTTTTTAAACCCCCAAAAGAACTTACTTTTTATTTAAATTATACAGTTTCTACACTAACCAGAATCCTGCTATACCTTTATCCTGGCCCATAATGATTATAAATACTGAAACTAAGTCACAAATAGATCAGAGTTATGATGGGATGTACAAGATTTTTGTAAGCTCCTTCGGGAGCTAACATGTAACATATTGTAGGAGTTATTTCTTACATCAGGAAATTTGTGTGTTTTAGTCTATGACAACAGATTTAACAAGGAGGTAAAGTAATGCCTTTTAACTGCAACTGTAAAAAAAAAAACACACCAGAACATTAGTTATATTCAGAACTCCAGGGAGTCCGATTCTTTTTAGACCTCCTTTTACATGTGAAATAATAAGTTATGTACTGCAGAATCTGATTCCAGGCCTACCACAGCTTATCATTCACAAATGAATTCCCTTGAACGCATAGAACACACTGAAGACGGTCACTAGGGCATGTATGAATGGTAAATGTAGCAACTGGGATCACTATGTACCTGCTATAATGCAACACTTCACCTACAGCTAATTTCTCTTAAGAATGCAAAGGACGCTTCTGTATTTTCACTAACAAGAAAGAAGAGTAGTAGTTTGCTGTCATTGTTGTAGTAGTCTTTTGTGCCTATGACTCCCCTCACTATAACTGCTATAGCAATAAATCACATTCTGCACTCCCTTAATTGGATTACATACCTAAGAAAGCACAGTTCTCAGTAAGAGCTGGCAAAAATATCAGTATCTATGCAAAGCAGTAAAAGGGAATATAATCATGGACATTAAAATATTGAACACCATAAGGCAAGTCCAGTTAAAGTCCCTCTGAATGTTCTTGGTCTTTTTCAGGTAATTACTTTGTTCTTGTTGTAAAGGTAGCTTTCTAATGGCCAATCCAACAATAAAAACCATTCCAAACTTCCTCATGATTTTTACTAAATAAAAACCTATTAGTCCTCAGTATGCGTACACAGATCACACTGCCTTTGTGTTACACATACGGGAAGCTTCCGATTCCAAAAGTCTTCCGAGGACGATGGCAAAAATTCTACTAAGAATTACACCTACTAAATGATCACTTCCAGAAAAAGATGGCAGTGAAATCCAGTTAGCAGCATCTTTCCCCCAGCATTATAGAACTTTAAACTAGCAATAGAGCAGGCTAACCAGGAAGCAGAGACCTGCTAGTTCTCACAGGCTTTTGCTGCCTTTGCTCACTGAGCCTGAAAAATCAAACTGTAGCTCGTCCCCTAAAAATGTCTCTGCCCACATGATTCCAGAGCATCCAGTGATTCAGTGCCTTAAAATATGATTTAAGTATATGGTGTGGCTTGGTTAAATTTTAAATGGGCTTTCTAAAGGCAAAATGCTGGTATTTGAAGTATTCCTTTCAGTAATAATGCATCCTACTAGGTGCATCAGTTGTGAACCCTCTCCTTTTCAATATAGGATCATAAAGTGACTGAAATTTACATAGGCAAAATAAAGATTAAAAGAATTGGTATTTATCTTTAAAGAATATTATAAATCTTTCTCTCATCCTTCTTCCTTCCTCCAGTTCTGTTCTATTCATGCTGAACTACAATTCAGATTTTTTTCTCTTATGCTTTACATTCACTGGAGGCCATGGAGGTATAAACATGAGGTCCAAGTGATACTTCGACCAAGTCTGTAAAAACATCCATCTGCTAATGCACTGTGGTAGTTAGGGAACAAGGGCTTTTTTGTGACATTTTTTAATGTAAGATTTAGTATAAAACACTTTTGCCATCATCACTGATGAACATAATCTTTCACATATTTCACAGATGAAATAGAAGATGCATCAATTGTAAAAAAGAATTTCTATGTCAGTGTTATTTCTATATGAAAAGGTTCCTGTTGGTATAGTTATTGTACCAGGAGAAAAAAAAAAAAAAAGCTTGCATACAGAGAACACTTCAGATTTCAGCTAAGCTGCAGCTTTCCACATTACCTCATTATTTTCAGCTCACCTAGTTGCAGCTTTGGTCTTATATATCAGTAGAGCTCTGAAAAAGTTTGTTGAACCTAGCTTCTACTTCAGAACATCAGCAGTTCTCACATCAAGTGATTTTTTCACATTCTATTGAAATGAGATTCTTCTAACAACTGATGGGTAGATTGTATGGAAATTACATAGCTGTAGCCTTTACATTTTAGACCACCTAACATTTAGGGTTTAATTTTGCTTTTGTTTTCTCAAAATATAAAATAAATTGAATGACTTGAAATTCTCCACTCAAGTCAGTACCACTCTCCTAAAGCCACAGGCATGACATCAAAATTTTATGGAAGTACCTAAGGCAAGAAATGAGCCTCTCTTTCTATTTCACACATTACATGCAAGATTTCTTGCTTAGGTCTCCTCTTCCTAATGCCAATGAAAAGTCAGCATGTTAAATATTGTACAGTGTACTCCACAGAACAGTAACAGGGGAATTCTGGAAGTTATAGATATATATACTTTTACTCCTGAGAAAAACTGTAAATATGAGTGAAGATGACAATGAGAGAGACGCATCGACATATTTTTATGTAAAAAGCAATTCCAAATAAGTGACTTATGGACAAATAACTAAGATTCAAGGGAAAGAAGGTAGGTTTGCAAATAATAGGACAGATTCTGTTAAATCACCTCTAAATTGCAATTATATGTTTTACATACACACTTACTTGTATGCATAAACTAAGATTTACATATAGCTTAGAGGCGGCCCTGAATCATGGGGTTTAACTCTGGAGTCAAACCTCTGTCTATATAACCATAAACATGGAAGAAGCAGGGTATTGAATACAAGGATTTTTAGTCTCATTTCCTGTACAAAGAAAAGTAGGTGTGATTTTAGGAGGCAAAATATGTCATATGAGAAAGCCAAGTCAAAGAGATTTCCATTTAATTCACAAAAAAGTATACTTAAAGTACAAGGGAAAAAAAATAATCTCATCATCCGATAACACATCATGAAAACAGTACAAGGTGCAAAAGAATGAGGGAGATGCACTGATTTCAGTGTTAGCAGTACTAAAATAATTAAAACACAAAGAGAAACTTTAAAAAAAGATTAAAATATCATGGCTATTCTCTGAATATAAAAAATGTATTAGATTTACAACTTTTTAGCAAGTACTAATAATTTAGATTTAATAAACATATTAGTAATAATTCCAAAAAAGAAGATACACATATAAATTAAATTAATATAAATCAGCCCCTAGATGTCATTGTTGCAGCTGAAATATCATTCCTACAGAATTAGGAGACTTCTGTATTAAGAAAAGGCTACTTAAAGCTGAATAAACTATCTAGGTGATATAAGTGCTGCTCAATTTTAATGCCTCAGTGCAAAAGCACAAAAACCTCTGAGGCTATTAAAAAAAAATACAGCAAACAATACAGAAGGATCCATGACATTCTGGTTCTGACAGCAGGTAAGCACAATAACCTAAGAGATCATTGCAATCTAAAAGTCATAGCATGAAATTCCATAATATCCCTTCCATGGGGGAAGATTCTTCATAACTTCTATCAGTGTTTACCTCAATACTGAAATATTGACATTTAATGTCATTAACACATCTCCAACTGTATCCAAAATACCTCTACATGTTCTCAATATATATATAAAGTTCAACTAGATTTCAAAATCTGACAAAGCTTTTGTTTCCTACAATATTTTAAAGCAATGAGTTCCAGAGCTTAGTTACATAAATATATATAAGAAATCTAAAAATTCCTTCCCCCATTGCAACCATTCAACTTCACAATTACCTAATTAGTACAATGGTATGAGAAGCAAAATTAAAGTGCAGTTTATTTTCTTTATGCCACTTATTATCTTCCTGTGTCTATCAGGTTCTAGTCACTGTCTAAATGATGCAAGCCATCATTCTCCCCCATACAATTTTTGGTTCTTCTAATAATTCTGAACTCCTATCTGCAGTAATGTCTCACAGCACAATATAGTCCTATTTCATAAACCAGTATCACAGTATCATTTTTTTCCTATATAGTTTTCTTACTATTCTCTTACTTTCCATAATATTATATGTTACACAGCAGGTTTGAAAAGGTGTAGATTTCATAGGAAGGACACCCAAACTGCCAGCCTGATAAATCAAAGTAGCCAATACAAATACATCTACGTAAATATATGTAAATTCTTCTGCCACTCTCTAACCAAGAAACTCTTAAAACTTTATCTTTCATAAAAGTACTTTATGCACTGTGCTTTACGGTTCTGCAAATTTCACTTTTTTTTATTGTGAATCTACCTCATGATATAAAAAGGCTGTCTTCAGGCTGCCAACACCTAAAACTTAAGTGAAATACAAAAGAAAAACATATTTCTTCACCTGCCACTCACAGTGGTCAGACAGTACTACCTAACGTCCCAGTAGGACGTGCACAAACCAAGGCCTCTGTAATCCAGGAATCATGCAAGATTCAGTAATCCATACAAAATTCACTTTCGTTATACATCATGCCACAAAGAATTTTATTTAATCTTCACTCAGGTGTCTCAGAGATCCTATATATATATATATATTACATTACAATAATGTGAGAATTATAAAGCTCTTGGAATGACTGTGGAACAGCCAGGTACCAATGTGCAGAAAACTGAAGGGCTAAATTGAATTTTCTATTGACAACTGTATTACTCATGGCTGTACAACTCATTAATGAAAATAAGCCTAATAATTAATCTTGATGACTGAAAAGAGTGTGAGACTGAGGCCACGAAATAAACAGACATCTTATAGGCAAGTCACTATACGTTATTTAAAATGTTTATACAAGGAAGCATGTATATTTTGCATGTATTTACTTCAAGTTAACATCTTTGCTGATGTAGCTCTAAATTTGCTTTGTGTTTCTAGACTATGCATTACTCTTTTAAATTAAGCCTATAATGCTTACCATAAAACTCATGCCACTGACATTCTGCACATATTTACAGTAATTACGAAGCAATTTTATATAAACTTTTTTCAAAAATATCAACATTCTGAATATATTAAGTTCAATACAACTGTCTCATCTCTACTACTCAGGGATATCTGCCTTAGCCAAATTTCATTTGGTTTCATTCTTCCTTCAACTTGAAAGCAATGAAAATGAAAAATATGAAAAGTACTTTGTGAATTAAGAAGCTTTTCAGATTAGTATAGAAGTGCAAAACTTAAATCTGTTTTTGTGGTACAGTCATATTTACAAGGAGAATGAAATCTTTAACTGTGTCTAGTTTTAATTACAATACAACAATAACTAAGTGCACGGAGACTGTTGCTCACTATCAACCCAGTATTTTTAGTCCAGACATCACTTCCTAGCATGTTTCAATGGGATAAAGAAGGGTGAGAGTTCTATATCTACAAGAGTGATTCAGTTCAGGTAATAGGTTAATTAAACTATGAGAAATGACTATATATGTGAAAACTTAAGTTTTTAAAGAAACTGTGTCCACAAATGACAATCACATTTCTACAAAGGGCTTCAATTAATACAGCAGAAACATACTGCAATGAGCTGTTATTATTATTACTCTTACTTTTATATTTTGCGTTGTGAAAACTATGCAGCTTCAACTTGTTAAAAAATATATAAGTTGATAGCTGTTAATAAGACTGAATTCATACTCCTGCACTTCCTCCACAGCAATTTCTTTAGAAGGAGATACTATCAAAATATTTAAGCTATTACAAAATAGTGAAACAAAAGCCCTAACCCTAAGCACAAAGTAGTTAAGTAGTAGACAAGTTAGAATTCATCTTCTTCCGTTCTACCAGCACTGGTCCACTCTTCTTATCAGCTGGAGTACTTCACATACTCAAAGATGAGCAGAAAATCCATCTTCTGAAGTCCTCGCTAGGGCTCCTCTACTGAAAAGTTAATACCAGCTCTAATCCTTGAGTCCTTCCCTCATAAACTGTTTTTTGTTGTTGTTGTTTCCAAAAAAATCACTTATCTTTTAGACTCCACAGCCTAAAGCCCAGCAGGGCCTGCACTCAACACCAATTTCTATCTGGTTCCCTTAGCCCAACTGTCTTTGGGCTGTAAGCTTTTAAGCAGAGCTTGGTGGTTAAACTCAACTCATTCACTGCATTTATTGCATAAAAAAAGACTACTTAAGCAAGACGTGTCCAAAGAACCATTATTTCTGCATATCACTGGTTGGGTAGAAGGAGACTAGATTCCTTTGCATCTCTGTAAGGAGATCTACTGGACTGGGGGCTCTGGGTTGGGTTAAAGTCAGAGACTGCAGGATTAGCTTTCAGGTGTTCTAAAGATTGATACAATCAAACAGAGCTTCAAATAGTTGTCATATGAATCAAAACATAGTAACAAAAGAGAGAATTAATACTCATTGAAATCAGGGCAAACTCCTGAACAAGACCCAATTTGCCAACACTACAAATGCATCTCCAACCCCTACAAAACAGGGATCATTAACAAAACTCCAGTCTGCGGAAGGAAGTGAACTTGCAAAGAAATTCCTCCAGTTTTACAAGATCCCACCAAAGTTGAACTGCGTCCACATCAACACACATCAAGTCCCCTTCTGGAAACAAATGTTAGATTTCACTTGTCATCACTTAGCCTTGAGCCACTGCTGAAACTCATTATTCATATGAAACATTTCAGAATCACAGCATGTAACATTTCTGGTGCACAGCTTCCCAGGCTGACCCTGACACGCAGTCTATGTTTTTAACCCCATATTCCTGCTGACTTAAATGGAAACACCTCCTCATCCATTCCATTAGGTTACGTGTGATATCACTTGCATTTATTTATCATTTCAGACACACAAAAAAAATCTGTAGACTTTTACGTAGTGGCTTCCGCGGCGATCAGCCACGCTGCAGCGCCATAAATAACGAGACATTGCTACCGGGCCGACGGCGGACACCCGGCCCGGACTCCGGGGCCCGGCGCCACCCGGCGAGAACCCGTCCCCATGGCAACGGCAGAGAGACGGCGGCACGGCGGCAGTACCCCCCCCCTCACCCCCCCTCGATCACCTGATCCGCGCCCGCCGGTCACGTGATACGGTCTCCATCGTCGCCATCTTGAAGCGGTGTCCAAGGGGGTGAGGATTTTTTTTTTTCCCCGTTTCAAATAAAAATTAACCCCAAGCCGCCCCTCGGTGCCGCAGCAGCGAGCGGTGAGCGGCCCGGCGGAGGCCTGCGGGTGGGCAGGTAGGGCGCGAAAAGCGGTCGCGCCAGGCAGGCCCCGCGGCGGTGCTCGGAGCGGAGCCCATGTGCGGAGCGCGGGAGGCGGCAGCGCCCGGCGATCCTCTCCTGCCGGCTCCGCACAGTCCGGCCGCCTCTCGCCCGCCGCAGGGCCGCTGCTTTAGGGCCGCGCCGTCGGCACCTGCGCGCTATAAAGCGGGGAGCGCGCGGGGATTGGCGGCAGCGCCGGGGGCAGCCACGGGGCAGAGGGCGGCGTGGGGCGGGTAAGGGGCATCTGCAAAGGGACGGGGGAAATTCGCGGCCAGCCGGCCCCGAGCCGCAGCTCCCGCGCTGCCCCAGGGAGGCCGGCCCGGCGCGGTGCCGCCGGCAGCGTAGCTCCGCTGGCAGCAGTTTCCCTGCCCCGCGGGTGCAGCCTCGGCGAGAGGCGGCCGGGCCCACAGGTGGGGCGACGCGTGCTGGGATCAGCCATCTCTGTGCTGTTCCGCTGTCCCTCTGTGTAACAAAGTAGCGGTCCGCGTTACACGTGCCCTAAACGAAGAACTACTTAACTTCATTAATATCCATATATACCATAATTACACAGCTGATGACATACAAGCTGCTACAAACATCCGAAGTTCAAACATCTGGAGGCATTCGCTGTTTTCTGGTTTTAGCAGTATTGTGTGGCAACATGTGACTGCTGCGATCTTTCAGCAGTCTTGCCTCTTAATTTCTATTCTGTTTTCAGGTGAAACAAGTAGGGCCAATATTTGCTTGTTCAGAATTATTACTTCGAGGGAATGTTCCAAACACGAACAGTGTGAGTCTGCAGGGTGAGTCTGAGTTTCCCAACAGCTACTGAACTTTTCAATCATAAGGAACTCAAGTCCGAACAGTAAGTCGAGTAGTAAATAAAAATAACTTCTGAGTTAGTTCTGCACAGAATTTTTCTGTAGACCGATATCATGGATGCTTTTGAAAAAAATGGTAGTGGCCTTAAGGCTGACAAATTTATAAGACAGATGCTCTGGAAATGTAAGCAGCACTCTGCTTATTTACAGTTTGTTGGTACAATTTTAGTAATTTTATTACTAATGTTATTTAGTAGTTTTAGTAATTTTACTTATCTTATTAAATTTCAGTAGAAAGCATCCAAAGGTCTTGATCCTGCATATATTATCTGTGTGTAAAGTCAGCACCCAACAGTTCTTCCAAAGCCCCATGGATAATAAATTTGAGTTATTTTGAATTAGTTTCTTGGAAGATTTATCTTCACTTTAAATAAATTCTTAAGTGCAGATTCTATTTAAGTACAGAAATACGGTAGCAACCTGCTTTTTATTAGTAGAAGTACTTAACTCCTATTGTGAATAATTACAGGTTGTTACATGTAGTTCATTTCTTGATGGATTCAAAAGATCTGTGTTTTCAGAAGAATTAGGGGAAGCAGTATATTATGCTCATTGTCCAAAAGATGAGGAACAAAAATATCACATAACTGTAGTTCATATCTTCTCTAACAGTGTTTTTTAAATAAAAATCTGATAATAACGAGAAAGGCATGTCTCAAGGTAACTCCACTAGCTGGAATAATTAAATACAAGAAAATCCTTTTTTTGTTGTATTAGATTAAAATAGAAATTGCATGTTCTTGTGTTGAGTAGTAAGATCAGATTTATTTTAAAATCAAAACCCTTGTGCTGCTTTCCTGTACAATAAAGGAATTTCTTGCAGTTTTTATTTCAGTTCCTTTGAATATGAATTCTTTGTCTTCATGCTATACAGTAATAGGAAGATGCTTCATTCGTACCCATAGTGTGGCCTCGGCAAATAAGTCTGCAGATCTTCTGTTTGCACTGGGCAATCTCATTGCCTTCCAGCATTATAGCCAAAGATTCCCCAACACTGTTGCATCTCCTGTAATGTGAAAATACAAATGCATTATTTACATTAGTAAAAACAGCTTTCTGACACACACAGTGCTGCCTTTGGTAACAGATCCCTGCTGCAGCTGCCTCTGGCACATCTGTGGGGCAGGCTCTTTACGCTGCATATGGGCAAAGGAAGGTTTTTATTCCCATTTATTTGCCAGAGTAAACAATGTTCTCTAGAAATCACTTATCAGTTTTAAATTCCAGCTAAATACTAGATCAAGAAGTAGAAAAGAGAGGATTTAATCGGTCTTTAGACCAGTTGTAGAAGTTCTGATTTGGCCTGTGTGTCTTTCTCATAAAAATAGAAAAAAAATCACCATGAAAGAACAGGGGATAAAGTTTCAAGGATAGCTGGTAAAAGAAACAACTGGCATTCTTTATGCTCTTACATTTTATATACAGTATATAAAGTATAAATTGTGTATTAAATAACTATTTATATATAAATAGCAGAACTTGTATCAATTATTTTCAGACATTTTTTCAGAAGTAAATTCCACTGGAAGACTTTCTGTCCAGCAGTGCCATCCCTACCCTGCAGTTTTGACCACAGCACAAAGTATCTTCTCATGTAAATTTTTACATATTGGCTTCTAATTTGACCTCCACCACTACCACATCAACTGCCTGTGGTTTATAGTTAGATATGTTTAAAGGAAGTGTAAGTGGAAATAGCTACTGCCTCTAGCTCTCCCTCAAAACAAAAATAAAATCCTAACTTCAGTACAAACCGATTTTCCTTACAATTAAGGAATTGTAGAAAAAACCACAATTGCTTTTCTAGAAAATAACATTTATAATAAGTATAATTTGATGTGAATAAGTATAATTTGAAGGTGAAATGACTAATATAATATCAGAATTAACCATAATAGAAATACCAGAATTACTCATTTACCTATTTAGGAGACATAAGTGTATCAGATGAGAATGTTAGGAATACACTTCCATATCATATCATATAGCTTAAAAATACAAATCTACCAATTCCTGTTGATTAGTCTATTTAAATGTGCAGTATAAGAAAAATATAATAACTCTAACAATGCTAATGAGTTTATGCTGGAAAAATATTTATCTTCCTGTTATACAACTTGAAGAAACACAGAGGCTGTTTTGGAAATATTCTGTGCAACTGTTTTGAATAGCATCTATATTATCTACTTAATGTCCTGAAAACATTTGGCTATTTTTATCACCATTCTGGAAGTTTTTATAAAGCTAGTGAGTTTTATCTTCTACATTTAGTAAAGAAATTTAAATAGTACTGGATTGTATTTTTATTATTGTGTATATTTTTTAATATTTACTATTTTTCTCCTAGGTATTATGGAAGAAGGAAGTAGTGTTGCAGTATTGATGCCAAATATTGGAGAACAGGAGGCTGTACTGATTTCTGAAACAGTCATTGGCCCAACATTGCAAAACAGTGAAGATCAGAGAAAATGTAAAACTGATCCATTAATCCATGTGATCCAGAAGCTAAGCAAAATAGTCGAAAGTGAGAAATCACAAAGATGCCTTTTAATAGGGAAAAAACGTTCCCATCCTGACGCTTCTGCACAGTCCTTAGATACAGATAATCTTTGTGAAATCCCAGCTAAAGCAATTGAGCTATCTGTTATTGCTACTAAAAAGACTGAAGAGTTACAAGCTGACTATTTTGTGACTGAATGTCTACCACAAAGCAAAAAGAAGGTGACGTGCTACCAGTGCAGTCTATGTAAATTTCTATCACCTTCTCTCTTAACACTACAAGAACATATAAAACAACATGGGCAGAAAAACGAAGTGATACTGATGTGCTCAGAATGTCATTTTACTTCTAAAAACCAAGAAGAACTTGAATCTCACTTCCAAAATCACCATGAGAATGAAGGTAAAAATAGCATCCAGACAAACATGCAGCAGTGTGTAAATGCATCAAGTTCATTTTTGCAAGGGACAGTGGAAGGAAATGCCAAATCAGGGGCTGGAAATACAGAATGTAAAGATACCACTCAGTCTAGTCACATATCTGAAATGGGTAGGAGGAAATGGTACACTTATGAGCAGTACGGCATGTACCGATGTTTAATTTGTCGGTACACCTGTGGTCAGCAACGAATGTTGAAAACGCACGCTTGGAAACATGCGGGTGAAGTTAATTGTTCCTATCCTATCTTTGAGGAAGAAAATGAAACTGCCAACTTGTCAGAGACAGCTGTAACTCATACACCTCATAGCATGGATACAGTTGTTCTTTCTTTGGAAAACAATGAACTAGATATCCATAGTGAACCTACTCTTCAGCTTCAGATTTGCAATTCTGAGCAACTGTCATGCAAATCACCAGTAGGAACAAATGTAAAAGAGGATGAGATAATAAATCAGTCTGTAGTGCATTCTCCTACTACAGAGGAGACTGTTTCAGATACAGAACAGGATAATTTGATAACTGATAGCCTACTTTCATCAGCACAGAAAATCATTAATTGCAGCCCAAATAAAGAGGGTCATGTTAATGTAATAGTCGAGCGTTTGCCAGGTGCTGAAGAAAGTGTCTTACAAAAGTCTTTCTTGATGAACACTGACATTGAAACAGAAAAAAAATTAATCTCAGAGGAATCCCATGTTACCTCTGAAGAGCCCAATGGAGTTTATCATTCAGGTGAAATCCAAGAAGTAATAATAGGATGGAATAATACTGAGAAAAAAGACAGTGAATTAAGCTCCATAAAAAATGTAACAACTGATGAAAATGCACCTCCTGTACGAAGAAGGACAAATTCAGAGTCCTTACGACTACACTCACTAGCTGCAGAAGCTCTTGTTACGATGCCTATCAGAGCTGCAGAGCTAACAAAGTCTAGCTTGAGGACTTTGACTGGGGAAGACTCTGTGGATGCAGATACAGGGCAGGGAGAGGCTGACGGCACAGGCATGGCTTGTTCTAGAATGGTATCCTCGCTTAAGAATCCATCAGAGGAGTTTACTGGCTTAAACCAAAGTGAATGTGCAATAGTTGAGATACAGAAAGAAAGGCCAGAGTTATCAGAAGCACCAATTAAAATGGGCATCAGTATGTCTCTACTCACTGTCATTGAAAAACTGAAGGAGAGGACAGATCAAAATGCTTCTGATGATGACATTTTGAAAGAATTACAAGACAACGCACAATGCCAAAATGCAAACGATGCAAATATTCCAGGAAGTAACCTAGTAGAATATATACCTAATGTAGACCGACCCTACCGCTGTCGCCTCTGCCACTACAGCAGTGGTAATAAGGGCTACATAAAACAACATTTGAGAGTCCATCGTCAGAGACAGCCCTATCAGTGTCCTATCTGTGAACACATTGCTGACAATAGTAAGGATTTAGAGAGCCACATGATCAACCACTGCAAAACAAGAATGTATCAGTGCAAGCAATGTGAAGAATCTTTTCATTATAAGGTAAAGTTATTTCCTGAGTTTGTCTATAATCGCTAAATAACCTGTTTTCCTGCTTTTTTATAACTGTTGATCCTGCTTTATATCTACTTTCATTCTGACACCCTGGCTTCATTTTCATTACAATTGGAGATTATTGCCAGCAGTACTTTCCAGATACACCATTCAGCTAAAATTACTTTGCCTTACCCACTGAAATAAACTATCTTCTTCATGTAAGTTATTTTCATGGGAATCATCTAATGGACATGCTAATATCCTGTTGTTCTGCTAAAGTGTACCAGCTAAAGAAGTGGAAGCTTCAGATAACTTAATAGCTGAAATTTTAAAAGAATGCTCAGACATTCAGACTACTGGGAAGTGTGAGCAAAAGTAACAGTAACTGGGGATAATGAGAGAAACTGTGAAACATTATTTTCTTTCTTCCTCTGTTGTTGTTTGGGGCTTGATGTTCTGTAGAACTGAGATCTGAAATATGACATGCCAGAGTAGAATTAAGCATTTGTGCTGGTGCGTGTGTTCCTATACAGTCAGTTCAGTAATTAGGAACACAGAATAAATAGCAGTAGTCTTAAAACTGAAACTATTGTAGGCAGTGGTAGTGCAAATTTTCCCCTATTTCCTGTTGTCTAGTCCTAATTTGAAAAAAAAGAAAAAAAAAGTAGAAATTGGGTAGAAAAATGCTGCTCCTCCTTCTCCCCAGGGAGAAGAAACTACAGTAACATGTTCTTAAGTCAATAGGCAATAAGAAAATTGAGCCTATTTTCACACAAGCCATCCTCTATCCTCTAATCTCATATTGCTTTTGCAGTATGATAATTCTAGAGAAATAACTGTTTGCCACTTGTATATGAGAATGGAGGAAGAAGGACAGAAGGGAAAAGAAAAAGCTTGACAGAAAAAAAAGTCAACACATTGTGGTATATCTGTGTATAAAATGTTTATTGACACTTTTCTAATGAACGGATTTTATAAAAAATTAACACAAATCACGTAGTCATCTCAGTTATTTTCGTCAATCCTTTATGTTATTGATTTATGTATTTTGGTTTTATTTCTAGTAAAACTAACTAAGGGATAATCTGCGTATACAGTAATGTACATATTATAACAGTTGTCATTAAAACTTGAGTGACAGTGTGTAAATCACTGCAGTGTCTGAAGTAAGCAGTGAATGTTTGTAGTGTATATTGAAACATGGGAAATTGTGTTTTCAGAGCCAACTGCGAAATCATGAGAGAGAGCAACACGGTCTTCCAGATATCTTTTCAACATCCACGTCTAACAAACTAATAGTTTCCAGTGAAGCAGATGAAAGAGAAGGTACTGCTTATATTGACACTTGAAATTATAAAAAGTTGTCTGGAAAATTGCCTGTTTGCTGTTCTTGTAGGCTTACTGTTTCTAAGATCTCTTTTGGGCCAAAATGTTTTCATGTCTATTGCTAACCTAAATGCATGTAAATGTGCAAACTTACCATAAATTATGCATTTTGAGATCTCTTACAGACATTTGTTAGTAAGCTGAACATTTTTTGCATGTGTGATTAGATCCCATATTTCTTTTTGCAAAAACAATTAAAATACTTAACAGATAACTGGTATGGAATATTACTCTATTTCAAGAAAAAAAAAACTTTTTTTCCTTTCTTCAACAGCTACAGTATTTGTCAAATAGCCTGAAGTAAACAGAGGCATCCTTTTTTTAAAATCACTGTGATAACGTAGTTTGATATCAGCATATATATATATATAACGCTGTCCACTCTGTGATTAGAAATTTCTCTTTAAATTATGAAATGTCCAAACTTTATTTTAGCTCTAGAGAAGCAAATGTAAGGCATTTGAAAAACTATTTGTAGTCATTACCAGGGTAACAATAGGGCATTTTCTGAATGTTTGGTTAACTATGTAATTTAATCATGGTTTTTTTTCTGAAGAAAATCCAAACACACTTGATGTGTAACGATAGTGAGATGGGGGGAAAACAGCCAATATTTGAAGTTTAGGGAAGATGTTGTTTTAAAATCATTGAGTATCCTGTGATCTTAAAATCATTTGAGTATCTAGGAGGACCAATATTTAATATTATATTTTCAGTGCATCCTCTCCTCTGGTGAGTTGAAGTTCCTGAAAATATTTACAACACTTCTTTAGGCAACACTGTAATTTTTAGTGCTTGGCAATTTTAGAGCACTGTGGGAAAACGCCAGTAATTATATCACCTCTCAACAACTGCGAGCCAAAATATTTCACATTTTGTGTACCAGCATGAGTCAAGTTGAATGGCTTGAACAACTAACAATGTCCAAAGCAATATGGTACACATCAGAATAAAGTGACATCCGTGACTCTTGACTTGCATTCTGTTAGCTCACACTGCATCTTTTTTCTGGCTTTCAGTGTACAAGTTAGAAAATGAAGATGGCTAGCTGCTTTTGAAGATACTACATTTTATAAAGGTGTTGTTAGACTTTATATCCTGACTTTGTAACTGAACTTCCATAAAAGAGGAGCCTCTGTTCATGAAAACGTCCTGCTTTTAATTACTTTAGAGATTTTTAAGATACATTTTTTTGCTCATTACTGTCTTATGAAAGTGCTACATCCAAGCACTTTAATTGATTGTTTACCCCACTTGAAATTTAGTAATGTAACTTGAATGAAAACAATGCTCCTTTTAAAGATGTATTAACTCATACTTTGGAATGCCTAAATTATTTCAGAACCAATTTATAATCAAATTGCAACACCACTGCAGTACAGCAATCTCTTGTCAAACAGATGTCATCCCTATAAAGCAACACAAAACAAAGAAGTTTATGGCATAGCAGCTGTTTATGTGAAAGATGCCTGAGTTGGAACAGTTTCATTTCTTGTTTATGAAATACTGAGTCCTAAAAATCTCTTTATTCATCATGGTTGTACAATAAATTAAAAGGGAGCATGGTGACACTGGATATGATTGGATTGTAAATGTCTAATAATGAAGGAATAGGGTAATAAGCTGAATTACAGGAACACCTGTTACTGTAGCAACAATAAAGACCTGTGGTTTCCATGCTCACTTTCAAGAGACCTGGTGTTCTCAACCCAGAAAGCAAGAAAGCCCCTACAACCTCAAGAAATAAGCCATCAGAGGAGGCAGGGGACAGCACTACTGCTTCATTTCAGCTAGAGATTATATAGTGTATTATAATTTATGGGCATTTTGTTGAAGAGATAAAACTAAAGTACTGATTGATATAAATAATTGCTCCTAAGTACATGCTACTGCATGGTTAGCCCCTTATAACTATGCACTAGATAATATGTTTGCATAACACTTTAAAAATCTCATTAGATACTGTTTGCTTTAAGCTTACTGCCCATAAAATACCAAATTCATAACAGAAAATACATTTAGAAGCTGTTTTTCTAAAGTTTCAGCATTAAAGATGGAAAATCCATTCAAGTAGAGCATGCAGTAGCCCAACCTTCATAAAACTCCCACTCTATAGTAGATCTGCAGTCCAGTGTCTTTGTGTTCCTCAGAGCTCTGCATAAATGTGCATTAATGAAAGAACAACTGCAGTCTCCAAGGGTAAAATTAAGAATGTTTTGATAATTTGCATTAAATATTTTTTAAACAGCAATAAATTTTTAAACTATTTCTACTATATGAGAGTATAGTAAAAAAAATATAGATATATTTTGCTTTAAGAACATAAGGTTGAATTGCAAAGAGTGCACACTAAGTATTACTTCCATATTGTTTTTTTATTTAAATGCCAGGTGAGTGAGCAATTTGACATGTTAAATTTGAAGTAAAAAGTAAGAAGTATTTTTATTTATCTTTGTACATGCGGGTTTATTAAATTTTATTTCAAACTATTTGTGCATTCTGATTACTATTTTATATGACATACTATGAAATTCTTCAGAATTCTCTCTGGTCTACATTCCCTACATAATGATTTCAAATGTTGAACAAAAAATGCTAATTTTTTTTAGTAGCTCTTCACAATACAAAGTGATGGTTTGTGCTGGAGATGTTCTTCATTGGAGCATGAAGAGTTGTGGAAGTTTTTGCAAGATATGAGCTTTACTTTGTCTCCCATACTTTACACAATGAACCGTATATTTATTTTGGTCCTGGGATGTACTTTAAAGTACCCATCAGAGAAATCCTCCAGGGATCTGTATCAATTCCTTCAAAGCTTCTGTACATAACTGAGATTAATGTCTTAAGTGTTCACTCAGCTAATAGGAATTTGTATGAGGATGAAGTGAACTTGAACAACTTACTTGTAACTGGAAAAGCAGAATTCTAAAACTTAGGTTACTGAACGGGTTAGATGCAGAAAGGAAGCCCTTAGATGTTAATTTGATACTTCTTTTGACAGTTGTACTGATTTAAATAGCTCCAATCTGTTGTTCCTTTGTATTTCTGCTATTATCTCATTTGAGGAGTGTGTGAAGGCTGCGCGATTGGCTGGAGTGGGAAGAAGACCCATATAAAAATACCATCCCTCCTCCTAAACGTTAATATTTCAGCCAAGATAAGTTACATTATTCAGTGAGGGAGCAGGAATAGGACTGGTAAAGTCTACAAAGTCACGTCCCAGAAATATTCAAACTGTGCACTTGCGGGCACACATTTTCCTGTCTTAAATTAGTCATTAGCCTTTGTCTCTGCAACCATTAATTTTTCAAAAGTCTCTTTCATTATGGAAGAAAAAACGATTTTTATTGCAATTGCTTTTCAGTAATTTGGAGAAGTTCCAAATTATTTTTTAATACATCTGGTCAATATCTTTTTTTTTTTTTTTTTTAAGTCATCTCAGATCCTTCTAAAAGTGGATGATAAAAAGAGTCTGAGCTTTTCACGAGACCTTTTGCTTGTCTTTCCCATATTTGCCAGTTAGAAACTTACCCTTTATCAGTGCCCATCTTTTTTTCTTCATTTGATTCATTCTCTCATTTTTTCAACTTTTGCTGTAACCCGGGATTTTGAGCCCACTGGAAGAAGAATAGAAATGTTCATAGAGAGGAAGTATGTGTCTTCCTTAAACTTTATAATTCCAGTAAATGGTAGGGCAAATGCAGAACAGCGCGGTAATAAAAAAAAAAATGCACCTTTTTTTTTTACTCTATGTCCATTGCCAGTTTGCTCCAGTAAAGTATTGCCTTTAAAGTTAATTCACGTTTCATAATTTTCAGCTGTGCTGAAATTATCATCTGAGAACTTCATACAATGCTGGATGCAGATCTTTAAAATTTTGTATTTTTTTTAATGTAGGAAGTAAGTCTTCAGTTCAGAAACTGTATAGGTGTGATGTATGTGACTACACCAGCACAACTTATGTTGGCGTACGAAATCACAGACGAATTCATAACTCTGATAAGCCATACAGGTAAGAGTCTCAGTTATTGCTAAATAACACTAGGCTTGTAGACTGCTTATTTTAACTAAATAGATTACTGTATTGCTCATAGAATTTCAAAGATATTATTAAAGAATGTCAATGCAATAATTTTACTGCAGCTTTGAAGGAGCCACACTTACTGTTTGACTCAAACTAGGTAATTAAGATTTGCTGTAATCTCCAGGATGTTATGTGACCAGCTTGTTTTCAGTTTGAAGCAGATGTGCAAAGGGAAGTAAATACCTTATAATATTGAACTTTGGCCACTAGTAATAATATATGTTTAGCAAACTCCCTTAACACTTTATTTTGAATTTGCCTTCTTGCAAAATGTTCTCCATTGCCATTAAGGCAAACAGCAAGATACACATTTCTTTTCAAAGGAAGTAGGAGTCAAGGTGTGTTCATAATGTATTGGCTTATTCAGTTTGGAAGAGTTCTGCCTGTTGTCCTGTTCCCAGCCCCCTTACCTTTTTTAAAGGTTTCAAACAGTATTAATGCATTTAGGTCAGATACAGCTTTTCTATAAAGGATATTACATGGATATATGTAGAAACTTTGATATCCAAAATTGGCTGTAATACTGTATAGTTCTCATCATCTCATCAGAAAAAATAAAGTATACTGCATAAATTCCTGCAATTTAAATCTGCTTATTTGCTGTGGATCTCTGTCCCTCTCTAGTGGCTAGAAAATAGATGTGAGTTAATACAATTCTTATCTTTTTAGCACAAATTCTGGAAACTCATCTTAACACCTGAAAATGCTGAGCTCAGTCAGGGCCTTTCTTTTTTGTCTAAATTATAAACAGAGGACATTTTATTTTGATTTGTGCATTATGATGATATCCAGTATCACTAGCAAAAATTTGCAAGATGTTTGCTCAGATAACAAGTGTGGAATACAAACAGATTTTTCTTTTTCTCAGAATCTTCCCTATTGCCATTATTTGTTACTTGGTGAGATTGGAACAACACATCTGTAGCGTCTTACTAACTTCTGAGTTACAGCTAGCTAGCCTGTTTGATCAAGGAGCCACTGAAATTTTTCCATTGGTGATATAGACTGCTGTATACTACATTTAAGCCTACTGATCCAGCTTGCTTTTCTTATTATTTTGGCACAAGCCCTTTAGATACATTTGCAGACCTAGTGGGATACTGAAGCCACAGCCTAAAAACTGTGAAGAGCCAGTAGCCATGGTATTTCTCATTTTGAAACGTGTATTTTCCTTGAGCCTTTCATTATGTCAGATAGCAACCTAACTACATTGCAGCTATTTTTATGCCCACGCAAATACTTTATTACTTATTTAACAAAAATTGTTGGAAATTAAACTGTCTATATAGCCTCTAATGATGCATTTTGGAGATTTGATACCTCCTGGGTTTTAATACTGCAAAATTAAATCCTTTCAATAATAAAGGGAGTAATTTCAAGTTAAATGTCCTGCAGTCTCAATCTTTTTCACCCTGTAAACCAAAATTAGTAATGACTGGACATTTTACCATTTGAAAATAGAAACAACTGGAATACTGAAAAATATGCAAAATTTTAGCTAATCCTGATGAATTCCATTAGATCTATTTTATTGTTATATATAGGAAACTTTATTATAATATACTGATATTTATGCATAGCTTAGTACTTTAGAGTGAAGGATTCTGGGATCCAAATCCAGGGATCCTGATCCAGATCAGAACTGTTTTATGTATTATTTTTGTGAAAAGATCCTGTGACAGCAGTCAAAAAAATAAAATCTGAGTGTGATGAGACACACATTTTCTTAGGGTACTTTATTCTAATTGTGTTGATCTAGTCTGTGACTTTTACTTCAGTTATAATGCTCTGAAACTTAGATGTTTTATTACTAAATAGGAGTTTGGCTTTTATAATGTCATGAGAAATGTCTGTTATTTCAGAAAGTAGAATACATGTTCTTAAGGGACAATACTCACTTCTAAGTGCACTGTCTCCCTATAGTTTATATGGTCATATTCTGCTTTTGCATAGCATAGCCAAGCAACTTACATCATGACTGCTTCAAGACCATCCATTACAGATCATAATGCTTATCAGCTTCAGAAAAGGCCCACAAGGTGGATGTGAGGACAGAACATGATCTGTAAACGTAGTGATTCTAGCTTTAAGATGGAGACTTTGGGGGATTGCGTGGTCCAAAAATTAAAAGTTAAATGTCTTCACTTAGATTTCTGTAAATGTTGTTAGCCTTTAATTGCAGTCTTTCCAGACCTTTGCTTTCTCATAGATTTTATTGCTGCAACAGTGCTAGCAGTTAATTGTCAGATTGTTGTTGTCTCTTTAGATGTCGAGTATGCGACTTCGCCACCACAAATATGAATAGCTTGAAATGCCATATGAGGCGTCACCCCCAGGAGCATCAGGCAGTGCAGCTAATGGAACAGTACAAGTATGTAACGGTTTGGATTTAGCAAAAAGCTGTGATAGTAGTGATTTTGTATTCAAGATATAAGGCAGAGTTCAGATTATAATCTTTTCCCTCCTAGATGCACTCCATGTTCCAGTGACTTTTTTTTTTTTGAAAGAAGGAAGAAAAGAGATTTGATGGGGGACATCCCTCTTTCTTTCCAAAATGGCGTAATACATAAACTGCTTATTGCAAGAGGCTTCTTGACTGCGTTACCTGCCAAAGCATGCTCAGAATTGTTTGGGAGAATGTGTGTGCCAAAACCACTTCTAACAATTATTCATGGGCACTGGAATGTAACAATTTATGTTTTCTGGCTTTGTTTAATATCCTACTCTAGGCACAACCCTGGTAAGAGTCCAGATTTGAATCACACTGCCCTAAATAAAAGTAATATGAGTGGCTATTATGTTACCCATAATATCATTTCATTTAATATACGTCATATTCTAGATAATGATCTTGAAGTGTAGAGCATCAGACTAAAAGTTGTTGAGTTTCTGCCTTTGATGTTATATGCTAAAGCAGTCAACATCATTTAGCTCATGCTCTCAGCAAAGTAAATCTGGTAGTAAATAATCTGTTTAAATTAATGCACTTTAAAAAAAGACTAATTAAAAGGGGTTAAAAACACTGAACTGCTGCTTCATTCACCATGTATCAACCTATGAAGCCCAGCTGTACAAGTGGTGCAGAAAAAAATTATATAACATCACATAATAAAGAAATCAGTGGAATACATATGCATATAGAATGGATTCAACTTTTTTTTTTTTTTTTTTTTTTTTAAGCTTGTGTTTTGCAAAATCTCATTTTGGCCTAATGTTATCCATAAGTGAACAATGAGGTCTGCCTTTTATCTTACTCTTAATAGTGGCATTGTTTTGAAAAAGTGTTTTCAGAAATACTAAGATTTTAGATCTGAGGGTGAAGTTGTCTGTTTTTGAAAGCTGTTTTATTAACAAGGCTTCAAATTAGAAGGAAAAAGGAAAAATGGTATGTGCCTTCTAAATCAAGTAGTAGAGATAAGTTGGGCTAGACAGACATGCCTGTTGTTCCACAGCAGGACAGAATTACCTTCCTACATAAAAGCAGCAGTGGAGTGATGCCATCTAGTATCATCCCTCTCTTTCACACTGAAGGAACCAGTTTATCATCTCAGAAACACTTGCAAAAAATGCTTCCTTTTTTGTAGGTTCATGTATGGAAAAAGTCCTGTGGGATTTGTTAGGTTATTTGTGTCTGTAAGTATGCAATATATTGCTACACAAATATTTACTTTCCAAGGTTTTTCAGCTGTTCTGCACAGAGAAGGAAACATTTTTTGTTCTGTCCTGAATCCTGTTATGTATTTATCTGATTGCCATTAATAGTCTGAATTTGCAGCTGCTTTTAGAAAGAGGGATTGGATTATTGAGAAAAAGAAAGATGTACCAAATTATTACTCGCATTACGCATTTGTAGTTCTGTTTAATTTACTGAAGTGTATGCTGAAATCTTGTCCCTAAACTAAGTAATTGGAATTGTATACATAAAATCCTTACATCCTAAAAGCGTAAATTAACTTTAAGAGGACCAAAAATACAACTAAAATTTGAAAAGTATTTCTCAAACTGTCATTCCTCAAAAGATAAATACAGTTTAATAACTAGGATTTTTTAGGATGTTATTTTTTCTAAATTTTATGTGTAAAAATTCAAACTGAGTTGAAGAACAAGACAGCATACCTTATAGGACATTGTTTTATAGGGAGCTAGAAAATTTGTGGTACTTCGACCTGATGGACCACTTTGTGGGCAAAACTGTCATGTGTACGAGTTTCAGTCTGCAAATAGATTCCAGAACCTGACTGGATGCTGCCCTGGGAACCTGATGGAGCTTATCCTGCTTGAACAGCTGGTTGGAGCTGGATATTCTCAAGGACTGCCTTCCAACTTCCGCAATTCTGTGATCCTCAAATAAGCTAATACATGCTGCACCAAGAAAGGTTTTATCAATTCTGTTTAAATTAGCAGTGCTAATTATTACAATTTCTCTTGGTTCAGAACAATTGCAGACAAAGCTCACTATCTGCCTGCCAGCTGCCATACAGACATACTCCACGTTTCTGTAGTCATTAGAACTATTTCATTTTTGCAGTATTTAAACAGATTTAACAGGCCAAATAGGTAAGATTTCAGTTAAATTGTTTAAAAAGTCTAAAAAGCCAATCTTAAATTCTCAGACTCCATAAATTACATTGTAAAATGAAATTTTGCAAACTTATTTCACCTAGTTATGAGGATTGATGTGTATCTTGCTGCTTCCTCATGGGAAACAAAAAGAAAATTACTGTTATAGTAAAGCTTAACTTTCAAATGCATCTCTTCTCCACTTCTTTTCCTTAGGTGTTCTCTCTGTGGATATGTATGTAGCCATCCTCCTTCCCTGAAGTCCCACATGTGGAAACATGCAAGTGACCAAAATTATAACTATGAACAAGTCAACAAGGCTATTAATGATGCAATTTCACAAAGCAGCAGGTATGTCAGGTCTGCTTTCAAACCTAGTATCTAGACTTCTCAAATAAGCCAATTCTGATCCAAAGTAAAATTCCCATCAAGAAGCAACTGCTGTACATTTTGATAGTTGTTTTGGTTTTTATTATTTTTTCAGGTTTCAAGGACAGCTTCCTGACAAAACCTTATTAGAAGGCACAGAAGAAAGTACAGTATCT
Organism: Phasianus colchicus; assembly: GCF_987193195.1. Taxonomy (NCBI): domain Eukaryota; kingdom Metazoa; phylum Chordata; class Aves; order Galliformes; family Phasianidae; genus Phasianus; species Phasianus colchicus. Next base: position 10,053,845 of record NC_143448.1, read on the forward strand.
ATTCTAGGAAGTTCAGACAACCTGGTGTCTTTTACAGAGTCTATTAACCATACTAATAATGAAATTTCAGGTTCTGATGAAAATGAAAAGCCTAATTTGATGAATACCTCATGCAGTTTAGAAAAGAACTCCACTCTACCCCATCTTGGCACAGAATATTGTGTTCTTCTCTTCTGCTGCTGTATTTGTGGTTTTGAGTCTACCAACAAAGAAAATCTGCTAGGTCACATGAAAGAACATGAGGGTGAAATAATAAATATTATCCTAAATAAGGACCACAGCACAAATCAGAACACAATCTAGGTAAAGCAGTAAGTTGAAGAGAGGGTTTCCTAGAGTGAATATTTACTTTCTTTGCTAATTTTGCTTGAGAAACTAAAGAGAAGAATTGCAAACAAAACTTGATTTCCCATCCTAAGTCCTTGTTTCACTAAGAATATAAAATTTTAACCAGGGATTGATGAATCATTTTAGAAATAAATACTGGGAGCAGGAAAGAGAACAATCCACATTAACCTGTTATTTGTCTACATGGTGCCAAGAATGCAGGATTGTTGCTTTTTTTCCTTTCATTGACAGGTACTGGTCAGTAACAATGTATTAGTACATTGTGTTAAAACCCAAAGGTATGAAAGCTTTATATCATCTGAAAAGCTTTGGTGTTTTCCAAATATTTAGGCAAATAACTTTTTTTACTCTCTTTTTTGAAACTGGCAACACACCAGATACAAATTCACAATATGGTCTTATCTAACTCAGCCTGGATTCCGGAAGGTAGAGAGGGGAGGTGGGTGAGGACATGTGTGTGCTTGCACATACGCCTAGGCATTTCATTTTCCCCAGTCTATTTTTAAGGCTTTACAAACTCCAAGCTGTGTTTCAAAAAAGAGTGGTATCCTATCTGTTGATTTAGAGCACCAGGAACTGAGTAGCCTAGAAGCATTTTGCTAGTAACTATTTCTCCAATTGGATCCTAATAGTATATATCTTTTTAATTGATTGTGTGTAAAAGATCCTTTATAATTATGACCTGCTGTATCTTAAGGGCTTTATTAACACATTCAGCAGAACTATTTAAAAAAAAAAAAAAACTTAAAAACAAACAAACAAAAAGCAGCACCGAGCATCTCATATGTCACTTGTAACTTGCAGTGATTATTTTGCAGTACATGAGGACTCTTTTCTAATGAGATCAAGGTGTTAACAAATATTGCTACAAAGAGATTTTTAAACTTATGTAGATCCCAAGGATGTAGATGAGGATGAGCTGGGATTTTGAGTAATGCCTACATGTTTTGGAGTTCTTTCAAAATCCCACTGGCTGCCTAAATTTCCCATTTGTGTGGCAGTTGTCACTGTAGAAATAGTTCATAGAAAGAATCTTCCTACAGAAATTTATATTTCAAAAAATAAAACATGGCAAACAATATTTTAAGCAAAATAATCAAAAACAGTCAGTTGTAGAACAAATTCTGCTAGTTTATAAATACGAGTTTGTAAAGAGAATTGAGGATTACTTTGTTTTCTAAGGAACACATGGAAGTCTCTCTCCCTTTTTTCTTTCCCCCTGCTAACAGCAGTCTGCAGTAGAAGATGTTTATCTACATTTGGGGATTGTCAGTGGGGATCAGGCTAATTACCAGGCAAATTTTTGAGGTTATGTATATGTTTGGCTACCTAAGTTGTTTGAGATAGACATTTCAATTGAATGAAATAGTAGCACATCTGGATAAGCCCTTTCATAACATGATTTAAACTTTCTAGCGTGGCTATTTATTTCTGCTTTTAAAGAATGGCAGTAGCACAGAAGCATGCCTAGTTCCTGACAAGGGAATGCAGTTACCTGATTTTTTTATTAGCTTATTACTTAAAAATGACTTGCTCTTAGAAAAATAGCATTTTATTTCCTATTTGTGCATTTCTGCTAGCAGAAAATGAGCTACAGCAGTAAAACCAAGGTGCTGTTTGTACATGTATGTAGCACACAGTCTGCTGTGCACTGCTGACTGAAAGTGGCAAAGAGGAGAAGAAAAAAGCAAGTCTGGTTACAACTTTATGATATAGCATGAAATCTAAATGCTAGGGCAAAAGGCATGAAGATTCCAGCTACATTTTGTGGTTTTTGTTTGTAAGTGATTTCCTTAACTTGTTCTTTGGATTAAATATATATTGCTTTGTTTATAAATTAGCTATTGGAAAGTATATATTTTACTTCAAAAACTGGTCATGATATAACATCAAAGCATTTTTATAAGGTATTTGAGATACTTTAACTACAGATGTGAAGCAAGTACTATTTTATGTTAAAAGTTATATTTCATATTTCTACAAAAGGATTTTACATTTGAAAAACATGATTTATTCACATCATGTCAAAATGAATTAGAGATAGTTAAACTCTACCAGTCAGTATGCACAGAAACCATAGTTTGCCACATTCTTATTTTTGCATAAAGGGATAGTTATATAAGGTTGCTCTGCTAGTGAGAGAGAAAAGGTGAAAAACTTGTATTCACAAACTAAGAAGAGAAGCAAGTAGCTTCAAAGTTAACAGTTTGGGTCTACGTTCAGGCCACACTTGCAGCAGTAAGTATAATGCACCAAGACTCCTTGTAATGGGATTAGGAACCAAAATGTATCTATTTACAATTGCTCTTTGCTTTTTTTCTGTTAAACCATGGGTTACTGCGCAATAGTATAAGCTAGTTGCCTCTAAAAACCGCTATTAATCTTCCAAATGCTAACAAATTCTTCTTTCCTGGAAACACAGAAGCATTTCTAACTGTCTCCGGGCTGCTTGCTGTTAGTTACCCACTCACAATTCCCATGGCCTTTATCAGAAGTTCTGCATGTGAAGTAATTATAGGCTTAGTTTCTGAAAGCAAAGTATTTCTCAGGTTATCTGCTTTAGAAAGTATATGGTTGGCTTGGCTGCATGTTATATAAGGGTTTTTCAAGCACATTTCAAAGTCACTAACACTGCAGTCTTCCCCTTTTTTTAAGCTTTTAAAATATTTTTTGGCTCTTCTGTCACAGCACTATCAGCTGATCAGCTTTTCTCTTCCTGTTTGTTTTAATTAGAGTTTAGGCCGCAAAATGAACTGTTACTTATAGCTTTGATTTTAAATGCCTGTACTTCTACTAATGAGAAAACTTCATTCATACTAGGCTATAATGATAAATAGGTGCATATTTCATCTTTCAGATTTATGCTTGACCTGGAGTAATGGGATTCAGTCAGAGTTATTGTATTTTCCTCTTTCAGAAGCACTTATTTAATCATTTTTTAAAATGTACAGTTGGTGCTCAAAGTAACATTTGTTAAGATATATTTAATAGAAATTTACATTTGCATTTGATATTCATGGACATGGGTACATGTATTTTTTTAAGAAAAGGTATTGTAACACTATGGCACTGCTTTTATAGCCAAAGTATAAAAAAAAAATTACAAAACTGACATGTAAAGACTGCAGTTAATGCTGATACTGTATCTTATTAAATAGGATGACTTCTGTTTTATGAAATTATCCAGCACATTAAGCTGCATGCCTTAAGCTCTCTAGGATTGTGTTCCTAATAGATGACTGTTTGGAACTATGAAGCAAAGTCTGTAGTACTACTTTAACTACCTTCTGAAATACTGTACAATGTTAGAATAATTTATTTTGCTTTACAGGAGTTTGTCACGTATTGACTTTAATATTGTATTTTGGTAATAAACTTTTTTTGTTAAACACTTTAGTCACTTTTATTAGACCTGCATGAAATACTGTTATATTGGAAAATGATCACTGAACCAATGTTTGGAGAGATGGGAATGGGTTTAAATCAAAAAGTATTTGAAATACTTTTATTACCATTTCACACTATTGAGTCAAGATAGTAGAGTTAATACTGTTGAAAGAGTTAATAATACTGATGATAGAGTTAACACTTTTAACAAGTTTTGTAAAAGTAACAGTGGTGATGAAACATGAGACTACTGAAACAAGTCACAATGTGAGGGAGCCTGCATGCAGTTATGGAGCAACACTGAAGGACAGAACTGTGCCTTCAGATTTCATAATGCAGCTAGTGGGAATCTTGTCCCCAGTTTAAATGGAGTGAAAGCCTTATACTGTGTTCTTTTTTCAGGTAAGTGATGGACTTGTGCTTATCCATCATGTAAGCTAAGTTTTGCAACTTAATTTTAATCACATAGTGTATTTCTTGGCCTTGCAGATTTTCCTCCCATCTCCAAAAAACAAACAAACACACACACACAAGTCTGCTGCTGCTGGCCAAGGAGAGAAAGTCTCACTGGAGTCCCCACTACTTGTGTTATCATGGCTTGCACTGACATAAACAGGGTATTTTACTTCTTTTTTTGCTACTCTTATGGCCCTGCACCAATTACGATTAAAAAAAAAAACAACTGGAACTGCAAACACGTTTAGATGCTACACTACAGAATGCTGTGTTGTACAACTTTTTCACATTTTCTTTAATGTAAAACCTGGAGAAAAAAAAGTCATGGAATCCAGGTACTATCCATTCATTGGGTTGAAATACCATGTTCCCTTCACCCTAGCAAAACAGCCTCAGCAGAACATATTCTACCCCCCACAAATATCCTGGTCTTGTGATTCTGCTGGTATTCTTCTCTGCTGCGCATACATACTCCCACACCTTCCCTCCCAGGGTGGCTGCTCATAGAGATGGATCAGGGCACACAGCTTGCTTGGACAGAGCTGTGCTGGAACCTAGCAACTGCAGGACTGCTGGGAATTGGGAGAAAATGAGTTAGAAGCCCTGCCACTCCACTGGGAAGGGAATCACAACAACGCGGCAACGTCCCATAGCTTTGGAAGGTAACATAGTGAGAATTAACTGCTTAAAAGGTAATGCAATATGCTGCTCTTTACAAAAATACACATACTCAATCATTTGTTTGATTCATATACAGTATGTTAATTTTAGCAAACACCTGACCTGCATGACGAGGCTGTAGTTTTGATGCTATTCATAATACATCTAATGCCTGTAATTCTACAGTTTCAGTGTATGTCTGATCAGTTCTAAACTGACTTGTAGTAGAAATTTTTAACTAACTGGGGATCTTAATCAGATAAATTAAAAGAAAACAGACATTCCATTTCTTCTAAAAACTAATTATAAAACATAGCATGCGTGCAAAGATAGATCCTTAAAATCTTCCTGACTTCGCATGTTCTGAGATGTTGGTCTGACAGCTCCGAATCACTGGGGTGCCTACAGTTTGCTTTTCCCTGAATTTCTGCCTGTTTCAAACACTGGTGTCTAACTAATTGTGGAACCAAAAAGCAAGTATTGCTGAACTGCAAAATGGTGATGGAAAAGCACCTGACCGTTGTGCTGAAGAAGTAAACTCCACTTCAGCCCGTATCACGGTATTTGCGTGGATATGGGGGAAATCTGCTTTGTGCGATCGGATGTGGGAGTCAGCATTCGGGTAAGATTTTAGGGGGAAACTTTCTGCTATGACAAAAAGCTTTAAAGGCGCTGCAATAAGGGTTGCACTCGTTAAGTCGGAACGCTTATTTTGGGGCGGGTCTGCAGCTGGGCGCTGCCGCCGGTATCTGCTCCCACAGAACCCCGTCCGTTCCCTCCTCGGAGCCCGCAAGCATTAGGGGAGGGCGCGGCCCGGCCCGCAGCGCGCCGCTCCCCGCAGCCCCTCCGCTCCGCCCGGCAGAGCGAGCGGCGGCCCCGCGTCCGCCCCCACCCCCGCCCCTTCCCCTCCTCGCGGCGGGGCCCGGCACATCCGCGCAGGCAGCGCCGCCACCAGCCGCCACAAGCCGCCGCCCCGCGGCCCCGGGAACGCCGGCAGGTACCGGGGGGCGGTGGGGAACGGGGCGAGGCGGGCTGGCGGCGCAGGCCGCGGCGAGCGGAAAGGCGGCGCCGCGCGTCGCTGCCCGCCGGGCCCGGCCCGGCCTCCGGAGCGGCGCGGAAGGGAGCGGCGGCCCAGGCCCGGCCCCCGGGGCCGCTCCGCTCCCGGTGCGGCTCTGGCGCGGGCCCTCGGTCCCCTCAAACACCCACCCACCCACCCGCCCGCCGCCGCCTCCCCGCGCGATCCCGCGCCGCAGGGCCTGACCCGACCCGGCCTCACCTCGTCTCGGAGGCGGGACCGCGGCTTCCCTGCGCCTGGCGAAAGCGATCCGTCCGGCACGAGGCGGGAATGGAAGCTGGCTGAGCCAGCTTAAGAAAGCGTGCTTGCGATGACCGGCTTGCCCCAATTACGGTGTTATTGTGCTTTCTACAAACCAGCTGCTTAAAAACGCCGTAGGTAAATGCTCACCTCCCTCCAGGTGTTTTTGGCTTGGGGAAAGGAAAAAGAGGTGAAGCCGATTCAATGCCAAAAAGCCGTGCGGTTGAGGCTTGTTTCTCAGACGATAAGCGCCGTTACTCGCTCGCTCTCGTGCGAACCGTAACAGCGGTGTTTGCACCACGGAACGTTAACGTTCGAGCATGCAAGACAGGAAATCACCGTTTCCCAAATACAGAATGGCAGCTTGAAACAGTTTCGCTGGTGGACCACTCACAGAACAGAGAGCTGTCAATGGGCAAAAGAATGACTAGCTGCTTTTTTTTTTTTTTTTTTTTTTTTTAATGTTTTTGTATTTTATGAGGCTTTGATAGTACAAAACATCAAAGATGTCTGTTGTCTTTTTTAGCACATGTTCTTTGGCAACGTTTTTGCATCCCACAGCCCACTTTTTTGGGATTTCTTGAAAGCCAAGACTTAAACAAATGGCTGTCTATTTTAGGTACCCACGAAAATACCCTGAAAGAACCTTTTTTTTTTTTTCTGTGAAAGGCTCACTCTTCATGATTTTCGAAGCAATGGAGCCTGATGTGCGTTCTGAGTCAGGAACCCAAAAGTGAGGGCAGCCAAAACTATGAACCATTCTGAAAACCTTGTCAAGAGCATGCAAGATTGTGAACTGGAATCTCTGCAGATTTAGGGTAATTTCATTTAATGAATGAATGTAATTCATTTAAAGGTAAATGTAATTTCATTTAATATCTGAGTTGTTAAAAAGAAAAAGAGACAACATGGAATTATTATATTTTGGTAAGACACATTCCACTCAGTTACAGTTTTGTAACTTAAAGTCTCTTATGGCATAAGATACAGTTCTGTTCTCATACAGAAATTTCAGACATTCATACAGTAGTAGCTGAATGTTTGGGTAGGAAGATGCATTCTGTTTATGTGTCCACCTAGGAGTCAGACTGAAGAATAATAAAGTCACTGTCATCATGACAACCATAAGACAGAGAAAGGGTGGAAAAGTCCCAGAAGCAGATGAAGATCAGCCTTCAGAGGAGAAGAATGTGAAGTCTGAGGGGAAAATTCTGTCTGGTGGGTAAATGAACTGGCTTGTAATCTTATGGCTTTCTGGTAGCATTTGGCTTCAGGTTTCTGTCTTAGGCACATGGGTTAGGACGAGGTACATACCAAATAAATTTTCATACTTGAACATCTGTTACCAAAATGAACTGGATGAGACTAAGGGTATGCAGACTACTGCACAACACTCTCACCTCCATTTTAAAACCCTAATTTAAATTTAATTTCAAGCAAAAATTGTTCTGTCTGTTTAGTAATAGTGACATGCTATCAGATGTCATATAGCAATCATAGGTTCTTGAAGATATAGAAGTCATCAGTAACAAAAGAATTTGAAGACCTCTGACAAACTGTACTTAAGTATAAGCAAACTGCACATGAAATATTAATTTAACTGCAAACTCTCACCTGTAGTACAGAACAGACTATCTAGATGAGTTTAAAAGAGAGACTTTAAGTGTCTTCATTTGAGGATCTGTTTAAATAATGAAGTACTAACAGTGTTCTTTGGATTTATAACTTCAGAGTTATCAGAGTTTTGATTTTCAATTTTGTTTGGGTTTTATTAGTTTAAGGAACTTTTTGACCTAAATTCTCAGAGTTCCTGTATTTTTGGTAGATGAAAGTAACCTCAGTTGCTTGCACACAAGTACAATGTTATTGTCCAGCCCTCAGCTCCATTGAATTGTGTATTTGCTACTGTTTATATAGATGTAGCACACAGTATGAAATAGCCGTTAAAGGGACAGAATTCCAGATCACTAAAATCCATATTAAGTCTTATATCAACATTAAAAAAAATCATGAATGTATACAATGCTTACAGTGCAATACTAATGCAATAGTTGAGCTGCCTGGAGACGCAACCTTTTCTTCCCTTTGTTCTGTCTGTAATCTCATTCTGATGTGAAAAGGAGATTATCTGCATTTCAAAACTTGACACTATCATCAAAGGCTGCTTTGGCCACTGTTTGGTCTCCTTGCGAGTGCTTACTGAAACTTCTGAGCCTTCAAAGTTTTTTTTTAATTAAAAAAAAAAAATACCCCTCCTCTCTCCTCCTCTCCCTCCCAAAAAAAAACCAACTGGCAGCTATACTAAGAAGTTTGAAGATCTCAATGTCTTTGTGATGTAACAGTCATCTTGTATAGCTCTAATTAGAAATGCTGCCCTGGAGAATATTTCAATTTAGATTTACAAATTAGATGTTATTTCTCTATTTGTATAAAGTTGTTGTGTTCTTAAATTCTAACTGTATTTCCAGTTAAGGCACACCTTATTTCGCTTTGCATGTATTCTTAGTTCTTGCATGAAATAATAAAGACACATCTCCATAAAGAGCTCTGAAATTCCAATGTCCTGATGCCTAAGAAATGTAAATTATACTAGCACAGACAGTGTATAGATGAGTTTCCAAAGTTCACTGAAGTTGAATTATGACTTCACAGTTACACAGTCAAATATTTCTCTTCCAAGATCATACAGGTGGAAAGCTGTGGAATATACTTTCACTAACTGTTGGTGGAATTGTTGCCATCTTTCTTGGACTTCTTACTTCTGTTTATGTTGCTACACTGCATGAAAATGACCTGTGGTTTTCCAATATTAAGGTAACGTTTATTTTCATAGAGCATTAATAAGAGTGTTAGTTGAAAATTCATTTAGTTATCTTGCAATTCTTCAGAAGCATGGAATATTTCAATTTTTTTTTTTTTTTAATTTGGTATGTAAAATCAGGAGCTATACCTCCCTCCTCGCAGCTTTTTATATCTTCAGTCATTTCTGTTAATATCATTTAACTGTTTTTCTTCTGAATACATTGCTAGACAACTATGCCGTTACTTTCCTACCTCAGGAATAGCAATGGTTCTTTCAGCAAGTAATCATTATCTAGAAGAGAGTTTAACAGTCTACTGTATGTTGTTTTATAATCATCTCATGCATCCAAAGCAATCCAAAACTACCAGCACCACAAAGAGATAAAACAATATGCAGAATCTGGCACATAATCCTTTAATTGTAATTATGCTGTGATCTTGTAATGCAATTTAAGCAGTCCCTTACTAATCAATACTAATTTTATGGAAGAATATCCTAAATGTGCAAAACTCAGAACATATTTCAAACATTAACCAATGTCAAACCAACATCTACAATGTAGGGGAAACCAGCTCTGGCTGGTTTTCTCCCTAGAATCATTTTATGGGAAAATAATACAGCTGTACACACATCTAAATTTAACCAGTGAAAAGAATTAGGTGAGTCATTTTCCTTTGAAGATGCCTAAAATAAGTAGATTTTTTTTAGATCTACATATAAAATGGAACAACTATATTTAACTGGAATACTTGTATTGCAATATGTGTATTTTTTATCCTAGGCACTCTTCCTATCCAAGACACACATACACAACGAAAATAAAAATAGTTGGCACTTACTGAAACAACTGCTGCTGTATTGTACATGCAATACTGTGCTGTATGCACTGACATCTTTCTTTGAATATAGAATCACAGAATTCTTTGAGTTGGAATGGACCTTTAAAGGTCATGTAGTCCAACTCCACTGCAATGAACAGATGCCTACAGCTAGATCACTGGATGTATGTATTGAAGGTGCACCTCAAGTAAACTCTTTTGGAAACATGTTCTACTATGAAAACAATAGAAAGGGAGGAATTTTATCATCTTTTCTGTCAGCTATCATTGTTTGTTCAAATGCAAACTCTGAAGAAGCCTTAAACAGGAATGAGCCAAGGCCACATAGCAAATGAGTACTGTAACACAAACCATTTCAGGGTTTTCATTTGTTCTTCATCCCTTTTGAGTAAGCATTTAGTCTTCTGATACAAAATTCTCTTTTAATAATGTGGCTACTTACAAGAGCCCAAGAATAAAAGTAACAAATCTTAAGTCTTTCAGACACGCGGGATAAGAAGACTGGGATTCCTTCTCTGAGTGCTTATATTGTCTCTCTTTACATTCTGAGAATAAAAGAAAGATGAGAAAAAGTGGAGAAACTGGTAGCCAGCTAATTAGAACTTCACAAACTAAACGTGAGCCATAACCAGAAAAAAATAGCAGTCCAGAACTTTTGTAGTATCTTTCCAAAGGAGTACACATTGAGTGGTCGTTGGGTACATTTACTCTGAATTGAAAGTATGATCTAAGTGGAACCATGCCATCCTAACAGATGGATGCGAGGTTCACTGGCCAAGAGACCATGTATGTGGATTAAATATGTTTGCTGAAGGCATGATTTGCAACCAGAAACATTGATAGCAGCTGTCTACATAGGGTTGTACAGTTGAGGAAGTTTTCAAATCTTTCTATCCTAAATCGAACAGCTAAAAATATTTTCAGTAACACAAACTGTGCTTTAGTTTTGTGAAAAAAGAAAATACATTAGAGCTTTTCTTGTACTCTTTATTTTTTAAAAAAACTCAACTAAAACTGTGGCTGCTTGCTAAGTGTTCTGAATGACTTGGCTAAGGAGCTTGAGGAAACCTGAGTTCTAGACTTTGCACTGCCTTTGAGAGGAAGAGTCCTTTATATTTTGTTTTGAATGCTTAATATTATTAGAATACAATTGCATAAATTAAAATTATATGCAATTCCATATGTGTCCTGGAGAATTTTTTTTCTTCTAATATTGGTAACTTCTTTTTTGAGCACTTAGAAATTGAACCTACATTAAGGCAAACATGCTCTTACAATGCTTACCCATAAGTCTATATGTTTTTTATTGACATGGAGTACTAGGAAAAGTATAAATTGCTGTAAAACTGGAAAAGTCTTGTGAGTGAATAAAACAGATGTTATCTTAGCATGAAACAGATGTAATACTCACTAGTGTTTGTCTCATAAAGTATAGCATTTGGTTGAATGCAGCTGGTGCCAGGATTACAAATTAATCATGTTTGAATGCATTTTTGCTAATTAGATCCCCCTCTGTGACTACATTCTCCTCCCTAATAAATTCCAAATGTTAACATTCCTTTTTTTTTTTTTTTTAAGACTTAAAATCAGCCGCTTTTTTGGTATTAGAAAACTTTTCAGTAGTGATGAATTTGAAAGTAGAGCTCATTCAAAATGCAGCACTCTCATTTTGCTAAGTATGTTGCTTTTACTATTTAGTGCCAATGTTGGTTTCTTCTGCTGATATTATAAGAATTTGTATTCCAGACAGCTGGAAAGTTTAATTGTGGACTTGTTCTGAATCAGATGCATTTTTATCTGTTGATTTTTCTCAGACCAGAGCTAGTACTGATTTCTTTTGTGAAGTTAACTTCAATAAAACACATATTTTGAGATAAGATCCTGACTTGGGCAGTAGTGGCAGTAGGGCATTTTCTGTCTAGCTTTATTTTAGCTCTGAAATAGTATGGATTCTGTGCCAGCAGAAGAGATGGGACCATGTAGGGAGGTAAAGGTCTTAGGATTCTATGCAAGGTTTTAACCAGAACGGCATTCATAAAAATACCAGAAAACAGTATCATTCTATTATTTCAGTAATGTTCTTTTGTAAAGAAACCTGAATTAATGAGATTATCTTCAGAAATCTCAACCAAAGCTCTTAATGTATGTCTTGCTTACACCACATATGGGAATCTCATTGGATTTTCAAATCTGGATATCAACCATTTCTAATTGACTGTTTCTCAGAGATAACTGCAGGAATGCTTTTTAATAAACTACTAAAATGATAACTGCTAGTAAAATCATTTTCTAAAAGATGCCTGTTATTTCTCATCAAATTAGCTGTTCATGCAGTCTTATCTTGGTTAAACATGGTCTGAATTTGTTAAATTTCATCAAATCTTCACAACTGATAAATTAATAAAAGGAAACAAAAAAGAGATCTTGTTCTGACTAGTTTTATCTAGAAGAGCTTTCATGCCTTGCTTGACCCCACCTGCTACAATATCAGCCAAGAAAAAGTCAGAGTTTGAGGTGCACCTAATTTGCATGATTTGAACATTTTAGATTAAAAAATAACTCCACCAATGTCTAAAAACAACTAAATACTCAGTTCTCCTTTTATCCAAAATTTAAGCATAATAACATGAGAGTAACAAACAGCTGACTTCCAACAAGAAACAGCATTTAGCAAGTGGGCAGCAGCATACCCTGCCAGCTGAGATCCCAGAGTTGGGATTATGTTGTAGTCCCAAGTATAACATACTGACTTAATCAAGCCTTATGGTGGCAAAGTGGTGGCCATGAACACTACAGGATATCCACATCTGGAAAAAAACATTAATATTGCATGGAGCACACATATGCAGTTCTAAACTCCAACTGTTGGCTACTGCACCCATCTAAACATTGAATATTACAAAAATTGTAAAATATCTAAAATGTTTCAGATTTGTATATTGGTAACACAAAAGTCATATACATTGCTATGCTAACAGAGGCATCAGCATCTCCAGCATTTGCCTCTCACCCAACTGTGCACTTATTTTACCTTTATTTAAACTAAGTTTAATAGAATGAACTCAAATACTCAAACCACTGTGTGGGCCAGTTTCCCCCATGTAGACAGTACTGAAATCTGAAATAAATTTTCTATTCTAAAATTGGCACTTCAGTAATGGATTGGATGAGTATCCAATCAAATTCATTGAATCAGGATTTTAGAAGGCTACTTCTGTAGGTTACTTTAATGTCATTGGTAGCAAAGGTCACTAATTACCATACCCATCAGATTGACTTAATGGAAGAAAAAAACTGGCTTCATGTTACTGTGAACAGCAAATAGAAATTAAATTTATTATTGAATTTTCACCTACAGGAAGTTGAAAGAGAAATTTCATTCCGAACAGAATGTGGACTTTATTATTCCTACTACAAACAGATGATTCAGGCTGCTTCCATCCAGCAAGGTATTGTAAACTGTGAAGTAAGTTTTACTTCATGTTGCCAACAGACTGTTCTTAACATATTTTCAAATGTGGCTGAGGACAAAGAATGCCTTAGGTTTGAAAGATGATGTAATGACTGTACTGGAAACAGATTTGTTCTATTTATCCACCAGGGAGCCACTAAGATATGGACATGATCTGTTTCACAGTGGTCCATTAGTTTCTATGCCACACCACCACCTTGAGGGACAACTTTCATATCTGTTCAGGTTTCAGCCTTGCTGCTTTATTCAGTACATTACTCTCATTATTATTTGTGTCTTGTTATTTAATTTACATGATGAGTTATTTGTGGGAAGGGGTAATTTTACATTGTACACCAATACATAGTAAGTGACACAATGAGCAGCTTTTAAAAGCAAACCAAATGCAATAGTGGGTTTACTATGACTGCCATATTTTCTAGATTTTTAACTTGCTCCCTCACAACTTTGCTTATTCTACATTTTTTTGTCAATATCAACATCGCATGCCTTCAAAGTAGTGACAAGAACGGTTCAATACAAACCAGTACAAATCATATATTCTGTATTAGGAATCTAAGTGTAGAAATTAATGTTTTATATGTCACTAAATACATAGTACTTGGATTAGCACTCTGATTCATATTCTAGAAGACCTCAGATGATCATAGTGATTTAGAGTATGATCTGAATCCTTGGCTCAACGTTTGCAGGGTTTGGTGAAAGATCCTAAAATACCTTTGAAAAAATTATTCACTGTTCAAATGAGGATGGAGGGGGAAAAATGACCATCTCCTATTTCAATTTCTCTTTATCATTAAGGTTTACATGGTTTAGTATATGACAATAAAACTGAATCTGTGAGGACAATTAACATACTTGAAAGAATGAATGTTTACCAGGAGGTGTTTCTCAGCATTCTGTATAGGATTCTTCCAATTCAGGTAGGCATTTATTTATGGCTTTAGACTGTAAGTGCATTATGAAGATTGTCCAGTGAATCGTAGATCTCCTTTTCAATTTTGTTTTGTTTTGTTTTTTTTCCAATTAGAAACATTTTCAATGCCTTTTTAATTTATTAAAACAAAATCTAATTCATACTAAGTATAATCCCCTCCCCAAGTGTTTTATGACAACATCAGTGTTCTTGTGTTTTACAGCAATACCTAGAGCCTGTTTATTTTTATATCTACACTTTGTTTGGACTTCAGGCAGTTTATGTCATTGCTCTGTATGTAACAAGCTGGCTTCTTAGTGGAACATGGCTTTCAGGGTTGTTGGCAGCTTGCTGGTATATTACCAACAGGTAGGTGAGAGTCAACATTCAGTTTTTCTAAAATTTTACCTCATGTCAATGATAGGGCACTAAACCTTCAGATGCATGATCAATTAGAGGAAAACTGAAACTAGGTAGCTTCTCTCTAGTTAGTCAGAATATGAAAAAAAATAATAGAAAATAATTGGCTATCAAAAAATGAGCTGAAAATGCAGTCTAGAATTTTAAAGTTTCAAGAAATTGTAATATAAATTTTTGGTTTGAGTTGATCTCAGAGAGTAGACTACATCTTTCGGATGTGTCTGAATCTGCAGATGATGTACCCTGTCTTTTCCAGCCTGAGGCGCACTAGGTGCTAAAAGACATCTGTTTATACATTCTTCAGGTCTCACCCTACTATCCCACAGCCAGCCTTTAGGGATTCTTCCAAGAGCTTAAGATCATCACACTAAGTTCAGCTTCTCTGTTTCCTTATTCCTTTATGCATTTCCAGCTCTTAGGAAAAAAAAATTGTCAGTTGAACTACCCTGGTTCTTTACCACCATTTCTCCATTCAGAGAGAAAACAGGAGGGACTGGCGTTAAGCAGGCACTGAACTACTAGAATGAAGCTAAAGCTAGTGACATGGGCTGTTTTCTGTAATAAGCAAGAAAATAAAAGTACAGTGTCAGTTCTGTCAGAAATGTTTGGTATGTTCATCAACAGTTCTAAGGAAGTTTATCTGCAAACATATCCATTCCAGAACAAATATGTGTATGTATTGTTAAAATGAGTGTTATTTCTAAGGTGAAAGTAATTTAAAAACATGTGCAATGTGTTCACATGTTTATTTCATAATGTCATCTTTTTCACTTAGAAAAGCTTTGGATTTGTCTTTTTTTCTAATAATTCATAAACAACATCTGTTACCACTTATCCAGATAGAATAAGTACATGGAATTGATTTCAGATAAACACTGACCAGGTGAAGTACATCTGAGTTGTGTATTTTACATCTGAGACTAAGCATGTCTCAGGTGTGTTACTTGTTTTGCATTTAGCAAACATTTTATCTACACAAGAGAATTTTTATTTAGTTATTTTAAACTTTGAGTTTTTATAATGATTGACCATTGGGAAGTTTATCCTAACTTCTGTAACATAGATTTTATGTTAGAGTATTGCGAAAATTACCTAAAGTTTCTGACTAGTTCAGCAGCATTAAGATCCAATGCATTAGGCTCACACTGAAGAATCTGATGGCTTAACATTCTGATATTTGCTTTTTCAGAAACCAAAAGGCAAAGTAGAATTACTTGTGACTTAAACTCCACATGCTGCACTTTGAGATTGCTCTGTTTATTTCTAAGTTAACCAGGCAGTGCTTTATCAATAAGATTTAATACATCCTACACATTTTTTAACAATAAGTAAAGTTTATGTACAACACTTGAGTCATAGAAACAATCTGTAGATCTGCAGAAGCTTCATAATTTTTTCAGAGCCAGGAATGTTTAAGGAACTAGATTAACGAGCCTACATATCTAAAACACCACAAAACACTCCCATCATTTCAACTTTTCTGTCACCAATGTTAGTGCTCTGTTTGCTTTAAATTCATGAAACTGTTTTTTACAGAATAGATACTACAAGAGTAGAATTCACCATTCCCTTAAGAGAAAACTGGGCCCTGCCATTCTTTGCAGTTCAGATAGCAGCCATCACATACCTATTCAGAAGTCATTTGCAGCCAGCTCAAGAAGTGAGTATTTCTTATAAATACAACACAGTAAAACTACTATCACAAATACTCCTGTAAAACGTGGGGGAAATTACTTTAAAAGCATTTCTAGCACTGGAGTTAATGTATGTTTGTGTGAATACATATGTCTATATACACACAAAATATATATACAAATTATGCTTTTATATATGCTATGTACATATACATAGCATAAATACAAGTACTTGAAGCTCCAAAAATACTCAAGAAAATAGTTACTGCAGTTAGAGAGCATGTATTCACATTTTAAACGTGGATTTAAAACCAAATTAAATAATTTGATAAAGAAATTAAATGTTAAATAATTCTTCTTTCCACCCTCCTAGAGGTTGACGCTTCTGGCTGTATTTGTAGCAACCTTCCTCTTTAGCTTGACTTGGCAATTTAATCAGTTTATGATGCTGATACAGGCATTGGCATTATTCATACTGGACTGCTTTGACATACTTCCCACAGCAAAGGTAAGATCATGTTTGAAAATAAGCAAACTTTTCTATGATAAAGCTAACAGTTCTGGAAATATTGCAGTAACTGGTGTAAGGCCTGTATGCCCTTTTGCTTCTGAATAATCATAGCACATGTATTTTATGTGAAAAAGTGAATAATCAAAATATACATAATCTCTGTGTGTTTTTTCCCAGCTTATTTTCACTTCATGTAGTCAACTTATGCTACTAAACTTCCATCTTATTTTGTTAAGACACTGTTACAGTTTGACAGTACTTAGGGGACTGCTTTTAAACACCATCCAAACATTTATTTAATATCACAGCTTGAGCATGTCCTATGGAAATGGCCAGGAAAAAAAAAATCTTTGAGCTGAAGTCATAAGGGTTTATGAATTTTACTTGAACTTCTGTACATCCTTGTTTGAAAGCTAGGTAGAGGCACTGCACCACAAAAGGACAGAGAAAGGTAGACAGCACTGCTCAGGAGAAACAGTTATCTATCATAAGCTGTTGTCCAGCACAAAATAATATTGAAATTCACTACAAACTGAATGAGCCAAAAGTAAAGCAGAAATCACTAGGAAGATCTTAGGAAACAAGTATGCTATACAAGATGAAACCATTGTCTTTGAATTCAATGCCAGTGTATAATTCTGCTGAGATTTTAGCCTTTGCAATTAGTACACAATTTGAAAAAGCTTCTCACTTAAATTTAACAAAAGTTATGATAGAATGAAGAGTAATTCAGGTTAATTTCATTCAAAATTTGATGCTGATTTGAATATTAGTGATTGTTTTAACATAACCAAATGTTAGTATGGTGACTACATATCACAATAATGTGGTTTATTTAAGAGTTACTGAACTATTTTCATTATATTTGTACATGTAAGCTGAAATTAACAATTAATGTGACTAGTTAGCTACCTTAAATGTTGGCAAATTAACAGCTTAATCCCGATCTTTAATGGATTTACTACAGCACTATTATTCCATGTTAATTTTCCAAAAGTACTGCTTAACATTGCCATTTATCAATCAACTTGATGACCACAGTAATGCAAGACTGAACTTTACTTTTTGTAAAGTAAAATTTATGGTTTTGGTAGCAGTGTATCAGAAAATCAGCTGTTTTTTTAGTGTTTGCATCGAAGTAAATGGACACGACGGTTTGAAAAGACATAAAAGGAAGTTACACAGGGATTAGATAATAATTAATGCTGTACTGCATTAAGCTGTAAGTCTTTAGTCATAAAAATACATTAGAGGCTACAAATATACTTTTGTGACTAAAGAAAATAGATTACATCTCCCAAATCCTAACTTATTAATATTTTCCTCACTCTGCAAGTATTTAACTTGTCCAATTTATTATAGCATCAGGTTTCCCAGGAAAAATATAAAATATTAACTACTATTTCTATAAATACAGAAAAAATATAGTAATGGCTGTGTGATGATTTTGTGCAAGAAAACTGTTTTGTAAAAATAAATGATGTTGAAATAAATTATAAAACACAAAAGCAACTTACTGTAAAATTTTGAGGCATAAAAATCTCATTTTTACAGGTTATGTGGCTCTATATCATCCAAATTTCTGGATTACTGCTAGTCTGTGCCCTACAGTTCTTTAACTCAATGATTCTTGGATCATTACTTATAAGCTTTAATGCTTCTATCTTGATAGCAAGAACAATCCAGGTACGTATTGAAATATGTTTGAAGTAATTATATAAACAGTGTGACATATATAAATGAGTAATTTATATGCATTATAATCTTAAATTTCTAATACTAATTAGAAAAATTACTTTAGAGTAAAAGAACAAAAACACTGCATGATCAAATAATGAATTCAATTACACTAACTACAACTGAGCACATCAAACACCATAATTCTGTGATTTCTATTAACATTTATGATTGTGCAAGCTGCCATTTGAATTCCACAAAAAAAATTGCATAAATGGACTTTACACCTGTTTCAGCAGGTTTTGTCTTGGATGTAGAGATTTGCTTCAAGCAAAATATTCTATGAGAAATAGGTACATGTCAAATTCAGTTTACTGAAATACGTTTTTTCCTTCAAAGATTAGGATTTTTCCTCTGTTTTTTTTCCTGATAGTCGAATTGTTGACAGGCTATAGACAGAATTCATGAACATATAGAGCTTTCCCTGCTGTCTCTCACTCACCCAACCTTGTAAAATCAGAACTGTGATTTTATTTTTTTATTTTTTTAATATGATGTCTGCACCTACTCCAAGCTGTCTATGAATGGAGCTTTGAATTGGTCAAAATCATATCAACTGACAGTTGTTGTCGCATTGCCACATTTAGGTGGAAAGTCTAACGAATAGATACTTGAAAAGATACACATTTGGCTAGTTACAGAACAATAAAAAACAATATGCTGAAGGATTTTTATGATATAATCCCTTCAGTTTTAAGGAATAAATATATCTTTATTTTAGATATTTACATGTCTGAACTTCTGTTTGTGTGAGCCTAATGCAAATCTCATCCTGACTTAAGGCCTAATCACATAAGTGATTTCAAATAGTTTTTGTTGGTTTTGTTCCAATTACATACAAATCCTAGATATTCTAAGTACTTCAATATTTTCTTCTTTCTAGAAAAACCTAAAAAAGGGCAGCTTGCTTAATAGGCTTGGGAAACTTATCCTCCATGCACTATTAGTGTCAAGCTTGACTCTTCTAGTAAATAAATTTATCAAGGTAAGCAAATTACTTTTAATATAGAAGTGTTACAAAATTTAATGCATTGAAAGATACTTGTTAAGAGGTCACGTACAGTAACATCTTTAGAAGTTTCTATTACATTTCACTGCATTTTAGAATAGGCTTTAGAAATTAAAGATTGTTTTGCTAACTTTATTGGTATGATTTTAAAACATAGTCTTAAAATTGTTAATGTAAATTAACACCACATATTCAAATACATATTCAGAACTAGAAGCCCAGCTACAGGTGGCTTCCAGTTATGAATAAACTAGATTTATACTACATTATGATACTGCTCAGCGTTTGCAAAGTTTCATTTATTGACTCTTCAGTTAACACAGTTATATTGAATACTTGCTATAAAAATGATGTAGACAATACAATACCTATACTTGCTTCTTGTGCATTGAGATCTATGCAATAGTGAAGGCAATAACACTTTTTCTTCCAGAGACTGTATAACCCAAATGTTAAAACTTAGTACACGAGGAATATAAAAATTACATCACAGTATGATGTAATAAGTCAGTGAAGTAAAAAATATGGCTAAAGCCAACTTATCATTGGTAATATTTATCTGTAAATAAAGAAATTGTGTATTTTAAAATGTAAATAATTTGCTCTTGGGGCCACAGCACCACATTACAAAATGAGTGCTTATTTCATTGCAAAACATCCTACCTTTGTGAGCCTGTGTTTCTTCGCATTTTAATTTAACATAGTAAACAAGTTTTCTTAACCTTTTAAGTTTAATTTTTTTTATACTTACAATGATTGCTCTTTTATTTTTTTCCCCCCCTCCATAGAAAATTCTTAATCTTGAGTCAGATGAACATATATTCAAATTCCTCAAAGCAAAATTTGGATTTGGAGCAACAAGGTATGATTTAGCTGCAATTCTACTTTTTGTTGTTCAACTTCAACAGCTGCACCACTGTGGCTTTATGATTGCTTGAGAAAAAAAAAAAAAAACTGATTCTTCTTTATTTCAAATTATGATATACATGATGACAAGTATTATTCTTTTTTCTTTAGAGATTTTGATGCTAGCCTCTATCTTTGTGAAGAAGCTTTTGGTTTACTGCCCTTAAATACTTTTTCAAGACTCTCCGATACGTTACTTTTTTATGTCTACATATTCGTTCTCTTCCCTATGACAGTAACAGCTGCCATTGTTGCTCTTCGGAACCTCAGGTAAAATATATTTCAAAAATAATTCAGTTTGTCATGTTTTGTCATCATTGTTTTGGTTTTTAGGTGTTTGGGTTTTTTTTACTCAGTTTTGTCTTCTTCAGCAGACTTGGGAACTGACAGCAATAGACCAAAATGTTCAAGCATGAGTTTCTAGAAACAATTACAGCCTAGAAACAATTACTTCTAGAAAAGCATATGTGAAAGTAAATACTTAATGCTGTATCAAGCTGGTGCTAGAAGGCTTAATTATATCAAGTGTAATATAAGATTGTGGACTCACAATAGCAGTATTGCCCTTTAACATCAGAAGGATTAAATGCTTTTATTAACACTTATTGCTTGTTGTGCTTAATCAGCTGTTCAAATCAAGCCCTCGAAAAAACAGAAGAACGCACTATATCACTGAAGCCTGATGCTGCTTACAACTTAATTCACACCGTTCTTTTTGGATGTCTGGCATTAAGCACAATGAGGTACTTTCTAATTATTAATCTACTAAAGGTTTCTGTAGACAACGCATTTTAATGAGTGTAAAATACGCTGACCACAAACTGATAGGGCCATGAACCTTCTTTTTCTCCCAGATCTATCATTCCTTCTTGGCTAAAGCATTTCCCAAAATCCTGCCAAAATATTGTTTGGAATTTTGGGAGCAGATATGTCCTCAAGAGCACACAGCAAAGAGTGATGTTTATGTTTCACAGAATTATTGTAGAGTCCTGAAAATCCAAGAAAACTGTGTTCAGAATTTCTGTAACATAAATTCCCTTATCAATACAGCTTGGCAAAAAATGAAAAGGCAAAAACTTGTCTGTATTATTTCAGAATGAAGTACCTCTGGACATCCCACATGTGTGTATTTGCATCCTTTGGCCTGTGTAGTACTGAAGTATGGCGACTTATCTTGAAATGTGCTCATCTCTACACATCACAGCGGGTTAGCACTATGCTTACTGCATTTCATAGAGCTATTTTTTTAATGCTAAATTTTAAAAATCAAATGAATTTTGTTTATTCTTTCAAACAAATTATTTTGGAAGTACGTTTGTATTAACTTATTTGATAAAGTATGTTTTCTGGTGTCCTATATTTTGAACAATTCCATTATAATACTCTAGATGGCAATATTGATATAGCTATGAAAAATAACGACAGCATTACATCTTAGTCACCACACTAAGAAATCATCAGCAGTCCAAAACGAACTTTACAATCTATTAAAGTGAAAAACACAGTGTTTTTGTAGAAAGCAGATTAAACATATAGTTATAAATCCATCATTTTATCATGGGTGTATAAGAAGGGCTTCACTTTAAGACAAAATCAAAATAGGATTGTGACTTTAAAATTCAAAATGTGTAAATTCCAGCACAGTATAAATGTCAGATCAATACATTAATAACTAAGTAACCAAATAAATGTACTGTAATGATAACCTTTTCTTTTGTGATTTTTCTTAGACACAAGTGATTAAATATTTGATACCAATAATTACATTACTATACATTTTATATAAGGTAAGTATTTTTCGCTCAATGTTTTGGCATTTTTTAGTTGAATGGAGTTTTCTAAAGAGATGCTTATGCATAACTGTATAGAAATTTATAGCTAAATCTTCAAAATCATGATAGACCTACTTAACATGTAAATACAATTTCATATGCACAAAAATATATGAAGGGTAACTTGGACTCATTTGATCTAAAGTAGTGTTCATAGAAAAAAGATGGGTTTGTCTAATTATACGTTTAAGTTACCAAGTGTGATTTATATGCATGACTTTATGGAAATATGAGCTGTCTGTTTTGATTTTACCTAAATTACATTAAAAAATGCAGATTACATGCATGTTGTTCAATTGTGTAATGATTTATTGTAAAGAGCAGAAATAATCAAAACATTCACTTTCCTTTTAACCTGCATTTGCAAAGAAAAAAAAAAATCAAAAGGTTTTTCATTGGAGAATTAACTTCTGCAACAGTTTATTTAGTGAAGTTGCACTGATATATTCTACAAGTGGACAACATAGAATATTTTTTTTTCATTTGCATGTTAGTTGGGGAAGTCATTTACCATTTCTACGATCTATGAAAATGATTGAAATAAAGACATTTGTTTTGATACAGGTGATGCTAAGAGCATAACATTCTAATTAATGGTCTAATGTGACAGATCAGATAGGAATGCATTTCTTCTCATTCTTTAAGAATAGATAGAAAGTTCCTGAATCCTGTCAGATTCAATTCTGAAGTCAACAGAAATCATTGATTTTTATATGCTTTAGATCAGTCAGTCTCATTTTTATGGTTGTTTTTTTTTTTTTCCCCCTAGATATGGAAAATAATTTTTACTGACATTAAAAATACCACTATTCAAAGTGCTCAGCAGGAATAGTGAAGTTCATCAGCATGGTATTTTTTCTTGGACTTTCAGAAGTCAGTTCTTACAAATACAGCTACAAGAAAAGTGGATATCTATGATATCTTCTGTGAAAAGCAGTAGGAGTTAGTGAGCTTTCAGGAAGAAGAGTAGCTGACAGACCTGACAGACAGATAAAACTTGTCACCAGATTTCCCCTTAATGATTGGAATAAAAATTCTTACAGAGGAAGATCCAGAAACTACCAATCAGTTTTTTGAGACAGCATTTTGCATTCTCCCTCCAGAAGCTTTACAACAAAACCGACAGAGCAAGTGGCTTTAGATAAGGGACTTCTTTATCTTTCTACTTTCCAGATAAGAATTCGTCTATTCTTGCACAATGACTGCTTGGAGACTGCATGAACATCTTGCATATTCATCACAAACTTTAACTAACCATCACAGTTAGCTATTTTGAACTAGTAGTAAATTCCAATTTCTATTCTATAACCTGTTTTGGATACATTTTTCAGAAGAACCAAGCTTCAGCACTCCTTAAAATAGGAGCATTATGGGATTATTAGCCTAATCCTAAGTAAGCTAATGAAAACCTCTTTTGAGGCTTGTGGTTACTAGGGTCCCAAATACATCACTTGATCATTAATTTTTTCAGATATGGATGCAGCTAAAATGCTAGTTGTTCAGATTTCATCAAGTCTTGAGACCTGCAAAACATCTATATTTCTATTTAAACAGGTTTTCTTCGTTAGTATGGTACAAACAACTTCTTTCAGATAAACTGAAAGTGTTAAATTATTTCTGTGAATTCTTTAGCTGTCCCAGCATTCAGTAGATAGCCCCGTGTCATCAGATTTTCAGTACATCACAGAGCAGGTTTGTAAGATAATCTATAGAATTAAAACATAGTCAATTTCCTTCAACCTCCAGTTAGCAAGTGATGTTCCAAGCCCCCAGAAATGTTTGGCTTCCTGGGGTAGTTCAGCAGCGAAGAGAAGAATTTGTCTTCCCTCATTTCACAGCTGCTTAATTTATTTATTAATCTCAATGGAAATTTTCTGAAGAGCAGAAATAGACTGTTACAATACTAGAGCACTTTGCAATACACAACCAAAACCAGAATTTCTGCCATAACTATCTATTAGATGTTTCACAGTGTAGTCAGTATTTAACAAATGTATCAAGTACAGAGTTATACTAATAAGTGTCTTAATTGGACCAATTATATCTCCTGGGCTCCAGTCCTTCTACATAATTACACTTCTAGTGAAAGAACATATTTTTTACCAAGTAGCTCAGCAGGATCAGTTTCAAATTTGTCCTGAGTTCCAGAATAAAAAATGGCATAAATTGGATGATTTGTTGCTTTTTAAATCATCAGATTTTTCCTATACTTTTCTTATACTTCTTCTGGTGACATTTCACTTTGCAAGCCAGCAATTCTTATTGTCTAAAGAACGTAGGATTGGAATGGGTTTCACCCACTCAGCTTCTGCAGATCTGTAACTCCCAAAATTTATATTATTATGACAGTCACATATCTTTCATAAGAAGAGTAGAGCTTGGGTCTTGTAATCAGTGAGCTAGACAAGGCTGATTACCAACTGAGAGGAATTACTATCTATTTCAGCATCCAGAATTTGTTGGTTTTTTTTCATTCTGTCTTCAGTTTGTGTCTTTTAATTGCAGTTCTGGCCAGGAATAATGGATGAACTGTTAGAGCTCAGAGAATTCTATGACCCAGACACCGTGGAGCTGATGAACTGGATTAAGTAAGAGGATTTTTTCTCTATTTAACTTAAATGCTATTTATGTAAATCTAATGTTCTTAGTTATAGTCCTCTGTTCTGTTTATCACAGGTTATCAGTGAACTCTGGTGACCCATGGAGGTAGTTACGGATGAATGGGGTATCTAGAGGTTACCATACTAATGGCTGTGGAGAACAGCTATATGCAAAGTCCCTCAGCCTGCTCTTCTCTGGTTCAGTATCATGCTATTGCATTGCATGTGTGTCTGGGAATCAGCTGACTCCATTTGCTCCCATGAATACACAGTTTTCCCAGCTGAAGGAGGTCAATTTGGAAGCGTCAAGCTTCTTCCATCATATTACATCTACCTCTTTACATTAGTAGCTCTTCACATTCAAAAAATTTTCTTCTACTTTCTAATTTTAAAAAGCTGAGATGTAAAGTTGTACAGCTGGGAAATCTGTACCCTACATTCTGTTTCTTGAACTTTAAAATATTTATGCTTACAAGAATTAGTCCCAGCATATGCTCCAAACTGTAAACTAATTATTTGTGCTTGACAAGGCTAAAAATAGGTAGAACATCTCTTTCAGAAGAGTGAGAAGTATTTCAAGCCCACCTCATCATGTCTGCCTTCTCACAGAGCATAGGAAAGTGGGCATTTTATTCATGGGAACAGTTTGGAGCACAGCATATAAAAGATCCTGAGAAGAAATGCCAAAAAGGATGTTCTCTGGAGGATGGTGAATTTAAGAGATGCATTCTATTAACATAGAGCTCATCATTAAAACCTTTCAGGTTAAGTTTTGAGGACAGACATTCCTAGAATTTGTATTTATTTGGAACATTTAATTATATACATATATTTTTAATCTTTGGCAAAGATTTTTTTTCAAAGCCAGTTTTTTACATCAGAGAATATTCTGGAACGTACATCTGAGTTTACTACATTGAACACTGACCTATTTGAAGTATTTCCTTGGAGCTCTCTGTTGTGTTTTCATATGCAGTGAACTTGAGTGAAAGCACTCACCCAGCCCATTTTTCCATAGTAGTATATATTTACTACACTCCATAATGTTGTATTTCTTTAATCCATAATACAGAAGGAATAATTCAGAAGTGGAATGTATTACAAACTTTCACTAACTTATTTTGAAAGCAGGCCATGTCTTCTCCATCACTTAGAATCTCTGCAGCCATACTGACACAATTTTGTGACTGGTGTTAACCAGCCTGTCCAATTTAGCACTTCTGTTTTATTGAAAGATAATAAATGTCTCCTGTTCAGGTAGTTCAGATAGTTCAGGTCTCCTTGTACAACAGATGTAGTTTGGTATGGATAAGTATAAAATATGTATGTGGATTTATTCCCAGCCATGCACTGGATTTGACTTGTTCCAATAAGAGTGAGTTTTCCTATGTGCTTTGCACTGACAATCCTGAACTGGTTTTTGTCCTCTTTTCCTGTTGAGTTACAACAGAATTAGAGAAAATTGCTATTTAAAATTTACTGTGTTTATAAGTATTATTCATGCAAAGAGTTAGTTATCAATACACTTAATACAAGACAAATATTTATGGTAAGTTTCTTAAAGTAGGACTGATTTTCTTGAGTTTCATTGTGTAAAAAAAAGTACTTTATGATCTAGAGCTTGATAATTCTGCTACAGTTAATGATCTGTCAAGATTGGTGTCAGAAACTGATCATTCATTATTAAAATTCAGCATGAGGAGCTCTAATTTGTCATGTGTAGCAGTGAATTAACTGTGTCGCGTACTCTGAACAAAAAGAAAACCCTTTTATCTGCTTAGATCAAAATGCATATTAACTTGTCCAAATATACAGTCTGAATCATACGAACTATTAGTCTGTCCACAATGAAGCATCTGCAGATGAATCATTAACTCTCCCCCTTACTAACATTACCATAGCATTTTCAGGAGATAAACAATATTTTAAATATATAAACCAGTCCATAGACAGAATCAGACAGCATCTACTCTACAGCACAATTTTTGACATAATAGGCCTGCATATCCCAGTTTCTCTTTTTTCCTACGAATAACCCAAGGGTAGTTCACAGCTTTGTTCCCAGATGGGAGGTGTACATTAAAGTTCTTAGTTTGGTCTTCAGCCCTAAGACAACAGGAACAACAGGAATATCATCAGGCTTTGGGGTTCTCTGTTTTTTGGGTTTTTGTTTTTTTAAAGAATCTCAAACAGCCAAAACAGTGGAAAAGTAAATTAAGACTAAGATTTGCCAGAGCATAGTTATGTTAAATGGATTTGACTCAGGCATGGGGAAGAAGCAAAGTGAATTTTTATTTTACTGAAAACACCTACCATCTTCAGCTAAGCCTGTAATATTTCAGTAGAGCATTCTGCAAGTAAAAAGACCTTGTAAGGAAAAAAAATTCTGGGGTGGCATACTTGAAGAGACTTAGTCAGAATCTCCTTCTCGAGTCCCTTTGTTCTGTTGATTCATATCATACCCAAGTGTTAGGAAAGGAAATAATCTCAGATTTTCTGGCTTTGAAAGCTGGTTACAGACTTAACTCTGGAGGACATTTAATAGAAATAGCTATTTTCTTTCTAATAATAAAACCTCTAATTGCAACATTTGCTATTTCAGTAGGACTTCCTTCAAACAAAGTTGCAATAATTCTGTGGCAGCTTAGTAAGAAAAAGAATCGCTACCGCTTTTAGAATCTGTGCAAGTAAACCACAGACCCTGTAATGCCTGTAAAGCAGTTTTATTTTTAATGTTTAGTATTTACATAATTCTCTAAATTCTCAAACTTGGATAAAGGAAAGCTTCACACGTTTTACTATAGTGCTTAGTTTACCCATTAGTTCAGCTGTAATTAACTTGTTGAAAGCTTAGAGCTTCAAAAATAAATGAGATTATTTGTTCAAAATGCCATCAGGTCTGCTTGGAATGACATTTAAATTATATAATGTAAATCAGTTTGACCTTAAGTCCTTGTCATTATTTAGTGACATTTCGTACAGAATAAATTGTTTGCAGGCTGGGCAGTGTGGTACGGAGCTTAGCGGAAAGCTATAAAAACAAATTATCCTTTCATTTTATACATCATTTGCTCAGACATTTGTAAAAATTGCTTCATTTTTCTATAATAGAGAAGTGTCATTCTGTGCTTTGAAGCACATTAGCTGCCTTGGATACAGACCACAGCAGTTAGTGCCTGGTTCAGGTGGTGTTAAAGAAGGATGCTCACATGAAATGTAGAAATTATCCTGTACCTGACAAATATTAGTTAATTGTCACATCTCCCTCTAGTGGTTGTTCCAGAACATTAAAGCTCAGTAGCAGCCATGATCTAAAGTTCTGGAAGAACAGGGAAGGCAGACATTGCAGGGAGGTCACACTGGTAGTAGCCACATGTTGGCTTAAATAATGCTTGGTAAATAAAGAATACACTTAGCTGTTTGTCACCCCATCTAGGTAAAAGCAATTAGGCTTTCAGAAAAGAGGAGGCTAACTGAACCCTGCACATTCTACATTTTAGACAAGCAGTGTTATTATTACATAATAGAAAAAGGACATTTGTCATTTGCTCTAGATTTCTTTTGTAAGAAAAGGCTGCAGGTTGTTTCTTGGAAACAGTGTTTTTGTTTGCTTCTGGGTTGTTGCTGGTGGTTTGTTTTTTTTAACCAAGCCTGACTGTACAAAGTTTGCTCTTCGGTCCTTCGTGAATCAGAGCTGCAGAATTGCCCTGGTGAGGCCAAGTCAGGAGATAAGTACTGCTGAGCACTGTAAGACTTGAACAAATCCTGAACAGAAATAGACTTCTCACACTAAAACTTCAGTGACCCAAACATGAATGCTGACATGAAGGTACTCTGAGAGTCATTTTCCATTTATAGTCTAAGCTTCATGAAGTCCCTGTTTGAACCTTGTCCATGTTGTTTTCAGCTTAGTCTAAACTGTGCTTTCCTGCAGATGCAAGGATGAACCCTCACTGACAGCCTGTCATGACCATTACATTTACATTTATTCAGTTCTAAGACTAGTTTATTTCTCTTAATGAAACATTTATTTATAGTGCTTATGGCTTTGAATGTTTTTAGTAAAACAAATTTTTAAAAGACATTAAATATTTTCAGAATTTAAAATGAAACAGGTTTTAAAAAACTGCATACTGAGAAAATTAAACCGGCATATTAAACTATCTCTGTCCCTCCCAGATGAGATTAGCAGTGCAATATTTTTTTTAGGAAGGTTTTATAATTATTAATTCATTTCTAAGCATAATCTCTTGAAAGGCAATAGTAAAAGTTAATACTTGTTTCTTACCATTTTCAAGCCTGTCATGGAGCTTAAAGATGACTGAATTTGTAGATGCAACTTCAAAAGATTCCCTAAAGCCGCACCCTAAAGCATCACATTTGTTTGAGTATCATAGGTGCCACGTGTGCATGTATATGAATTTTAGGCATCTGTCCACATTCCCTCAATTTAATTTTACTTGGTTTAATGTATACTTCTTTCTGCTGTTTTAATCTTTTGATAGAACATCCCTTAGCTATGTGCCCACTGAGAGATGGAAACCAGCTAAGCACTTGGCACACTACAACCACTTATTAGCCTCTATTTACAGTAGCCTCTCCTGCCTGGCATGTTTATACTATCTTTTTTGTCTGCTGTCTCTTTTCATATATTTTACATTCTAAACATGTTGGGGGAAGCATGGATAAGAAATCCTTGGAGATTGTGGGCAGGGTACTTAAACAATCCCAAAACACCAACAACTTATTTAGTCAACAATTCCAGACACTGTCTATGGTTTTCAGATGAGATCACAAAATCAATAATAGTATTTCTGTCTGGTATCTTCCCCCATGCTTTTTGAAATTGGAAGACTTCTTTCATAATTTGTCTCCCACAGTTGCCCAAATAGAAAGATCAGTACATCTGACAAAATAAAATTTTCATTCCAAGTAAATACTGAGACAGTAATGAATTTATGCATTCAAATAATCTGTTTTATGTAGAGTAACTTATATTAGATACAAAATGTAAGTCACAGACTTTCTTGAAGTATTTAAATAGTTAGGATATGGAAATCACAGATATTGAGTGTCTGTATGAACCCAAGAAATCTATGAAATACAGAAGTACACTTTCAGGAGGACATCATTAAAGGGAATATTGGAATTTAAGGCCTCATATTTGAAAAAAACAGTTACTTGAACAGTTTGCTCCCTGAATAGTGGAGAGAGAAATATTTTTTCCATCTTTTTTCTGTCTGATCTGAAGTGATGCAAAAATGCCCCCAGAGAGACATCCTCAGACTTATCAACATTTGTTTAGGTCAAATACTCCAAACACAGCAGTGTTTGCTGGAAGCATGCAGCTATTAGCTGGAGTCAAACTGTGCACTGGACGGACATTAACTAATCATCCCCATTATGAGGATAAGCATCTGAGAGAGAGAACAAAACAGGTAAGAATATTTCAACTGCTTAAGCTAGTGTTTTTGATATCACTGGCTCCATTCAAGAAAACTCTTCCACCTCTAGTGGCATACTGCAAGTGACATTGTGTGCTTTACTTATTACTCTAACTTACTGTGAGGTACAGTTCCTGGGCTTTATCTCATTTGCAAAACTCAGTGCTTTGAGTATCTGGTGTATGTCTGAATAACTGAACTAGATGCTCAGGCTCATTCTGAGTGAACTGCCTTGGGTGTTATTAGTATTAATCGATCCTGCTGCCCAGTTGGGCTGTTAAACCCACATAGAGCACTTCCTCATTTGCTTGGTAATCCCTTCAGTTCCCATGAGAAGCTATACAAATATGGAAAAATTGTTCTGGAAGTTTTACAGGCATCTACCAGAGCCTTTCTGAAAACAGTTGAAATATATTTCAGTTTTTTAGTCAGCAGCACTACTATTACCACAGATCCATAATGTAAATATGAAAATAATATAAGAAACTGTAAGTGGCAAATGAATAAGAGTGGGGTTTTGGTTTATTGTGGGTGTGTTGGGTTGTTTGTTTTTTTAATTCCTGATTCAGATCACATGGATCTCATTTCTTCCTCTGGTTCAAGATAACGGAATCATAAAAGAGCATACAAATACATGATCATGCATGTATCTTACAACTTAGTTTTCTTCCTTTATAGATATATCAGATCTATGCCAAGAGGTCTCCTGAAGATGTTTACAGAATATTGCGATCCTTCAGCACAGACTACGTGATCCTAGAAGACAGCATTTGTTATGAAAGACGACACAGTAGAGGCTGTCGGTTGCGTGACCTACTAGATATAGCAAATGGTCATGTAAGTATCACATAGATTTATAAAGAAAATACATTTTGCTTAGCTTCTTGTTGAAGTTCTGTTATGACGTGGAGTAGCTTCAACCATTTCCACTTCATCATGGGTGTAAAGTAAAATCTGGAAGTAAAATCTGATGGAGTTTTTGGCCATGCTCAAAATTGCCATATTGAGCCCTCCTTGCATTTACCAGTATTTGATAAAATGCAGCCTGAACAAAATAAACAATAGCTTCCTGCTGAGCTTCAAGTTAGCACTATGCAAACAGTGCTCTCTTTCACAGGGTAAATCACTTCACAGCTTTGGTTCCCTTGGGGAAAGTAGACAATTGTATTACAATCTTGTTAGGGGAATTTTCAAGCTTTTCTAGAACTGACATGGAACCTGAGCAGACCATTTTATTCAAAGCAGGTATTTACCACTGACAAGTAAACCTTTTATCCATAGTAGAGACAATGGTACAGCAAATCTTACTCGTTCAACACAGTAAACAGAGTTAACAACTCTGACTAGTCTGACCCTCTGAATGTGTTGTCGAAGTTGTTTTTAGTTTCTTGTTATTTCTTATAACTGAATTTCACAAATCTGTTCAATTTCATTACAGATCATGGATGGTTTGGGAGAGAATGAACCAGATTTGAAGCCTTCGTTGTATCCTCGCTTCTGTGAGGAAATTAAAAAAAATCTGCCTTCTTATACTATACACTTCACTAGAGTGTTTCAAAACAAAACATTCCATGTTTACAAACTTGCTAAACATAAATAACATTACCAACAATGGCTTCAAGTTCAGTATTTTAATGCTAGGACCCACATGAGAAAATGCCGAATTTTACAAACATTTTACGTTTGTAAGACATTTTACACGGATGGTTTCTTGCTAATTACTGCAGTTCTTTTTTTATTTGTTTGGGTTTTTTTTAAAGACAGTTTTAGTTTTGATAATCTTTTTGATGTTGCCAAAATTTTCATAGATTCATAAATAAATGCTATCTGGGACCATTTTGATTATAAAATCTGACCTGCTGAATACATAGGATGTAAGTGTTTTCCAGCTGTAACCAGTTTAAAGACACACAAAACAAGCAGCATGCATGACCACTGCAGCCTGTGCAGATCTGCTCACTGCTGTGCTTTTTTACTACAAAATGATAGAAATTCAACAAAAGCAGGTCATGCTATTCTATACTGAATATGTAATATCTACGCGAGTCTTTAAAATGTTATAAAAAGAAAAAAAAACAGTTTAACCTTACAAATCTGATCTATTCTGACAGGTCTCGTATGCTCTTTCAGTGCCTCTCTTTTGAATTCATTGGGAATGTATACAGATATGAGTTTCCAAGTTTGTGAGTGTGATTGCAGAAATTGTCCTGCGTTTTTAGCGAGACAGAAACACACTATTTTGTAATGTGAAGCATTTGATGATGGAGTGTCGTATTTCTGATGAACGCTGAGGTCGGAGCATGCTTGATACACGTTGCATGTATCCCTGTAAAATATCCTTTTAGAATGCTCAGGACAAACAAAGAACAAATTTCTCAGCTTGGACTCTTGTTCTATTTGCTCTATTTGCTCTCTGAACTACAGAGGATCTATTTTCCCCCCAACATGAATTCCATAAGTAGGGTACCAAAATTGAGCAGTGCCAACTTTACAAAAAAAAATTAACCCCTAAACTTGACAGGAACTTTCTGGTATTAGAGCTTTGATTTACTTTATTCCAGATGCAGAGCTGTCAATTCTGTCACAAAAATCACCGTATCCATGCCCTCTAGGCTAAGAGAAAGAATACAGTTACTTAAAATATATTTGGAAGATAAAATGAATGCAGTCCTCAATCCTGAGATTTTGTGATTTGTTTGTAGCCTTTGTCTTTTTACCAGACTAGAACTTTGCAGACGGTATTGACTTTTTAAATGCTATGTAGATGATGTGTCACTTTTACTGTGTTTTAGCACTGCTTTGGTTTTATATTGAAATTAGAGATTAAGTCTAATTGGAAGTCTAACAGTACTCTCCAACTTTAATTAGATATCACTAGGATCATTTATTTCTTACGAAAAACAGAATTGTAATAATCAAGTGCCTCTAGGCCAATGTTGAATTAACATTTGAACACCTATAAGAGTGTTTGTGGCCTGTGCATATAACTCTGTTATAATAATTACCAATGCAATTAATTTCTAATGATGGGAAACTTAAAGTGCTACTGATAGCAAACTCCACTTAATTTAATCAAGATGTGTAATGAGATTAGCTTTCACAACTGAGTTGTGTTCCAATTCCAAATGATTTAAATGTTTTTCCTTTTCAGTTGTACAAAGGTAAATTACTGCAGAGATGGAGATAGTTCTGTCACATGCTCAAACAATTTTATATTCAGTAAATACTCATTAAACAATGTTGAACATCTCTCTGTACTTCCATGCTAACACAAAAGGAAAGCATACTTTAATCAGACTGTATTTAAATCAAACATTGACAGTGGCTAGGTTGTTAAACCGAGCAACTGAAACTCCTGAATAATTTCTGTTCTGTATCCCTTAATGAGGTTGGAGACCACTGCAGATTAACATAATACAATAATAAAACATTTTAATCAGTATTAAAACTTTAATTAGGCCTGTAATGATGCATGCCTGTTCTTTCTGAAAGCATGGGTCAGTGAATTCCTCAGTGAGTGGCTTACAGTAATTGAAAACAAGCACACGTAAGGTAAAGTATATCCAGACTGAACTGTCTTATTTTAAAAATGTGGTTGTATCTTTCTTTAAAGGTGCAGTAACTTTCTTCTGATTGAAATGAGAGATTTGAAGCTCCTGTGGTACCCAGGATTCTCACAATTTATTTGTCAGTAACAGCTGAAACTAGGAAGTCCAGACTATAAGTATTTTTAAATAGATTCCTTTTCTTCAATAGCACAGCATCTAATTTAGCTAAAGAAGAAATTTAACCTTTTTGTAGAAAATACTAAGTGGTTTTGTTTTTAAAAAATATAAAGAACAAAAGCCAGGCATAAAACCCATGTCTCTCCCAATGCAGAGCTACCACAGTAACACAACTTCTGCTCCTAATACAAACATCCCCCTAAATTAGCACAGAATTTGAAGCATTACATACCAGATATTTTTGAAAATTTTTGCATTTAGCAGCCATTAAGGCCAAGGTAGTTTGTGACACTTTTAAATAACTCCAGCAGTTTCTGTACCTGAATCACGTAAGAGAAGATGGAAGTGCACACTTAAATAACCACATAGTAGAGCAGTTAGAAGACCAATCTTACAACAGCAACATAGAAAATGCCAAGAAACAAAAGCACCTACCAGTTCCAAGGAAAGGCACACTCATCAGCACAGCCCTCAGAAGCAGCAAGCAGCTGCTCTCCTGGTCGACTTTAAAGGCTTGCCAGCAGCAAGGCATGCTAGGGAGGCTGTTGGTCAAAGCATTGGGCTGGGACACAGGTGGTACAAAGGGCTACATTTTGTATTCCTGGAGGCTGGGTTTAAGTACTGAAGTACTAAAGACCTCCAGGAGGTATGTTTGTCTGGCTGATTTCTTCCACTTCTTGAGTCTTACTAATGAAATACTGCATTTAAATGTGCAATTTTTTTAATTTTTTGTTCTATGACTTTATCTGTTTCTGAACCACATTGTCCTGATGCACCTTATTTCCAAGTGGCTGTTGTGGCATCGTTGTTTCACATATTAAATGCGATGCACATCCAAGAATGCAATGCACTCACAAAAATCTTACAAATAATTGGCTATATGAATGACACCATCATGATTTCTTGTCTGCGTTATCTACTGTTAGGAAGGACTGCTAAGCTGTGCACTATCAATGGAATGGTAGGCACTGAATAACCTATTTTAGATCACAGAGACAAAATGTTATCATGTAGCCAAGACGTTTTTAGGGGAGAAAAGCCCTTAGGTCTGTAAGTATATTTTCATTTTGTGTTTCAAAGTTCCGTTGGTGTGATCTAACATATAGTTATTTTCTATGTTGTTGTAAAGGAATATGTGTACTAAATAAATTGTGTAATTTGAAAATCAGATATTTTGGTTTTTATGGTGGGATGGACTGAGAAAGTTGCTGTTATTTTTATTTCAGTCTGTACTAAGGGGAGAAAAGAATTTTCACAAGTTTCTACTTTTCTCAGGCATCTTCACATGTATAGTAGTACTCTTAGAAGGAGTTTTCTGAGAGTATTGTCACCAATGTTAAGTACAATTAATTAATGGAATGTAATCATAACATGCTGTGCTTGTGTGGATAGGATTCCATGTTCCAGAGAAGCAGGTTTCTCAAAACATCTTTATTCATCAACAGCACTCAACAAGAAGGCGCACACTATTCAAGTCCCCAGGAAATGGTCATGGCTGTTTTATTTTAT
Source organism: Phasianus colchicus (assembly GCF_987193195.1). Classification (NCBI taxonomy): domain Eukaryota; kingdom Metazoa; phylum Chordata; class Aves; order Galliformes; family Phasianidae; genus Phasianus; species Phasianus colchicus. The sequence goes on from NC_143448.1 coordinate 10,089,368, forward strand.
TTTATTTTTTGTCATTTCAGCAAGTAAGAAATTGCTCAGCTTGCTCCTCCTCTCCTAACCCTGCTTCTTTCACAGCTGTGGTTTTTCTTCTAAGCATGTTAGCCAGTAGGTCAGACCTAAGGAACAATCAGCTTTCATATGGCTTGGCTACATGTTACATACTTGGAATGTTATGTTAAAAGGGAAAAAACACGAAGATTAATGCAGTTGGCAGGCAGATTAAATACTAATATCCACATGATTATTTAAATTTCAGACCTTTACAAATATACTAAATAAAACCTTCTTTACATGTTAAATTCTGTAAAGAATGTGGAAGAAGATTAATAGAAGTACCAGATTACTGAAAATCCAACTACCTAGGGACCTAGTGATGTTTATTTAAATTTTTTTCTCCCCCTCACTCATTGCAAAGCTTCCTGTTGGCAGGCCAGCTGGCCCTTGTTCTGGAGAGATGTTTCTGCTGTACTATGATAAGGGTTTTTGTAGAGGAACTGAAATTCTTGTGTCTTATATATGTGGAACAAGTGCTTTGAAAAACTGCATGGTAATTATAAGAACAACATGCAAATTAAGACATAAATTAATTGAACTAATTAGCAATCTCTAGAAACAAGGAAAGCAGGTCTTTAATAGAGCATGACAGCTCCAAATGAGTACATGCTGAGATTCTACATACATAAGTTCATGTAGCATTTGAAATGTTTTTTTCTGACCTTTTTGTTTCATTCTGTAAAAACCTTTGTCAAACTGCAGTTCCAAACAGATTAACTCTGAGTGTTTATTTATGATTTATTTACAAATCAGTACCATAGCTGGAATTGGGATAGCAGTAGTAGAGCAGCAACTTCAGTTCGGCTTTCAAATTGCCTCTTTGGGAATGGAAATGAGAGACTTCTCAACCTGAGCAACAGCTACAGCTGTGACTGAGCAACCTAGCTGCCCATGTGGTGACCTGGCTATAAAGTTCTCGTCTGGCTTGCTTTTACTCCACCCAAAGACCATTTAAGTACTTCATAGATGTCTAAGAGCTTCAATGGGACTGAGCTCTCCTTCTCACTACATCCTGTAGTCAAATTATTTGGGCACTTTCTTGGAAAGGTGAGCATGTTTGTAATTTTTCTGAGAAGCTCAGGGATTTGCTTAACTGCAATGAATTTGCTGTTCATGGCATTTTGTTTAAAATCTCAACTTGGCATTCATGCGAGAATGAAGATTACAGGATATGGAAGAAGAGGAAAGAAAATGACAGGAGTGTTTTGAGATGTATTGGATTTGTTGTCATTTGTCCTGCCTAATACACCTGGCAATCTGTTGCCATCTGCCTTTTGTACAGGTCCATGTCCTGTTCACATGGTGAATGTTAGGCTCAGAGTGACAGGGCACACTGTGTCTGCATCTCAGCTGCTGAATCCTAGCCTGAGAGTTGAATGTAGAGTGAGGCCTGTGAGGAGTACAGCATGAATAACTCTATTGCGTGCAAAGTTAATAATTTTATTCTTAGAATAATTGCAAAAAGTCTTTGTTTCTGAGAATAATACTGGCCTGTTGCCCCAGTCAGCTTGCAGCAGCCTGTATGGAAAACTCAGATGTAATGTCTGAGTTGAATACCCAGAGCTTGAGTCCACATGTCAGCTAGTAGCATCAGCTGCTTCCCTCAGCTCCCTCTGAGCCAGAAAAGGGTCCTTGAATGTGTCTGTAGAAGTGACAGATCAAAGCTGAGTGAGGAATAACTCAACAGGAGTCTAAACTTTAGTCGACCTTAAACACATGCAAGGAAGAGACATAATAGTCAAAAGGCTTATTTATTATTTATATGGTGCTTTAGGTATGCATGACACTGCACAGGCAAATAAAAAGACATTGTTTGCCCTAAAGAGCTTACAAGCTAAATTAAATTAAAAGCGACCAAAATGACAGTATATCCATAGTGGCAAGAACACAAGGTGTGCAGATACAATTAATGCTGCTTGAGGAAGGGATAGTTTGTTGTTGTTCTTTGTTTGTTTGTTGTTTTTTGTGGTTTGTTTTTTTTTTTTGCATAGTTTCTATTTACTTCATTTTTTGTTCACTGTTTGTGACTGCACTGTAATGAACTATAGAATCTGACATACCTGACTTTTGACCATTACAAGACATTAGCCAGTGTTTCCCCACAGGTAGATGTATCAGGAAAACAATAATATAACTTGTGTGCCATCTGTGAATCAAAATTACTAGGCATGGGTAAAAATAGCCTTTACCTTTTCCAGACAAAATGCCATGTTATCTGAAATGTGCAACCATTAGTTGAAACTGTCTCACAAACATGTGCAAGAACAAGATTCTGCATGAACATTTATCATTTGAAAATTTGCAAGTAAATCTAGCCTATAAAATAAAAATAAAAGCCAGACCTCCCCAAAGAAGCTACTGATTCAATTGCAAGCAAAACCATTGAATTTCTTCACTTTAAGTACGTCATTGTTTTATGCTTTCTTTCCTTTAGTTTTTCTCCCCAAAGTAAATGTTCAGAGCCCAACAGCTCCTACTATTAAATATTTTGTTTAAGAGCAAATTGGTGCCCATTAGTGGGAAAGCTGTTTTGAAAATAAAAAATAAAAGAAGGAGGAAGGGCATTGGTACATAATCATTGAAAGCAAGCAGCAAGAGCATGAAAAGCTGTCCTTCACACTCCCTTCCAAACACTTTGAAAAAAATACAGCTGGTATCTACCGATCTTCTGCATCCGTATGCGAGTAGAGTTCACTTAATTTCTCGAACTTTGGTCCCCACTCTTTAATGTTGTCATACACTATGGCCTCATCTGGCTCAGAAGAGCTCAAGGTACTGAGACCACTAGCGACTGAGCCTTCTCCTTCAGTGTGAAACACCTGCAGTGAGTCATGGGGAACAGCCTGGGGACCGTGGTCAGCATCTCGAACAACATCTGACACGTACTGTCCGAAGGCTCTGCTTGTAAAAGATGTTTGCATAGTCACCGATGTTCTGCTCTGCTCCTGCACGCTTGGAGATGCAGCACTAAAGAAGCTGTTCAGTTTTGTTGTTTTTACTTTCTTCTTGTAGAGGGAATAGGCTGGGCTGGTTTGAATAGACACCTGCAGTTCTGCCATGTTGTATGCATCCTGGAGTGAGAAACCATTCACATTACATTCACATTCTCTAGTGGTCCAACTTTTCATGTTTTAGTGGACAGAAAGAAGAATTTAATAACAAGTCAAGTCTGCACTGAGAGATCTTTGAGAAAACAAGGATAGCATTTGGAATAGCAGAAAAAATGCTATCTCCAGACTCCAAGAAGAAACAGCCTATACAGAATAATCCACATTTTCAAGCCCATGGTGCTACAGCAGTACTCAGCAGAGAACCACAGCACCTCCTGAGCCATGAAAGCAGATATCAGCTGTTGGCTCTTTACTGCTAAACACACACTACCAGAACGTTAAAGATGCACACAGGATCACTTGCTTTGAGACAAATTAAAAATTGATAGGCACTTATCTACTTACAAAACATGAACCCTTGCATGCAAACCGTTGCAAATAACTGATCTATCAATTGCATTAATAAAACAATAGAACAAAGGTTAAGATCCTCAGCTGTAAAGGAAAAGCATAATACACGTTTTCATTATCATGGTGAGCCTCAGACCCTTTTAACAGTAATGTAGCACAGCAATCCTTACTTGGTCTTGTTCCCCACCCCCTTCTTCATCGTAGTTGAGGATATTTTCTCTGATGTCCTCCAAATCATCATGATGTGCAGCTGCACGGTGAACTGCTCCTTCCAGACCTTTATGGTACTTCCAGTGAGCCCACAAGAAGACAGCACTGAACAGAGCTGTGTAAACGCACAGGAGCAAGAAAACAGAATTCAGAATATATGCAGAAGTGCTGCAGTGTGACTAAGACATCAGCCACTCTACACAAGGACTACAGAACTGGTGCACAGTCAGAAGCACTAGGGCTGTAGTTTTGTATTTCTCAAGTGATTGATTGTGATTTTCTTCGATGTAGTTACACATGAATATGAAAGACAGAAGACCTCCAGAGAGTATTTTGAACAACACCTTTAAAGTACAGCTTTGAAGTTGCTAACAAGTAACTGAGATTCTAAAAGCTGTGAAGCCAGCTAACTTCCCACGTTATCTGCAGTTCATATTTGCACGGCAAACATGGCAGACTCAGGGAAAGAGATGGTATTTCCAGTAGCTACAGATAAATTCAAAATAGCCCTCAATAAACTTTCATATTCTTACTACAACTTCTGAATTAAATAAAAATTGTGAAAGCTATGAGCAAAATCCTGTGTTCTTAACTCAGGCGAACCTTCACGAAACATGAATAAGAAGGACCAGCACATGTGGTCCTTCCTCAGCACTGAGATCCTTCTTTGGCTTTTCTTTCTGCGACCAAATACCAAAGCACAAAAATGGTTCTAGAAGCAAAAAGCAGCTGAGAGTTGTGTCACAACTGGTTAAGATGCAGGAGACTGCTCTTTCCAACCAAGTTCATTCCTATCACACAGCGTATTTCTGCTGCACTGAGAAATGTTTCATGATCAGTAGCATTTCAGACAGTGTGTGTTTGGTAGCATTTTTTCCTCATTCTCTTCAATTGCATTTGCTTCCAGTTACTATCTGAACAGTTCCTTAGGAATGAAGTGAAAATGTGCAAAAAATAGAATAGCAAAGATCTTCCATAGCTATTAAGTGTTATTCACTTAGCAGCATATGCACGTGGGGATGAGAAATGAGTTTCCTGATGGAGCTGAGACCACGGCAAAGAAGTGAAGGCAGTCAAGTTGCCAGTAGAAACTTTAGTTGAGCATGAGGATGAGATGATGACCAGGACAAGATGGATAAATGAGATCACCAGAGGTAGTACAATAAGTAGTTACCATAACTACCTAACAGTGCCAAAAAGCAAATGCAGATTGCAAACATGGAACTAAAGGTCAGGCCTGTGTCCTTGTGAAAGATCGCCAATGTGATTTCACAGTTACGTCCAGTATAGCCATCAGGGCAGTGGCATTGGAACTTGGTTGGTGACTGCGAGACGCAGGTACCATAGTTACAGGGCCTTTTTGCACATGCAGTGAGGACACACTGTCTGCCTGTGGCATTCTCCACAATCATGTGTCCTGGAGGGCAACTGAAAAGATGAAGGCAAAACAAAACCATTAAACTCTGAGAAAAGTAGACATGAAAGAAATCATTTTATACTTTAGAACAGTCTTTAAGGACTCTATAATTGCTGAAGAAGCTGCTAGATGTTACTTGTATTAGAGTAACTACAGGACTGTAGTCTTTTCTAGAGCAGTCATACAATAGCAAGCTCCACAACTTTAAGTTTTTACATCTGGGACTTTCAGAACTGAAGTAGTTGCACTGCCTTCTGCAAGATTACCTCTGCAAGATCCTACAAAAACCTAAACTCAGTCCCAGCTGAATACATAATTCTTATGGTGCTTTTAATTCAACTTGAGAGGCCTGTAAGGGAACAAAGGTCACGGCTTAAGTGATGTAAGAGTCAGGTACTAGCAAAAGAACGCACATCTACAATTGCACAGCATAAGCCTCAAGAGAGAGAGCCGTGCTAGTACTGCATGCTAACAGACCCTATTTCATAATTTTGGGGGTTTTAAAACATTTTGCACGTTCTGCTATTCTCTAAATATTTTTCAATTAAAACAGGCAGCCAAAATCATTGCAGAATCAGTGATGGCTCTGATTTACATCAGCTAAGGGCAGCACCTAAAAGGAGAGTGTTCTCTGAGTAACCTGATGTCTATGCAGCATCCAGCTGTTTCTCCATAGTTCAGCCAATTTGATGAGTGGCAGTCTTGAAGCTGCATGCTTCTCCAGCAACCACCCTTTCCTACCTGAACATGGAGGGTGCTTTCATTTCCATTAATTACCTGCATTCATGCATCATCCACAAATCAATACAAATAAATTCCGGGTTACAAGGGTTATTCCTACAAGCCTCTGAAGAACAGCCTTCTGTGACACCTCGGGTACTTAATACTGACACCAGCTCCTTTGTGTGAGTGTCCAGTGGGATCCTGTAGTTATTAAATCTGACATCCTTCATACATCCTGAGGCAAGACACAAAGAAGCTGTTTTAAAGGCCATTCAGCAAGAATGATTTGAAGCAGCTGTAAGCTTTGGCATAATTTGTGCTTGACAAAGGACCCAGACTACCAAAGCTTAAATCTAGGACTGAATTTATCTAAACCTTCTTATTACTGTGCTCTATTATCTGACCATTTGTAAAAGTTTTTATCAAGATTCCCCATATTTTCTACAAAACCCAAGTGCTGCTGCAGACCTGCATCTGTGTTTTCAATAGAGAATTCCAATTTGCAATTTTGCAACATCTTTCAATGAGTACCACAGTGTACCTTGTGTTTGGATCTCAGTTACAAATGCTCGATATACGGCCATGGGAAGAGGTTACCATCTTGGATTGAAATCTTGTAGCTAACAGTATGCCCACATATTTCTCTGCTATATCTTCTAGTCAGAACAGTTTATTTGTCCCTCTTGCAGAATCACACAAAAAATCCACTTACTTATTTGTGGGCTCTACACAAATGGGGCATGCCAGTGTAGTATCAATAAAGTTTCATTTTCACAGGTTCATATTCTGAACATCGTAGATCATTAATTCCTTACCTTGAAAACTCTTGTTGAGATCAAACGGGTAGGTGTTTCCAAGGACCAAACTGCTGGGGTCAATCACAATCTCTTTGTATATTCCTGCTGCTTTCAGAATTTCTCTCGTCCCACCTCCTTCATGAAGGCGAAGAGTAAATTCATTTTCATTTCTGTCCAGTGTGATGTGATGCCACTCACCATTATCAATGTTGTACGATGGAAGGCTTACAAAATAGTCTCCATCACCCAGATTATATGAGACTGCTAAGAATCCCCGAACAACCTTATGGATAATTAACAAAGCAGTAGGACAGAAAAGAGAAGTCATCACCTAACAGTTTATATTGATCTGTAACTATCACATTACTTGAACTAAAATATGTACATAGTCATCAATCTTAAATAAATGTAGGGAACATTTACACTGCATGTACTGAGATGATGGCATAATAATGTAAAGTTACTTTAAGTGCTTCTGAACTAGACAACCTAAATACTGGCAGCTGTGTATCCACAATAGTACATAATTAATTCAGAGCAATTTTACCCTGCCTTCTCAGGCAAATTGATAAGGTTCATCAAAAGGTTAAGAATCTGGTGCATCACTTCTACAGTGACAACTTAGCTCAAAAGACAACTCATTCAGTGGTATAAGTGGAACAAGATGTAATTTTCAGAGGCCCGCAGCATTAGATCTGCTTACAGGCAGCTTTCTTGGCAGGGTCTGATCTATGCAGAATCAGCCACTTCTGGCCATGGCTGAGCAGACAGAGCTTTTCTGTATAGCTAACTTCACTTCACTTAAGCAGGCATTAAATTCCTTTGAAATCCAGTGGGATTCCAAAGTGGATTGTAGGGTCAACGCCTTAACCAAAGCCTCAGATCCTTAGGCATCCATAAAAAGAACTCCAGAGGTTTTTGTGCTTAGCATTAGGATTTGAGTTCTATTTCCAACTCTTAGATTAGTTTCTCTGGGCTAAGTATAGGCTGGCATCGATTTAACTTTATGCTATTACTGTCTGGGATGACCTGCTCACCTGCAGGGTTATGTGTTCATCCTTATTTCGAGACAACATGCTTGTGATGACACTGTCAGGCTTCCGTGTCCTAATCATGGCTTCAAACAGCGTCCTGCGGGCAGGCACACTGATGGGAAGCTGATAGCGAATGTGACTTCCTGGCCCAAATGTGTATTCCCTGGCAACTAAAAAGACAGGGATAAAGAACTTTAAACCATTCTGTAGCAAGAAGGAAATGTTACAATTCCCATTATTTTCATAATAAGTGTTGAAAGTAAAAGAAATTATTGTAGTGCAGAGCATAAGATCCACGAGACATAACTTGGCTATGTCCTTTCATCTGTTTCCACAACTTCCCAGTTGCTCTCTTACTTCATCTTCCCCCATAAAGAGGTGATCTCCCTCCTGACTTAATTTTCCTAATGCTCCTCTTTACAATGGTCAGGATGACAGCAGGAAAGCAGAAGCTCTGACCAAAACAAAAGAAAATACTGCAGATAAAATGCCACAACCAATTTTCACAACCTATTCTACAGTTGTCTTTTTGCTGCAGACTTTGACTCCATTAAAGAAGGGTCCTGTACCTAAAGCACAGATCCATGAGCCCAGCAGAATCTTTTTTTCAGACATCAACAGAACCATAAACTCCAATTCCAGTTGTGTAGTTCTAATTCTCAGCAATCACTACTTGCAAACATTTTAAGTTTGTATTATGTTTGTATTGTAAAATGAACCTATTGATAATGTAACAGAAAAGCAGACCTCACCTTTATCACATCGATAGCCATAGTAACCAGGCAAGCAATGACAAGCAAAGGAGCCCCAGTCTCCAAGACACCTCCCATGAATACCACAGGAAGAAGAGCCCATGGCCTCACAGCTCCCATCAGTAAGTGTGCAGCCTGGAAAGCTGTTCAGGGACTCTGCGGGAGACTGAAGGTCATATACCTTCAAAAGAAAATGGTATTTACACCTCATTCTTAAATAGAATTAGCTATACCATGTCAGTCTGTTCTTCAGTTGTAGTGTTTAAGACACTGTTTGCTTTTTGACACTGAAATTTTAACTTATTTCAACTGAAGTCCAATTTTTAAATATTAAACACCAAGACTGTAGTTTGCTTTGAATACATTCAACTGAGTATGATAGCAAAAAAAACCCAAACCTTAATATTTCCTAACAAACAACACACCTGGCACAAAGACACCATCAAGCCATTGCCATTCAGAAGTTCCCCGAGTGGGCAAAGCAGCATGAAAAACAGCTGCACAATGTAGGATATAAAGAAAGGCAGAGGTTTGTGGTCTCTAATACATCTGTTCATAATTATGAAACATTTTTTCCGGGTAGCTATTCTAATTATGACAGAAAAATCCAGAATTTTCTTCTATTATACACTGATGCACAAGGGCATTGGATAGAATAATGGAAGCAATAATTTCAGAGGTAATAGAAATTTAGTAAAAATTTAATAATGAAATTTCTTCCTTTGCTAAAGCAAAACATTACTCTTCTCTTACCTGGCTATCCAAGATGAAATTGCGCAAACAACCAGAGAAGTGTTTGTGTAGCAGCTGTGGGTAGGAATATGGCAACGATTCTTTTACACCGCCCAGCTGAAGAACATGGTTCCCATCCAAATACCTTTTGACATGATATGCATCACAAAAGCAAATGTGAAAGTATCATCAAATACATTACATAACAAGACAGTTAAACATCTATACTGCATTTCCGAGGAACGCGGGCTTCCTAAAATAACAGAAGAAGCCAAATATTACCTCCTTCTGACTCCGAAATACAGCTGATCAGTGAGCAGGAACTCTGGCCCTTTAAAGTTAAGGATAATTTATTTTTTCTTTAGTGTTACGAAGTCTGTTGGGAGTTTGACTGTGGGATACTTTCTTACAATTCAAATGTCTGTGTTCAGGCCAGGAAAAGCTGTAACATCCTATACACCAAGTGCACTTTTGTGCACACGCTCCTCTTACACTGCAGGAAGAAAGACTGTTTTGCATTGATAGAGGCCAGAAAGCTAAAAGTTGGCTCAATGCAGTCTTAAAGGTACCCGTGCTCTGCAGTTTCTTCCCATCACTCCTCTGAGCCAAGGAAACATACCTGGCCCTTCGGGGAACAGACCCAAAGACTTCACAGTTTGTACGATCGTCAGCAGACAGCCATTTGCCCACTCCTTCTATCTCTGAAACAACAGCTGTGCTGCAGTGATCCAAAATGAATCGAACATCCTATGCCAAAACATAGGATTACTGAAGTAAGAATTACTGTAAGAATCAGGAAGCAAAGTGACAGCAATTTTTCATCTCTCTTTTTTTTTTTTTTTTTTTTTTTTTTAAGATCATAAAGCAAAAAATGTTGGTTTTTTTGTTTTGTTTTGTTTTCCACCTTGCAATAAAAACAGTCAAGCCAAAACAGAATCATCTAACAAAAAAAGATTTAATTTTTACTCTGAATAGTTCAACCATTTCTATTAGGTCTACAAGGATGATTAGAATAATACATAGAATTATCCAGTCTCTTTTCTCTACTCTCATGTATCTGCATAGGTAAATGCCAATATTCTGAAAGGGAAAAATCAAATAACTGACCTGGCCATTAGTTCTCACTTCCAGTTGATGCCATTTTTTGTCTGTGACGTTCAGGTGACTTGGAAACTGCAGCATCACAGAACCCGAGCCATGGCTCATCTTCAGCACAGGAACGCCACTGGAGAGTTCTTACACAGCACAGAAAAGATAAATCACATCCAGCTACAGTGTCCTTCTATTTTGGATATTTTGGCACAGCTGGGGGATGTGGATTTAATGGTTCAGTATAGAAATAACTATATTCTCTGACCACTGCTATGTAGAAAGAAATATTCATTTAATACAGTATTTTTCTACTTGAGATTGTGCCACTTTTTTGTCAAGAGTCAAACACTAGAGCTAATTCCTGATCAGCAATTTGTAGCTTTATAATGGTCTACAACAATTAGCACATGCAGCTTTTACTCTCCTAACTTCTCCCCAGATTTACAAGTAATTGTAAAATAGAGCAGAGGATATTAATGATTAATGATATTCAACATTACCTTTCAAATAATTAAGAAAGCACCAACTATGCCATGCATCTTGTATATTAATTCACAAACAAGAAGCAGCTTGCTACAGCTTTTAGACTGTGTTAACTTCAGGCAACGAGTTCTACTTGTGTATGAATTTTCTTGTGATAAGAATGGCATGCAACTAGGTCTGCATTGATCGTGTAATGCCTGTCTTCAAAGTACCAAAATTCCCTTATGGCACTACAACTTTTCTAGGGGAATTATTTTTAAATATACAAATCTGTCTGTTTTATTCTCCCCTTGGTTTCCTCTGCAACAGACCAACACTGTAGTTACTGGCTATAAAAAGGCAATACATCCAAAAAGCAAGACCTGTTAGAGAACATTTCAAAATATGTTTCAAAAGGTTTTTCAACACTTTCAGCTAGAAAATAAACTACCTTGTGAGATGGTAAGACTGAACACTGCTAACAGCTCACGCATTCCCAAAAGACAATTTTCTCCACACACAGTTGCTGCATTACCTATTGCAATGAAGTTTTCTGTATTCCCAGGTTCTGGATTTGATAAAGGACCACTGTATAATAGAAGTCCATCTGGAACTGCGGTAATAAAGTCTAGAGAAAGTGAGCTTTCAAAACAAGGCCTGATGGGACGAAACCATGCATAACCATTTCCATGGAAACTGTGCTTAGTCTGCTGGCAGTCTGGTCCATGAAATGAAGCAGGACAAAGACATCTGAAGCAGCACAAACAAAAGATACGTCAAAATTCCCCAATGTTCAACTGTTTCTTTGGTTTTACATGCAATAAACATAGGGCTGAAGTCACACACTGAAGTAATGGTGTTTGCCACCTCAGGTATACAGAGGTGCTCAGCAATTATTAAAATGCCTTAAGAATAAATACATATACATATTTGGCCACCACAAAATCTGCATCCAAGAAGTATTTCTGAGACCACAATGTTGGGAACAGCAAACTATTTTACTTGGTAAGCAAAATGAAACACCAAATATCAGTTGGTCAATTTATTCCAGGGAGCACTCAGCTCGAATAGAACATATCATTTCACCAAAGGAATACTGCTGCATGCAAGTTGATGTGACAGTAAAGACATTTTCCCATGTAGTGTTTTCTGAAGCCCTTACTGCTTGCTGTTTTCACTACATTCTATTCCCCTCTGCCCCATTGCTCCTTAATTCCTATTGAATGAAATGCCCTTAAACGTGAGGGGTTGATAATGCCACCATTTTTTCCCAGGGTTTTTGTTCTTGCAGTATTTCCATCGATATCAGGACTAAAGCAACCATTATTGGGCCACCTGTCAAGATGCTGCTGTCATTAAGTTTACACTCCAGTACACTCGCAGGTTTTCTGTTTCTCCTTCAGCTAGGATTGCACTCATTGTTTTACAAGACCTGTATCTTATTAGCTACACTTGGCACTTTTAAAACAAAAGGAAAAAAGTAAGAAAAGAGGTGCAGTAGAAGTTTCCTCACCTGTAACCATTCAAAGTGTCAATACACATCCCACCGTTGAGACAAGGGCTGTGGGCATAGGAGGAACAAGGCTGATGGACTCGGTTCCTGGCAGCACAGGTGCAGACAGCGCCGATGGTGGTCGTCACAGAGACCAACGACACGCTCCCTGCATCCACCACCGTTGGGATGTTGCTCACAGAGAGGTGGTTTGTACAACCGCTGCCCTCGCTACAGTTTGTGCTCCTACATTCATCCACATCAATCTGTGAGACGCTCACTTGTAAAGCTGACTGGATCTAAGGGAAAACAGAGTTTGACATGTTACCAGTCTTTTCCTTATTCGTGGTTTTATTCACTCCTTCCTTTATGAAAAAAATATAAATTAAGCTATCATAAAATTAATGGAACGCTTTAGTTTCCTGAGTATTAGTAACACCCCTGTCCATAAAGGCAAGCAAAGGGATCTAAGAAACGCCATGATTACTCAGGAAACTTTATAATAGGAGTATTTCCTGAAAACTTAAATCACTGACATGATGGATATTGCACGTGTTAAATCAGTGCTGCATACTACTGATGTTCGTGCTCAGGATCAAAGCTCTGACAGCAGCGATGCTCCACCTTCCCAGCTGTGTGGTCTGCCTCACTCTTCCTGCATTCTGACAGCAACCGTAACTCCTGCTCAGATATTATCTTAAGTTCTCTTAAGTTCTGCATCCATAAGGATGCAGACTGGAAAATGGCAGCCCTGAGTTGCATTCAAAAGGAGTGTTACGGACAGTGACAAGTCTGCAGCAATTAGGATTCAGCCCACTGATTTACACCCTAAGCTTCTGTTTCATCTCAAACTGTCTCGAACAAAATGCAATCAACTCAGCACCTGGGTCATTATGTTTTATTCTACGTTAATCTTTGCTATTTCCTTATTTTTATCACTAATTAAAATTTGCTTTGGATGGCCCAAATAAAGAGGTCTTGTTGTATAGTAAAAGTGTTTCCACAAACAGACATTAACAAATGTGCCCAAAACTTCATAATTTGATTTGTATTTGAAGGAAGATTCAAACACACTGAGTGAGATGCATTTAGTGGCTACACCTGAAAACAACAGGCCTCACTATGGCATAGTTACAAGCAATGGAGATATACAAATGTAATGCTAACAACATGAGATGAGATTCTTCTCTGTACACTGAATACGTATTTTTTTTAAAGGATAAAATGAATGTCAAATATTTTACAAATAGCTGTGAAAAGACCAAAGCAAATACATAAATACTGAAGCTTTTGTTTTGTTTTACTTCGCAGTCATCTGAATTCACAGCCCTAAGAAAACTGACCTTTATAATCATTTGTCAAATATCCTACAATATCATAACGTGTATTGAAATCACATCCCCAAAGGCAAGAAATGTACATTACATTGACACGATGCATCCTGTCAGAGCACTCTGGTGCCTGTTGCTCACATCAATCACCATCAGCAGGGAGTCAATAATGCACTCTTAGACAGCAATGTAGTATCGTTGCAGCAAAGCAGAGTGTATATAAACAATCTCAGCTCCTTTACAGAATTAGAATGGATTATTTTTACTGCTAAATAAAAGCAGTTGTTGTAAAGCTACATCTCAAGAAAGTAATGCAAACTCATTAATTATTTAGCAATTCAATAAATAATCCCAGCACTAATTACTTATTTTCTTTATTTATAGTTAAACGTTACAAAAATCTGCAGAAATTCTTCAGATATGATTGGTTTTCCATGGATTGTTGGTGATTAGTCAATAGAGCTATTAATTAAATACTGAAAGGTTATATATAATTAATACTAACTTAACTTTTTTGCTATAGCACGTGAAGCAATCCCTTGTTACCACTTTGATGAATTCACCTGTCATATATTATGGCACAGAATATCTGAAATCTGTGCAATCTTCCATACTATTGTTGCAGTAATTCTACATGTAAGTAGAAGAAACAGATGTTATGCTTTATGAATATCATCCATATTTCCAACTTGCTCTCCAAGTTGGTTCCTACAGTCCAAACTGTGTAACATCATACAGGATGCAGGCAGGTGGCAAGAAAGATACTGTTTGGTTCCAAGAATCATACAGACCCTTCCGTAATGGCACACATGGAAAGCAGCGTTACTTCTTGAAACTTCCACAAGATGTACCATGTACTAAACCCAACTAGAGCGGGGCAAGATAGATTACATCTGGGTAACTCTGTTAGTGGGCATGCGGAAAGTGGTAAGATTGCACTTTCTGCATCAGAAGGGAAAACATATTTTACAATTATTTCCCTCTTAAAAAAAAAAAAATGAGAGGAGGCATCCCATCATATTTAAGAGTTACCCCTTGATGAGTTAAATAAAAGAATTAGTTGTCTCCATCTATCTTATCTAATTTAACTGACCTTCTAACCTGCATATTCTTTCCAGCATGATTGTTTCTATGGACTGCCATCTCTCTGCATACAGCAGAACTTCAATCTGGGTGACACCAAGCCTCTACAATAAGGTCTAACCACAAGCAGATTTGGTATTTCCATCAGCATCTAGAACATTCAAAAAGCTGTCACTTTCAAGACATTCTCTGTATTATAGTACCACTTTATCTTCTAAGAATTTTTCTGATTGATATCAGAGTATGAAATCATGTCTGATAGATTATACAATGAAATTGACTGGAGCAAACACAGGGAACTGTACCATGCAGGGCCATCTACATGCAACTAAAAGCTGTTGTATCTACTGTGACCAAGTTCACTCACTGTATGCAAGGGATTATGGGGAAGGAAGACAATTTAAATTTAGCACTTGCTTGACAAATGTTTTGTCTCAAGTGAGGTAAAAAACAGGATCTGCAGATCCTGCATATTCTTCCAGGAAAGCTTGTTTGAAGTTTGGAAAACATACCTTGAACGTGTCATTCACCCAAACACTGAGTCCATGGCACAACCCTAGGACGTACCTCATTTTTAAATGCTGCCATCTCAGCATGCAGTTTCTCAGGTCTGTAATAAGCTGAGCCATCGTGAACTGCAAATCTTACATCTGCCTGTTTTCCATCAGTGTTCATCAAACCAAAGACAACGATATCGCTAAACTTAACTGATAACATTTTTGCCAGTAATTCCTTGAACATGTTGTATCTGTTTTTGCCATGTTCACCACTCTGTATGAACTCCTCCGCAGTGATATCTGAGTTGGGAATTCAAAAATAGATAAACATGAAATAGAGGTTAATCTCTCAACTTATTTAGAAGCATACAGAACAGTACATCTGCCCTACAATTGTTTCTAAATCAAAACCATAAAATAAGTCACTCAATATAGACACAGCTGATCTAAACTCTCAGCAGGCACTAAAACAAACCTGAGAGACGCACGGTGGCTGAGTTTTGTATGGCTTCATTTTCCAGCTCTCTGATGTGGATTTGTACTGTAGATATAACATCAGGACAAAGTCCATCTGAAACTCTGATTTTTAAGTTGTATATTCCTTGAGGAGCATTATCCACCATCATCAACGAACCAGTTCTCTGATTTAATCTGAAAGACCTAGACATAAACCTTCAATCAGGAAAACTTAATAATCCAAAACTGAGAGCTTACGTTACTCATTAATTCACAAGGCCTTAAATGTTGTTACGAAGGTTATAGATAAAAACGTAGGGAATCCACAAACAATATTAATGAACAACAGAAAGAGCTTAGCACAGAACAAACGATTTGCAGGGCTTACACAAAGATGTTTCTTTCCCTTCCAAAGCCCTAGCCCTTCCCTGTCCTGAATCAAAGCAAACAGCCTATAGGAGTCGCTGTAACTGTGGAGTTCAACATAGCCATCATGTACATGTCTACATGAAAACAGAAACTGACAAACACACAAAGTCCTTCGAGATTCTCATTCATCCATTCAGAACAGGAAAAAGTCCTATATAACACTTCCAGTTTCAGCAGGTGTCCCTTGATCTGAAGCTTGCACAATTAAACAGTAATGACATCTCTGACATAGTTTTCATGCACCACCTCAAAGGGAAAGTAAGCAGTAACTATGGAAATATTCCATGAACATTACTGTGATGCGTTAACCTCCTAAAATGGAAACCCAATGGCTACTGATAAATAGACTAATTCCAATAAGTTAAAGAGATATGGTTTTCCAATGCAATTGTGAATTGTCATCAACGGAGATCATGGAATTTGCTTCCACTTTTAATGAAATGATTATATTGTGCCCCTTGGAATTTGTGATTTGTATTCCATCAATTCTGATGGTTAGTGGCAGGCAGTAAAAACAGCCAACTTTTAAATTGGGTCTTACAGAATGTGTACGTTTTAAAAAAGTAAAGATTAAAAACAAACATCATGGTGTGAGCCTGCATTCTCCACAGTAAAAAAAAAAAAAAAGAAAGAAAGAAAAAAAATCATTTCATGCATTAAGTTCTTGGTGACTAGTGACCAGGGCTTCATTTGTTTTTGTTTTGTTCTTGTTAAGTACATTCAAAAGTATATTTCTTAATAAACTCAATAATCCCAGTTTTGTGTACATCCTGAACATAAAGAAATACATGGTGAGTAAAGTAATCACGGAAGCATAAGTACTATTGATTGTGACACAAATACAATCCTCACTTGAACAGTTTTCCTTCAGAGAGAAATGTTTTATTGTCCCACTCATCCTGATCTGGTGCAAACACTTCCCCAAGCACTGTTGTTGACCATTTTCCTGTTGAGATAAATTATAATAAATCTGCATTTAATTTTTGCTTTTGGGCGCACTCTATTTATATTTCACAGCTTTCATTACATTATTTTCAGATTCCCGCATAATTTGCTGATGGCTGTGATCCAAAATTCTTAAAACAATGCGTAGCCTGCCACTGATTTCTGTCACTTCTGGAGAGGTAAGTACACTATGGATGTCACAGAAAGGCATGAAGGCCAAACACAACCCAATACAGTGAAAGATACATGAATATAACTCCATATGAAATTCTGAGAAGTTAAAAAATTAAAATTAAAAAAAAATCACAATATCAGGAGCGAAAACCACAAACCATCATTGCTACTCTGCTGTCTCAGACTGAACACAACTGGTACCCAGAAAAAGAGGGAGAGCATCTTGTAGGGGATGCTCTGGAAAGAAGAACGTGACCAAGAACAGGAAATGGACAATAAATCACTAAGCTGTTTCAAATCATGGCCATTCCAGGCTCCTGTTGTTTGTCACAGAAGTGGAAGATCCATTAAAAATAGAAAAACTGTTCCAAAACAGCAAAACTAGCAGCCCAATACAGAACTACTCTAGATAACACTTACCTTTGTTACTGTAAACATAGATATCCTTATGGCCAGATTCATGGCAGTTGTCATTTTCATCACCAATTGTTATTGTTAAGGTGTTTGTGGAGCTCATAACTGGAATCCCACTATCTGTTATAACTATTGGCAGATGAAACACCTTCTGCTTTTCTCTGTCAAAGGACCTCAAAGCAGTTACAGTTGCAGTGTCATCTCTGTTGTCAGTAAGAGAAAAATCCAAAGAATACTGATAATCTGGTGACAATGAAAATGTAAACGGTGGCCCATTTTCCTTGCTGTCTGGATCATATGCATGAAGTAGTTTTGATGAATGGTTCATATGCACTATTTCAGGGCTCAACGTGTTTTCCCAAACTACTGGCATATATGGTGCCTCAAACCTTGGTCCGTTGTCATTAACATCAAGCAAGTTAATTAAAACTGTAACACTTCCAGTTTCAGCAGGTGTCCCTTGATCTGAAGCTTGCACAATTAAACTGTATTTCTGAATGACTTCACGATCTAGTTTATTCGCCACAATCACATGACCATGCTGGTCAATGACAAATTGCCTCATAGGATCCGAATCTGACTTTATAGAATATAGAATGTTCCCATTCAAACCCGAATCCTTGTCTGTAGCTCTCACTGTGGTTACTGTAGTACCTACAGGTATGTTTTCAAAAATAGGGCTTGTCTGAATAAGCTGAGAATGGAAAACTGGACTGTGGTCATTAGAGTCTTCTACTTCAATCAGGCACATAGCAGTACTAGAAAAATCAAGATCTTCCACTTTGATAGTAAGATTAAACTGTCTTTCATGTGCTTTCTCAAAATCCAATTTTTTTTTCAGTCGGATAGTGGCACATTGCCATTCTTTGTCATTCTCGATATAAAACTTCTGATCTGGGTCTCCCCTGATGATGCTGAATGTTAAGTGAGCGTTTTCCCCACCGTCTGCATCTGTAGCAGACACTCGCAGAATTTCTGAGTCAATGGCACTGTTTTCAGGAATTGCCACCTGCCACATCTCTTTCATGAAATTCGGTACGTGATCATTGACATCTGCAATCCAGATGGTGGCAGTGCCAGTTCCTGTCAGCCCTCCCCCATCTCTTGCTTCAACGGTAAGAAAGTAAATCGCAGTCCTTTCTCTGTCTATAACTCCCCCTGCCACACGGATAGTTCCGGTATTGGGATTGATATTAAACATGTCACTACCAAACTCATTTTTTACATTCTCTGTTATCGTGTAAGTCAAAACAGCATTAAGACCTACATTTGGATCATCGCGGTCAACTGCGCTCATTTCCATGACTAATGTATCTGCAGGAGAATTTTCAAAGACACTCCCATTGCAATCATCAGGCATGCATGTGAACGTGGGTGCATTGTCATTTATATCCCACACATTAATAATGACATCAGCAAATCCTGTAAGTCCTTCTCCACCTTCATCAGTAGCCAATACAACGAATCTCCAAAGTGCTCTTTCTTCCCGATCCAGCATCTTGTGTGCATAAATGCTTCCTGTGTTTTCATCTATTGTGAAAATATCAGCAGCACCATGCCCGTGCAATGAGTAACTCAAATCTCCTTCATCCACTTTATTATCAGGATCATTTGCCATAACCTGAAAAAAGTATTGAAAACAGGAATGATAATTATAAAATGACTACATTACATCCTCTTGTACCATCTAACAAAGCCCAGCAAAAGTAGGGCATACTACTAATATGTGCACATTAGATGGCAGTTAAGAGGTAGGACAAAAGAGTAGATAAATGTTTTTCACACTATAATAACAGTGTAGTGCATTACACTACTTCTATTTTTTCATATTTATGGAGGTAATTTAACTATATTACTCTGATAGCTACTTTAAAATGTTAATGACCTGGTTTTTAAGATCACAAGTGATCCATTCTGCTTATCTTTCTTACTATCTCTTTATAATTATTTTTCCATAGAAGTCCATTTCTCTTCTTCAACTGACAAAAGTATTCAGTAAAACTACAGTACATTAATATATATATATGTGCTGCATTATTATTCTTCACATAATTGTACCAGAGCAATCTGTGCTCTTTCACTGAAATATTACAATCTCCGAAAGTGCACAAAGTGCACTACCTGAAGCACAAAGACTGGTAACCCATCCAGTTCTTCAATTATACTTCCATAGTACTCATTGATAGAGAAAACTGGAGACTCATCATTTTTATTCATGACATTGATGATGGTAACTGCATAATCTTCCCATTTCCCATCAGAAGCCAACAAGTGGATCTCATACACTTTTGTTTCTTCATAATCCAGTGGCTGGGCAATAAAAATAGCTCCCGTTTCTGGTTGTACACCAAGCACTCCTCCTGTGTTTCCAGCAGTGATCTGGTAACGTAACTTAGCATTTGTTCCTGTCAATTAACAATAGTGTCAGAAAAAAACACAATTTCTTGAGGTACATTAAAACATGGGATGTTGAAATGAAGCAACAACTCATATTACAACTGATGATTTTTGTATTATAGTTTGGTGATATTTTAAAATCTGCAGCTATGCCAGACTACTTACCCAGAAGTTCAGTTTCAGATATGACAGTGGGTACCAAAAAACCAAAACTTTAGTTTACTAGGACATAAAAATGTACTCATTTGCTAAAAATAAAAAAATAAAAAAGTCTCTAATAAATTTGTACTGGCACAGAAATCATTCCCCATCATCCCACGCTAGTGCATTGCTTCATAAAATAGGACTCGTTTGATTTATAACTCTATTATGAACTAGCATTCACACGTGATCAGTTCACACTCAAAGAAGTTTTCAAATCTAAGACATCTTCCTTCCTAACACCATTAAATATCTCCTGGTGCACTGAAATTAACTCATTAATATTTTATAAGCAGCTATAGGGAATTCCAGTGCTTTACCTTCATCTTCATCATTAGCACTGACTGTAATGACAGTTGAGCCCACATCCTGATCCTCATCCACATTTACTTCATAGACACTCTGAGTGAAGACAGGTTTGTTATCATTCACATCAGTGATAAAAACACGCACATAAGCTGTGTCTAGAAAGACAAGAAACAAGAGATTAAAATACTCAGCTGTGCCACTTCTGTCAGCTACAATTCCTTAAACTGCCTAGCTGCACATTAAATGAAGACTAATATGTAGACAATACAGAAACAAACCCTTAGGGTTGAGGACAATATATATATACACCAATATTACTCAAAAGCACTTGGGTATCAAATGAATCTCACATCCAATTTGCTTAAAGAGATAATACATGAATAATTGATGCCTAATATGGCAATTGTACAGTTTTAAGTCATAGCTTCTTGTCCTTAAGCCACAAAAGTCAAACTAAGTCTTTATTTAGGCACAGTTGTCAATTGAGAATAAGATTTTCTGTCTCAAACTTTCCTCCTTCATAATTAGTCTTGAATGAATACAGTGGTTTAAGAAACTTCATGACCCAAACAAGGTCTGTATCCTATGGATGGGTGCATCTCTGCTACACAGAAAATATTCTTTGAACTCTAACTATGACCCCCTATTCTTCTTTTAGTTTCAGAACAAAAAACTTGATTGACCATCACAGTCATCATTTTAAAAATTCCTTTCAGTTCTGTTGTAGACAAAAAGTTAAAAAAAGAAAAAGGGAAATTAAATGTTAATCTTACATTTCAGAGCTTCTGTTTTCAGATACTAACCCAGGCAAAATCATGCTTGTCACAGACAACTGTTTCTTACCAGAATTTGGCTTCCCATGTTTTCCAGGTCGAGCTGATTCAGAGCCATCAACTGACTCAACTTCTAAAAGATAAGATCCCTTCTTCTCTCTGTCAAACACTGAGGTAGCGTATATTGAGCCTGTCTGCGAGTCCAAGCGAAAACGTGTATAGTCTCCACTGTGGTCACGTAACAGAGAGTAAGTTACCTAAAGGATTAAAAACAAGATTTTAATCTGTACTTTTCTTTCATTGGATAGATCATAACTGAAGAAGTACTTAAAGAGAGGAAGACCAATGGCTGAGAATTTGACTCGATCCAAGAAAATGAAGTAAAAATGCAAGTTTGAGAAATCTCGAGGTTAAAGTCAATTAACCTGAAATAAATTTGTCTTGTCTAATCTGTTAATGAGTTCACTAGCACATCTGCACAGTTCTTGTGCAACAGCATTCAAACTTAGCTAAATATTCCAGGAACTAACATAATAGCCATGTGTGAGCTGAATTTGCTCACTGCTATGGACTGTGTTCTCATTTCTATATTTGTTTTGATGCATTTGACTTCAGCTTTCATTTTTGCTCCCCAGAGAGAAATCAGTTTGCTTCCAAGGATATGCCTACTTTAGATTTCTAAAATCAGTAGTGAGTGTCTCCTATAGTTTACTACTCACAAAAGCATTTAATAACCTTACTTTTTCATTAATTTGTCCAATCACATTTTAGGTCTGTGTAGACCTTTCAAAATCACAGCATCCAATAGCAAGGAGTTTTTCACCTGAACTATGTATTGTATAAAGAAATATTTATTGCTTTCTATCTCATACCTACTAATATATTTGCATTTTTCACGTGGCAGGAAACACATCATTTACTATTTTATTCCATCTCATGTTTCCATAGTAGCCATCCCTCTTCTAGGCTGAGGACTCCTACTCTATTTAGTCATTGTTTAATACTGAAACAATATGACTGTACATTTCATTACATAAAACACAGATCCCTACTTGCTTACCTCACCATTCTGACCAAGGTCAAGGTCAGTGGCAGAGACTTGAACGACAAATGTCCCAATATCAGCTCCCTCTCTTATGGAGGCTTCATAAATAGATGAGGTGAAGAATGGGACGTTGTCGTTGACATCTAAAGCATCAGAAAGAGCACATAAAGAGGAAAGTATAAAACAGAGTAAAAAAAATATGAGTTAAGATTATGTGATCACTGAAGAACTTACACACCTGTTACATTAATATAGATCGTAGTGAATGCTGCTAGAGGAACTGCAGCAACATTCTGTGCTCGAACTCTCAGCAGAAAGTTCTTTGTTGTTTCATAATCCAGTAGCTCAGCTACCAGGATTGAAGCAGAGCCATCATCTCTGTTTGGAGTCAAATAGAAACGGACTGGCATGTTGGTTTCTGGAACAAGTCCCTCTTCTAGGTTGTAAGTCACACGAGGATCACCAAGGGGGGAAGTCGCTTTGATTCTCTGCACAGTTCCAAAAATTTGAATAATCAACAAGTTTGTAAGTACAGTTACATTTCTAAAGGATTCACCAACTCTTCTAGATCCTCAGCTCTCCACTGGAAACAGTAAGACAAGTCTTGCTGGTTATCAAATCCTAACCCTACCTGACACATCTCCAGGCACAAACAGCTGCACCCAAAGGGTACCAGCCACTACAGGTTTGGTTCTTCAGGACGTTATCCTAAAAGCATGTACTTTGGAATTACTTTGTAAACCTGTTCTGATTATCTGCTATGAGAAATCAAATCGAACAAGTCGAAGTAATTGAAGTCCAATCTCCTCAGGTAAGACAGTAGCACTCAAAACAGTGGAATCCATTTACCTATAGTGTTGTCCAAATGGGAAGGAAATTAAATAGCAATTATCCTCACGTAAATAAAAGAAAAATGCTGGTTATTGATAGCATTTTTGAATGAAAAGGAGTGGCAGATGATCAGCCACTGTAATTCACAAAACCATTATAA
The DNA here is from genome assembly GCF_987193195.1 of Phasianus colchicus. NCBI lineage: Eukaryota > Metazoa > Chordata > Aves > Galliformes > Phasianidae > Phasianus > Phasianus colchicus. The sequence continues at coordinate 10,112,639 of NC_143448.1, forward strand.
AAGCTGACTACAGTTAGGTAAACAAGCACATTCAGACACTCTAAAGCCTTATAAACAAACAAGTGTGCCCCAAACTTACCAGAACTGATGCATCTCGTGTAGTATTCTCTGGAATGACGACTTCATAGCTCTCTCTTTCCCACTGTGGAGGCTGGTTTTTTGCACTAGTAACAGTTACCACAAGTTCAACTTTACTGCTCCTATTGCCTCCATCTGTAGCAATAATATCTCGAATTATAGATGACCTCTGAACAGTAAAAAGGGTTCATTACAGAGGGTTTTGATTAGGGCTCAGGTGAGCGTTTTTAGCAAAGTAAATGAATATGTTATGAAGTTAAAGGCATACTTAAGAAAATCTGTGCAAAAGAAAAACACCCACAAACAGAAAGAAAACTTCAGAATATGAAATAGGTACAAGATTGCTAACAAAATCTATTTTCTTTATTCAATACTGTTGGTAAATACTACTGTTTATTGAGATAAACATTAACAAATTTCAGCACACTAAGTTTAAAGCAAGCAGTCTGAGACTTAGGTTTAATTTAAAAATGATATATGGACCCTTTAAAGTGAAGGGATAGCATAGCAGAAAGGAAAAAGAAACGACCTCAGTCCCTCCTATGCATATTGAGGAGGCCAGTTTAAAATGAAAATAAGCACCATACCTGAGATATGGGTTGGTTAACAAATATCCAGCCACTAGTGGGATTAATTTGTAAATAATCTGTTTCCCCATTTGCTATGGAGTATGTGATGACAGCATTAGAGCTGTAGTCATCGTCATGGGCTGTAACACGGAGAAAGCTGGTCCCAACTCTTGTGTCCTCTCTTAGGAAATCTAACGTAAGGAAAAGATTTTTCAGACTAATATTTCAAACTGAACATCAGTTCACTAAAGTACCATGAACATCTTACTACAAAACATGAGGAAACACTAAAGTAAAAATGTATGGAAAATATAACTTAATCTTCCTTGGAACAATGCCCATAAAACCAAACCAAATACTTCCGATTGTTGTTATCAACCCATAGCTATGGATCACATTTTAAATTCATATTATCATATTCATAACTTGGAAATCTTATTTCCCACAATAAATTACTTTTTAAGTGTTTAAAAAAATACTAAACAAAATTTCTTTGGATGAAATGTAAACAAACAGAATTTCAGAAAAGGACCACAATGTCAGAAACTACTTTCTAGGTTTTGTATACTTTAACTGGGAATATCAATCTTTGTTGTTTTTTTTTTTTTTTAATGAATGTGAACCATGCCTCTGGGTGTTTACCCATAAATGAGCAGGATTTTCTGAACAACCAGGAAGGAAAGGTAAAACAACAAATAATGCAGAATGATAAACATCAAATGGGAAAACATATGACCAAAAAAAACCAAAACCCATTAATCAAGAAACAAAAGATTCAGTTACTGATCAGTGCTGCAAACCCACAAGGTCTTACACATCTGTGCAGTGCCACAGACACGCAGTGCACTCAGCAAAGAACAGACAGTGAAACAGCAATTGTTTCAAGGAATTTTCCCATAGCACTCACACAGGCCCATTAGCCAAAGTTGTACTTGTTACACTGCACATCACACAGAATGACAATTCTGCAATTAAGCTAAGTGCATCTCTGGCCACAATCACTGCCAACACTGACAAAATCCCAAAACCTTAGACATCAGGTAAGCTCACAGTCAAGGCACTGAAACGCTATCCAATGACTCTCAATTACATTCATAGCGGGTGTTTTCAAATCTGGGATCATTGTCATTTTGGTCCAAAATGATAACATTTATCTGACATATTCCAATGAGTGGTTCTGCTGCCTGGTCTGTTGCTGTCACAGTGACAGGATATTCCCTCTGTTTTTCTCGATCAAATACCTGAACAGTTGTCAGAACTCCTGAAAACATTAAATACCAGAGTTAGAATACTATGCATCTGAGAATACAATATTCAGGTGTTTATTTGACATCAACAAATAAATTGAGATACAACCCATTAGGTTAAATACAACTACAATGTGAATTTTAGGTTTAAAGCTTCAGTCACAAGACTTAATCTCTTCAATTGCTCATGCAGACACAAACTAAATATATGCTTACAATTTTGGTTCAGAAGAAATGTAAATACCAAACTAGCTTTAAGAGATGAAATTTATAAAAACTATTTATTTTGAAGCACATAAGGGATATAAGACATGTCTCACATGTTCTAGCCTCTGAAAGTTCCACCTGAATTTAGTTTTGCCCTTCTGAGAATTTTAGTCTCTTGTTCTTTTGCAGTTCTATTCAATTGGATATGTCATTGATACGCCATTAACAATATTGCACTAAAAATAGGTATTTCTTTTTAATTTGCTTACAAAACCATACAAGTTATTTTACATAGCAGAACTTCCACATTCCAAGGAAAATATCAGACCTAGCTCAGTATTTGATAATTCCATGAAACGTAGTTTCTTAATAGAGCTTGTATCTTGTCTGCTGTCAAAAAACCCCAAAACAGGCTTTGTGCTGTTCACTGTTTTAGCTAGTTTTCCATCAGTGTTTACATGTGTCAGTATCAGTTCTGCCATTCACTTTACCTGTGTCAGGGTGAATTCTAAATGCTGGTAGGACACCATCTCTGTGCACCAAGCTGTATTTCACCATACCATTGGCTCCTTCATCAGCATCAGTGGCTTCAACTTGCAGTACAGTTGTCCCCGAGGGTTGGTTTTCCAACACAGAAGCATGTTCCCTATAATAATGACACTACAAAATAAATAAATAAAATAAAATAAATCAAGCATATACCTCGTCATTTGGCTTAAAGATATATTAGAGGGAAAATAACATAATAAAAACCACTATTTAGGCACGTTTCTTAATTTACACACTTCACTTTGCTGTTTTGTGGTCACATAAATCAACAACTACCAGTTGGTTAAAATATCAGGACAGAAAGTACAGCTACATGTACTTCCAAATGCAAATATATTTCTATGTTCACAAAAGCCTTATAAAAAAAGAGTGCACACATTTGCCCAAACCACACGGCTGCTCTGGTCAAACAGGACCTTCCAAACAAACTAAGACTGCAAAGAACAGATTAATGATGATCTACAAAATCACTTCCCAAAGTATGCAACATTTTCCACTAACATACTAGCCATCAGCATTAAACTCTAAGTCAGTAGACAACAGAATGTTAATAACAGTGAATGTTCAGAAAACATATTCAAGCATTTACTTTTCACAGTACTTAACCATTTAAGCTAATTCACCATCTTCTTTCGCTTCTTTCATCAATTCCAGACATAAATTGACCAGAAGCCCTAGAGTTGCTCTGGAACATTTTGTCACAAGTCCACTGGATAGATACAGCTAATCCATCCTCACATGTCATACTGAAGCTCCAAAAGGTATTCACTAGACCCTATCTTCTAAAATGCCAGAAACGAGGTGGGGTTCAGGAAAAGAGTGCTTGTGGGCTGCTCAGAGAAGAGAAGAACAAAGCACATAAGGCTCGGGAAAGAGATGTGAGAGATGGAGAAGATCAGGGCATCAAGAAGAGAGAAAGAAGTGGATCACCTCTTGAATTAGTCATATGCTGTGTCACTTGCAGTGACAACAGCCTTAAACACTTACTACCCAGTCTAATGCGTATCACCTAGTCTCATATATTTGTACCTTCTGAAAGATTGGTTTGTTGTTGTTGACATCATCAATTTTCACAATAACCTGAGCAGTACTTGTAAGAGAATGGGGCCCTCCTGAGGCGTTATCATCTGTAGCTGTGACATTAAGTACATACTCTGTCCCCTGCAGCTTTGGAAATGGGCTTGAACGAAGTCTAACTAGCCCTGTAAAGACAACAATAGGTTGCATTTTTTTATTTTTGGTACACTAATGGATTACTGTTTCTCTTCTCATTAGTAAGCAAGACAACACCCATTCTGATTTACCCACTTCAAAACAAACCTCATGGCTGCTATTTCTATGGTTTAATTTCTATGGCGTTTTTACTGCAGTCTGATATTAAATCAGAATTAAGACAGTACAACAACAGAATTGTCTGCAAGTATGCCTACAGAGCTGAAGGAGACACCAGCTACAGCTCAGCTGACTCATTCTCTTTACTGCATCTGTTTCCACCAAAAAATACCCAGAAACACTGTGGCAGACTTCTGTTACCTGTAACCATATTTTCAGGAATCTGAATCTAACATTAACATTGCAAAGTACAGTTTGCAATGAGATCAAAATCTCATGCTAAGCTAACTTTAAAAGATAAGGAGTTGAAACAGCTCTCTCTTTCATATATACTCCATGTCTTCAGTGTATGCTTCAAAAAATACGCATTCAGATTTTGACTACAGTTCATAACATGGGTATAATATAGAGTAGCTCCAAACAAAGGAAACAGAGCAAACAAATCTCAATTTGAAGGGTTGTACCAGCCTATTCAGATGCTGCCTGTTCATACTTTTGTTTGTTGTCTGCTTTCGTTTGCTGTAGCAGTGAAGAGCTAATACACCATTACCTTTCTTAGGGTCAACAACAAAGTTTCCTTTTTGATTCCCAGCAGGAATATCATAGGTCACGCCATCTCCATCAGGGTCAACAGCATTGACTGTAGCTACCAATGTATTTGGGCCTGCATCTTCAGAAACAAAGCTCCTGTAGCTGTTAAACAAAATTATGATCATTTATGCAATTTAGACAGAAAAAAATACACATAGGACTTCTACTAAGTGTATAAAGGGTATTGCAGAGAACTCTAATTTATTACTGTAATTACACTACTAAGTAATATGCTGCTTTGTAACAAAACTAAATGATAGCACTGATGACTTATCCAGCCTTCCATATCTCAGGTCTTTCTGTGGTTACCTCCTGTAGATTTCCATTGTGAACTTCCAGCAGTGTTGACGTTTTCACGCTTAGCTTCACAAGGTTTGGGCTAAACCCAGAACTTACTGATTTATTTTGTTTGTTAAGTTTTACAATTCACAGAATCAAAGCAAATCTTTACTAAATTTAAAAATGCTGTCTGTTATAGCATATTCTGTTTTTGAGACACGTTGTCAAAGTCGCTCCAGTGCAACCTTTGCAGCAGCGAGACAAAGATCAGATCTGGGGGTGTATGCATAGTGTCAGTTTTACAGAAATCTCTCCTCAGGACCAGGCACATCACGGACACTGTAAGCTCTTAAGAGGCATTATCAGCCTAAGCTTAATGCTCTCAGTTGTAGAAAAGCCCTCTGCTTTAGCAAAGTCCCAAATACTTATTATTTTCTCTGACTGGATTGGGCCTAGGCCAGGCTAAGCATACAACAGACCCAGTCTATGGTGGATATCCCAAAGCTCAGTCACAGCAGTGAGTTACAGCTGGCTCTGTCCAACAGCATAAATAAAATACATGGGTATCACTGCACTCAGAAAACTCAAGTCTGCTTATGGGCTCACTCTTCACATTTCATAGCAAATACAGTCCTCGAAACCTTAGCTGTTACATAAAATAAGTTACTCTCACACCTACATATAATTATGCAGAGAACAGCATAAAACTCGAAGGAAAAGGAGACAGATGCACAGAAAACCTCTCACTTGTATTTGCTGTCCCAATAAGGGATTTCACCACAGCATTTTCAGTGACAGCTTTTTATTCTCCCCCAATTTAATATGTGACGAAGTAAAAGAAGTAAATTATTCTGGTTTAGCTCAATCACAACCCTAGCACGCTACCTTAGCTCCTTATCTGGAATGCAAATGAGCAGCAATTCTGATAATTGTGAAAATGAAATGCAGGGACAGAGGGTTCAAGTCAGCAGAAAAGGTCTCTTAAAAAGCAGGAAGTAGAAACTGGCAAAATGAGCATAGGTGCTTTAAGGAGAACTGATGAAAAAAGGCTCACGGAAAGGAGTCATGAATTTGCCCTGGAGTGTAAATCTGTTTAAACAAAGGGCAGAAGGGACAACATGATTGTCTTGGTTTGTATTAGCCTTGCAGATCAGTCTCTCAACATGAGCCAATTTGTGGGTGTTTGTGATGAATTTCTCTTACAGAAAACTTCAGCTACATTCAGCTACTTCCCAAGTTGCCACAATCCATGCAGTTGATAAAAGCTACCCATTGTGTATGCAGGAAAAAGCTACTTAAAATGCAGCAGAATTGGGTTTGGGAGGGACCTCAAGAGATCATGGAGTCCAACCCTCTGGTACACAGGTTCTGCACAGCAGGTCTCCCAGGCAGACATCCAGATGGGTCTTAAACTTTGCAGAGTAAGTGAATAGAAAACGATTAATTGGTAGGATATTACTGTAATTTCAATTTCAACTGATCTAAAACTACTTAGAAGAAATGAAAGATCTGTCAAAAGAGACTGTCTAGATATCATCCCTATCTAAATATATACACAAGTCCTTTTTCTTCAACTATAAGAAGGTCTCTGCTCTCAGTCTAACTCTCAAACTTGACTGAACCTAAGCCAGTTACCATCCTATAATAATCAGTCTTCTGACTAAAACAATAACAACAACAAAAACAGTAACAAATAAGAAATTTAGGAATATATATTTACATTGCCTGGGAAAACTCAGGAGCTTCATCATTTACGTTTGAAACATGGATCCTAACAGTTGCTGTCCCAGTCTTTGGATCTTCCCCTTTATCCACAGCCATAATTATGAACTCATAAAGATGGTTAGGTCGTTCATAGTCCAATTCTCTTGCTGGGAATATAGTACCATGAGAAGTAATACTGAAGTCTGGACTCAAAGCGTAATACAATATTTCAGCATTTTCTTTTGAATCACAGTCAGTGGCTGTCACTGTTAGAAGAGAAAGACACTATGTAGATCACAGTCTGCGAACTGGAATGTGAAGTACTTTAACAAGAGAATTAGTGCATAATATAAAACTGTAACAGCATTGCCTTGGCATGTAGTGCTTGAAATAATTTATAAAACTGTGCTATACTCTGTGTTTTTATTCAACCAACCTCTCAAAGCAAGTTATAGGGGGATGAAAAAAAACATGTGTAGGACCCTGATTGAATTAAGCCACTAGATCTTGTGTTTGATGGGTGTAAAGAGTCCAGTAAGACCAAGAACATACTCCAACACAGAGCCATATATACTCACATCCATCTGATATATACTGTTGACTTAAGATCACTTGGACAGATTAGACTCTGTGTGATTAAAGATGAAACATTTACATATAGTACTTAACTGATGCAAATGAAAATAACAAGCTTGTCAGATCCCACTCAAAACCCACAAAAATCTAAAAACTCAGTCACCAGAAGAGTAATTGACAGGCTACCATCAGTACAGGCTAAATCACTGTGTAGAACAATAGGTGGTTATAAAATCCTATTTACTAGAAAACAGTAATTTTTCTGTGGTTTAATTTTCTTTTTACCCTCAAGATTTATATAAACTTTGTCTATGGTGTGAAAGACTAATATAAGGAATATGGTTATTATACTATGGTTAGTTGACATCAGTTTGCTTTATTTGTCAGGGTCTGTTTATTTCTTTATTAACATTATCAGTATAAGATTTTTGCATTCTACATAATATCCAGAATATCATCATTTAGAGCTTAATTTGTAGGTTATGTTGGGGAGAAGAAAAATGTTTCTCCCAAGCATTCTATGCTCCCTAATGCAAGCCATGCATAACTTTTAGATGGGCAGAGAAGGTAAGCTGCTTTGTCTGTAATTATTGATGTAAAATTATTCTCTTTTCAAAAGAAAAATGTTGCAAGATTGCCACAATAAGCCTGCTGCTATCAAAATAACCACAGCTGAAATCTTGTTACACCAAAATCCCATGAAGACGACCTGTTTCCTTCATGTCTTGTCCTCCAAAACTGTTTGAGCTGTGGCAGTAGTAAGTAATTACGAGCAATTCTAGAAGATGCCAAAGAGTTGCGACTTACCCCATCTTGAGGCTTTCTAAAATGAAATCTAATTCGTGGAGGGGAAAAAAATTAGCACTGTAACAAATGGTTTAGAAAGTACTAACCTTGTAGAAGTGCAGTAGCCATAGTAACTGTTTCAGGAACACTGACTTTGCTGTAAATGGACTGCTGGAATTCCGGAGCACAATCGTTCACATCGGTGATTACAACCAAAACCTCAGTGGAAAGAGAGAGCATTAAAAGGCATCCAGGTGAAACAAGGTAACAACTCCATTGTTCTAGAAATACTGGATGGAAGAATTTGCTGAGATCTCTAGAATCTGTAGCACACAGGAAAACTCATTTTCCTCACATTGCTCTTTTCCTGCTGAGAATTGCTTAGATATTAAATTATACATTTGGAATTGTCAAGTCCTAGCCCCCACAGCAACATTTCCGTTCATATTTCATCTCCATTGATTATTTCCTACCATTAACTCAAATGGAAATAGACTGTCTGCTTCCAAAGCATCCTTTTGCCATTACCTCCTAACACTTCTATTATTTGTAACACCAAAAATTCTACAGGTGCATGTAAACCTGACTTCAGGCTAAATATATTTGTAAAATCATCATAGAATCTTCTTTCAAGTCATATTCTATTATTCTTCATCTTGAGTACCTGAAAGAGTCAATGGAAACTATTGGTCTCTGGTGTGCCACAGCTGCTGTTACGCTAAAATACTCAGTGTCCTCACACTTTTTCCTAGTACTTCTATCTCCTGCTCCTTTGGTGGTGTACACTTTATTTGCTGCAGCAAATGAGGAAGTGTGACATTACACAGATTTCCAAACTCAAATTCAAACAACAGTGATAACTGTATTTAAAAATAGTTTTGCTGTCAAACAGCTTTCTGATACAGCATGAACTGCCACCTTTCACTATGAGTTTTTATTACCTCCTCTCTTCACTATTTCACTTAGTGTTCTCAAAACAAAATAATTTTATTCCCATTCTGTTTTGTCATAAATCGGAATATTTTCAAATCATCATAAATTAGGATTCATCATAATGTAGGAGTAAACCAAAGCCTCACGTTTTCCTCAGCTGCATCTATTCCCACACCTTTTTGGGTAAAACCTATGATCTACAATGGAATGGCATGACTGGTCCCTAAGAAACAGCTTTCTCAGGATCAGCAAGAATAAACTCTAACAGGAGCTAAACCAGTCCTCCTGACCTACCCAGAGATAAAAAGACTTTAAACGTCCATAGGGAATCTGTACAGAGATTGGGAAGGACTCAAGAAGAACACAAAAACATACGGACATATAGAACACCAGAAATAAATGCCTACCTCAGCTGTACCACTGAACTGTTCATTTTCCTCTGCTCTGACCAAAAGAAGGTACTGGTGTTGGTCACTCTCATAATCCACGCTCTGTGTTAAGCTGATATCCCCTGTTGCCTGATCAATGCTGAACAGACCACTTGGATTGGTTAGCAAAGCGTAGCTCAGGGATTTGTTTTGATATGATACAGCAGTGACCCTAAGAAAGCTGCAATTAAAAAAAAAAAAAGTTTTTTAAGCATGTAATAATTCAACAGTGAAAAGTACAGGAAAAAATGCTACACATCAAAAACAGCTGCAAGCCCATAGATCTGATGAGAGCAATACATGCTGACAGCTGTACCTGAATTCCAAATTCAGACATTTTGTAACATAGTATTTCTATCATCTTAAGATTAAACAGGAAAAAGATAAGACTCTTGCAAGCTGAGCACAGTAAGGATTAAAAACAGAGAAGCAGAGGACTTCATTTTTGTAGCAACTGAATTTTCCTGCTCTCTTATCAGGTGGTGATGATTCTAAGGCAGGAAACTAAACGTAAGATGCAAAATATTCCTTTTAATAATGACAGCATGGCAAATTTACTGCTCCAGTCATATTGCTCTGTTTTAGATACCTGCAAACAGGGAAAAGGCAGCCACTGGCCCTGTGCCTGTAGCAGTGCACACAGAACTACAGGGTTTTAGCTTGTCTGACACTTTTTCCCACAGATATGCTTGAAGTCTTTAAGTGGGAAATGTATTTGCAGCATGAAGTAAAAGAAATTATAAATTTCTTTATATAATTATAAACATTATAAAACAGTAATTGTTACAGGGTTTAAAGCAGAACACTAATTCCTCAAGTGTTCATTGCCTTATTGTGAAGATTTCTTAGGAGAAAGGATTCCATCTCCCAGGAGAACCCTGCAACACCTAAGACCCACTGACAACTGCATTCAGACAGATAAAGCTCAGTTTGTCTGAACACTTCTGTCCTTTCCTTATTTCCATGCTGCTCTCTTCTAAATTCCCTCAGGTGAAACACTGCAAAAGGTTGCTGTAGGTCACTTTCTTGCTTTATTCTTCGTTCTCATCTTTCTGTTGTCTCACAGTCAGTTTAAGCCAGCACAAGACCATGTTCCTGCCAATAGGAATTACTTTTTTCTCCTTCCCCCTCTCCACCCCAGCTGCATGTTCATGCCACCTCTCTTCTCCTCCTGTCAGCACAATCACAAGGCTCAGCTGTGAGCACATCTAACAACCCAGCTGAAAACTCTTTCCTTTTTCGTTCTGTCTTTCCTCTGATCAGCCTGCCAGCTCAGCTAACATATTAGAGAGCTAATTCTGGACCAAAGGAAAGGTTTGGTAATGCTTCTTGTCAGCAGCAGTTTTAAATCAACCTACACTTGTGAAACCCAGCCCCACAAACACAAGTGCATGACAGCAGCTCTGCTTTCCTGCAGTTGGTCTAATTTAGACACAAAAACTTCAGGATTCCACGGTCATTTTCAGGACTGCTTCAGGTTAGCACACAACAGTAAAGCACTTTCACTGGGCACACCATTCATATTAAAACCTCAGATGACATAGTAATAACCATAACCAAATACTGAATTCCTTTTGGATATTATGCGAATTGACAAACCAATTAATCTCCTATCATTATAGCAGGTGTGCAAGTCTATTTTTAAACAGTGACAAAAAAGAGTTACAAAGAATTTATTACTTTTCATCCTCATTGAACAGCAGATAGCTGTTAGGTATTCTGGCATTACACACTTTAATTTCTTTTACACCTGTGCTAAATAACTTTACTGCAGTTTTAAAGAAAAACATTATTTTCTATTAACAGCTGATGATTTTTTTTTTTTTATCTTGACAAACTTCAGACACTATAAAACTGTTGTAGACTGAACAGTAAAATACAATATTACAGATAGTAACGAAGCTGGATAACAGTTGAAAGGCCACACAAGGGAGATGTTTACTGGAAAAAAAAAAAAAGTATTCTCAATTCAACTGAAGAAGGAAAATGTTTGCCCTGATACCAAAAGAATTTGTGAGAGATGGAACTGAATATTCAGGTGGGCCTCCATTACTAACACTTTCTGGGCTATCTGGATGCACATGGTTAGCCAAAGGATGGAGAAGTAAAATGACAAGTTTTGTGGCATCTTCATTTTCACTCGGTTTGTCACCATGATTGATGAAGACAGCAAAGACAGCCTCTTGTTTTTTCTAACTTTCATTTGGTGGAGAATGTACTTTTCCAAATGCTGACACAAAACTCACACACACTTTCATGCCAAGACAGCTTCCTTTGTGATGTAATGGTTTAATTTGAGTTCTGCATTTTGTTTGAAAATTAAGAGACAGTTCTGCTAATACTTTCCTTATTGTTTAAAATCAAGAAATCATACTTATTCATCACCACTGTTCTGTGTAAAAGGGTGACTAAAATACATCAAATGAACGTAATCACTTCAGATAAAATATCCAAATTAATATTCACAGTATCTATGATTCACAGACAATACTGAGGCTTTGGGAAGATCAAGCAGACATTAAACTAAGAACTTTTCCTGTTACTTACGGTTTTCCTTCTGCTATATTTTCAGGAACATAAACCAAGTATGATGTGTTGGTGAACTGTGGTGGTCGAAAGCCAGCAATTACAGAAACAGAAGCTGGAGACCCTTTGCTTCCAAGTTTATCTGCTGCCTGCACGGTCAGCAAATACTCCTTATTCCTCACCAATGGCAAGCCTGTTGTTTTAATCCAGCCTGTGTCCCTCTCAACCTCAAATCTGCCTTCTCCACCTAGGAAGAAGAGTCACAAACTGCTGTCAGCAAGAACATTTTTATTTGATTAATATTGTGACCAGGAAATCAATTCCTGAGTTGGTTTTGTCTTAGAATTAATATTCACGGAGAAAATATAAAAAGTTTGTTTTGAACTCACTAATTACAGTGATGATTACATTTCTAAACTGCATTTTACTTTGTTAGATGTCAGCCTTCTTTACCCTCCAATATTTTGCTGTTATTTGATGCTGAAATATCCCTCTGAAGAAAATACCCTGCCAGAATATGCTCTGGTCAAGAGGAACAGATTGCCTCTGGAGCGATATTCCTACTCCCTTTCTGCTTACACAGCTCTGAAGTTTCATTTAAGTGCCCCAACTAAGAAAATTATGAGTGAATCTGTAGCAGCTTTGCAAAGCTAAGGTGCAACCCACATCCTTAAGCATTTCTTTGAAACTGACCAGAATCACAACCCCCACAAGGAAAAAGGAATGTCAGCTTCTTCCAACCAAACCAGAAAGGTGCTGACTATGGCTACCACTGCTGCTCCTGTGCCCAAGCCCTGTGGTACTGCAGTACTACTCCCATGTCCACTGCTCTCTCAGGCAACAATCTGGTCAGGAACACAACTTTGCAAAGAGAACGTGCTTCCAAACTGACCAGTCTGTCCATTCACTCACTACAGGTTTATCTTTCTTACCCTCAACACCAAAAGATTATAAACCTTTAAGTAGGAAAGGAAGGTTTTTCACTAGAAGTGAGAAGACAAAAATGTCACAATACTGAAGCTTAATACAAACACAGAAGCGAGGTTTAAATTTACCTTCCAGGAGAAAATATTCTACGGTTCCATTGATCCCTTCATCTGCATCCACAGCCAGCAGCTTATATACTTCAGTTCCTTCTGTAGCTTGGGGAGAAACCACAGCCAAGAATGGAAAGGGCTCCATGGCCCATTCAGGTACGTTGTCATTCACATCCATCACAGTAAGCGTTAAGTGCAACAAATACCACTCTTCCCCTAGCAGCCAAAGAGAAACGAAGAAATACTGAGCTACACAACACATGCAGAGTAACAAACATGTATCCTGAGGATATAATGTCTGCAATATTGTGGCATGCGATCCAGAAAACTCTTTGGCTCTTCTCCAACTGTTACCAACATCACACAAAAAAATAACCACATCTACTGCCAGACTGCAACATCAGAGTGACTCATATTACTTCCTAGCAGTAATCTTAGGAAAGGTCACAGGTCACACATTGTTAAATTTTCCAAGTTTGAATACGTGTTTTTGGAAAGTGTGCTACCAGAAAAAATAAAAGTATGTTTTGTATATTCGATGATTATAGCAATTCTGAATTTTGAAAATAATTAAGCATTTGTTGTCAAAAAGATTCTAACTAATCTACCTTAACTAATGAATTTCCTGGATAAAAAGTTCACTGAAGTTGTAATACTGTTTTCACTTCTAATTAAGATGAAAGTAAAAATATATATGTAGCCAACAGAGAATGCAACAATTCCAATCTCCAGAAATCAACAACAGAAGATCCTTAAAAGTTGAGAGGAAAATGTCTTGCTTTGTTTTTGCTATTACACCAATCAGTGAGCACAGAAGAGCTCCTGATTCTGTAATAAATAGTAGGGAAGCATCATCAAAAAAGTGACAAAAAAGAAAAATATCAGTCTGGAAAAAACACTGACGTGAAGCCCAAGTTTCCAAACAAACAGAAATTGCCTCATCACAAACATACCTTCTTCTCTGCTTGCAGGTTCTGTTAAACTTGTTAAAAAAGAAGCCAGAAGGAACCTCAAAAGCGCATTCCAGAACCTGGATGTACAATACAGCAGCATGGTTATTCTTCCCCTATTCTACATACTAAGTGAAACCAGACATGTTGGGAAAAGCTAGTATCAAAATTGCCCAACTTTTCACAAAGGAACAGACCTTACAGAAGTTGTCGTGAGTTTATAAATACTCACTATTATCTTGGTTTGCCTGGGGATACTGCAGGCTTCAATAGCAAGCACTAAATCAGAACCTGAGTTAAGAACCTTCAAAAATCTTCCTCTGTAACAGAAAGATCTACCAGGAGTTTGAGTGCCATCTCAGTAACACCGTCAGGAGTAGAAAGGAAGCTGATTTTATCTTCCTAGAATCTGGAAATCGATATCCTAACCAACCTGCAAACTCACGTTCAAATTCTGCTCAACTTCTTAACCTGCACATATTTATTCACCAAAACAAACGTGCATCGCGACTGAAGAATAGTTGTTTTCAACTGAAGAAGTACATCTGGATACAAACTCCTCTTGTCACTAATTGTTAGGTCACTGAACAATAATATGTTGGTTCTTAATACACAATTATAGATGACATACACCTCTTGTAAGGAAACTACGGACAACAGCATCAAGAGTAAGATTCAGCCTCAAATGACCCAATAAGCTTTAGTAATCAAAAACCAAAAGGACTTGGAAATGTTTCCCCAAGTACCTGCTTTTAATAGTTAATTGACCTTAATGTCATTTGTCATCTGGACAAGATCAAAGCTTTCAGCAATATGTTGGGTATCTCTGAAACACGTGAATACTTCACAATTGCATTAGGATAGTCAGCATGAACTGTGCTGCATATAATCAGAGAGACAGGCATAAGTGCCTCTCTTGACCTGTCTACATATCCACTGCACTGGCCTTGCAGGTCTTACCAGAATGTTATCTTCTTCCATCAATCACAGGCAATCTGATTCTCAAGCAGAAGTACTAAATAAATCATCAAGATTAGAGATTATTTCCCTTTCAGATACAGGCAATCTAATCTCTAAGTTTCCCCTTCACTGCATACCATATATCAAAGCAAGAACTATAACAGAACTGCACAGGACTATACTTGTCTGCACTGACACCTACAAATGTGACCTGACAACTTGTAGAAACAACATCAGGGCATCCAATGAAGCATGACCAGACAAGGGCTTGCCAGAGGACAAAGAATGTGATGAAGAGACTGGCATGGACAATAATGTGCAACGTATGTATTTATAGCAGACATTAGTGATTTCCAAGTATAAGAACACGAATGTGATTTGTTTAAAATATAATTCTCCGTTCCAACAACTGCCACAAATAGTTAAAAGCTTCTCATTTGTTGTAATTGTCACGAGATATACCCTACAAAATCTGGTCTCTTACAACTGACATCTTCTGCAACCAACATGGTTGCTTCCCTACAGAACAGCTGTTTTTCCCGCAGAGTGGAGCTAAACCAGATCTCTAACTAATCTTTAATGAGGTATGTGAAATTCATTTTTTCCCCAGGAAAGAATTAAACACCGTCATTTATGGAAATTATTTCTGATTCAACAATAGCGGAAGGGAATTTTAGAACAATAGCTCTCTTTGGCAGTCTAAGGTGTCTCGCTGCTACCCTCCAAAACACACACACCACCATCCCCAGCACTCTATTAACCACACTCGTGTGTCAGTATCAGTGCTAGGTTGACACATCTGCTGTAGTACATTATGATTAAAGTCGTTTATTAGTCGTATATAAGTACTACATCATGGAAGAAATAATACATTATATTCCACTCAAAATCTTAGCAGAAACAGCTTAAAACTGATAATCCTCTGTGTATTTGGGTTAAGTCCTACAAACACACAAACGGGTTCTACTTAAATTATCAGAACATGGAGTGGTGACAGCAAGGCGGCACTGCCTGCAACTGCACTCAGCAGTGCAAGGCCACGGAGATCCGACACGAGGAACTGTCACAGGCCCAATCACCTTGAAAAGAACTGCCAAACAGTAACACACTGCCAATAGAAATCTCTCAGTATTAAACACCAGATACTTGACTTTCAAGCCAGGCACACTGTAGATATCTTACACAATTTTAGTCTTCAAAAAACTCCTCCTAAAAGAATAGTACTGCTAGTTATCTTGTAGACACACATGCAGATTTTGCACTTGACATACATCCCTCCCTAACTTCAGATAACAGAAAAATGTAAATAATTGCTTTCTTGCAAACACAAGACAAAATTCAAGGCAGTTGTGTTGCATAGGATGACAGTAACATAACAGTGAAACCTCACATTAAAAGCTAGCATTTTTAAAAGCTATACAGAAAATATTGCTGCATATTCAAATGGATCAAACCAATCAGTGTTTTCCCCTGTTCTTTTTTCCTCAATACAGTGCAAACAGGTTACATGAGCAGACTGCTCTTTACACACATTTGCAAACACCACTTACCAGGCCTTTGCAACATCAACACTCAGCCTTCTCCCCACCTCTCCTTACAGTTTACAGAGAAAAACAAAACTAACATTATAAACTCCAGACCAGAGGCTTTTCCTGCTTTAGCTGCTTAATTCCCTATTAGAGTCAATTCATCTCTCACTAAAAATCCTTCTTAGGGCAGCTCATTCTGACATTCCCTCCTGTCAGAATGACTTCCTTTTTATCTCAATATTACTGACAAACACCACAGAGCTGAAATTCATTCCCTATCACCAAATCAATCTTACTAATCCACTGCTGAACCCTCATCACAGGTACCCATCTATAATTGCTTATTTTTCACATGCATCTGCAACTGAAAAAGGATGGGCACAGAAAGTATTTCATACACACCTTACACACACTGAACTCAGACTGCATCAGGTAACAAAACATGGTATTTCACAGAAGTTTCTGCTCACGGGAAATATACTGGTATGCAACAACCCATTTCTTAACCTTCAAAGAAAAGAAATACACATTCTTCCACCAACCTAAATTGAGGGGCAGGAAGGACAGGAAGGCATTAGTGCTTAACCACAGCTAACCACAACTTCTGATGTACAGCACTGCCTGAAACAAGCCTCAAAAACACACATGTTGAAAAAGTTTGATTGCAATTTCAAACAGGGTAGGTTTGATTTGCCTCCAAACCCATTTTCCTTCACCATGTCAAATTACAAAAGATGCTGTCAATCTGTAAAATATGGCATAATTTGAGACTTCTGATTTCATTAGGGTTATGACTGTCTTTTCTCTCAAGAATCCAATGGATGCATCTGGAAGATGAGACTTGAAAATAAAATTATCGTATTCATTAAACATGTGGGTTTCCCTGCCATGGTATAATTGATAAAACTGACAACACCAGACATTCTGATTTCTAAATCTGTCAATATAGAACATTTACTCGAGTGAACACGTCCCTACAATTGCAGACAAATACGCTACATGCCTTGAATTTACCGAGGGAAAAGGTATTATATTATTCTGATTAAACAACACTGGGTGAGAAGCCAGGTTGCTCTGGCATTTTTGGGTCATTTCAGTTTAGTTAAAAATTTTATAAGGGAATTAAAAGTCTTGCAAGCCTTTAAGTCAATATCACCATGACATTCTCATCTACATGGGTCAGCAAACTAACTACTCAAGTAATATTTTTCCCTTTGCTTTTAAAGTTTTTCCAATTTCTACACATTAACCATAGATACACAAACGCCTTTGAAAACACAGGACTTGTTATTTGTTTGGGCTACGTAGGACAAAGGAATATTTTGGCTTTAACTGAGAAAACATTGCTGTTTTGAGACACATGAATGTTTTTAATGCATCACTCTCACAACACTTCATCTAAGCCACCTACTGATGGGAAGTTTGGGAAGATGCATGTCCAGAAAAAAACGACTTAGTTTCCTAACCCTCCAGCTGCAATCAGAAGGAATCTCCACCCCCATTTTCATACCACAACATGAGACAAAAGCTACTGGTTAGCATACCCAATGCTACTGTGCAGCCCTCAGAAAATGGAGCCACCCTGCACAAACGTGTCTCTGTGTCACTTTGGAACACTCCTGAAGTATGCAACAGGCCACTTTTAAGTACAGTGGTTTGCTCATAACTAAAACACAACCCTTACAAACAGATGATGTTGATGGGCTCAAGTTGTGGACAGCCCACATTCTCTCCTAATTTCATAGATAGAATAATGGTAGTTTGTCATGTCCTTACCCTCATCTAGCTTTTAAAATCAAAGTTAGAACATGAAAAATGAACCAAAGAACAAAAGTAAAGAGTCAGAAGAGCTACATGATTGTGGCGGGGTGGATCTACTAATTACCAATTAAAAGACAGTAAAGTGATAACCATTTTACCAGGGATTCCTAGTGCAGCATGCATCTACCAACAGCAACACACAAAAATCCATGCCCTGAAGTGAAATAAATGACTGTATATAAATAATGCAGCAAACATCCTTAGATAACAAATAACAGGTCTTAAATTGTGACTACAAAAAGCTTTGTAATGAGAGAACTTAGATATACAAGAAGCAGCCACAGTACTTGTGTGAAACAAGATCTCCTGAAACTTTGCTTAGGATTTGGGGGGGGGGGAAGAGAGCAGGGAGAAGAGAAATCCCCACTTAAAGAAGTAGAATTTCTTTATATGAATAAGATGAATCTTCTGAAACAAACAGATTTCCTTATTTAAGGAATTACGACGCCTTACCAGAATAAGGAATCTCTGAATGCTATTCATTATTAGGTGAACCAAAAGGAAATAGCCCTCTAAATGATGAATTTGTTTTACAGCAAAACAGTTTGAAGGAAAAAAAAAAAAAACAAAAAAAACCTAAAATATAAATATTTCAGAATCAAAGAAAGTTTAACATAATTGCCATGTCAGACATGGGATCAATATCCAATTTGTTATGTTATAAATCAGCTTTAAGAAAGATCCTACCCATATGTTCTATAATTCTGTAGTTTACTGCTTCCATCAGATTAACAGATATGTATGGGAATTCAGCTAGATCTTTAAAAAAAAAGGAAAAAAAAAGCCTATTATTCTTGTAGAAATGTTTGACATGACAGACAGCAGATCTAACAGCTTTGGTGCGCAAGTCCCAGCAGACTTACAAAGATATTTTTAATCAAACTGTTTGGCATAGACTCCATGTAATGTTTTTTTGGACTGAGTAAATACCAAGATGGTGCTTCAAAGCTCCCTGAGATATTCCTTCCTAACACAAGCAAGATCCCCAAATTGTCAATGCCCACAGCTGCCCCAAACACACACACAATGTCCACTTTCTTTCAATTTCATAATATGAAATCTACTGCAGTTTAAAGAACCACATCTGCCTGAAAATGTATGGTTTCAACTGAAGCTCAGAGTGATGTATAACTGCTAAAGTAACTGTAATCCATAAAAGAGGTAATAAGAATCACAGAAGACCAAACACCAACCAGCGATGGCCCACGGAGAATCAGTACAGCTCATAGGGAACTGAGGTCTCAGATAAAATTAGAACAGATGAGCCAAGGATGAAAAACTTCCAGGTTTAAAATACAAGCATCACTGATGTTTGTATTTCCACTCTATACATTGATTTAGACAGGACAATTCGTGTTGATTTAAACAGGGCAAACACAACTGACTGCTGTTAACTATTTGGAAGGCATGCCCAACATCACCCCCAGTAAATCTTCTGATAAGAAAAAATGAAAGACGGGATTACCCAGCTAATGCCCATGGATGAAGTAAGGTCAAAGGAGCTTGTGATGGCGAGGATTAGTGAGATGGGATCTTTCCTGCACTTCCCCCAAGCATTAACAGAATAATATTGGCTCCTTCTCAAATTAAATGTTAGCTCTATGATTGTAAGAATGTAAGATACTTTGCCTTCTGTTCACTGGACAAAAACTTAAAACAGTATTATGCTCCTGGGAGGTCTAAACAAATTATTTGTGCCCTAATAAATGAAATAAGAAACAAAATGCTACATAAAATATAAGCATAACCAACACTCTTCCCAGGAATGGATAAGTGAAGAATAGAGCTCCGGGTTGAATGGCCATAGGGGTCAACCAGAGGAACGTGCTTGTCAAGGACCAGGAGACAGAAAACGTCTTCAGGAAGTCAAGCCTGAAATTTAGGAGTTCAGTTTAGAATCTGGTGTACAAAGTAATGTGCAAGTCTTTCCTGGTGTTTCCCATTGATCTTGGTTTTAACAACATATTTGTAACTTTTGGAAAATGTAAATACTCTTGGAGCCTATTTAAATAATTTCAGATTAGTTACTTCAGCTCTGTTAAGACTACATCTTTGTCCATTGTCTAGAAAAGCAATTTAAGTTCCCGTGGTATTAAGGGTAGCTAAAGTATTTAATAGAAATGCACGTGTGCTTGCCAAGCAGGGACCTCAATGTCAGCAAGCAGGAAGAGCAGAACAGCGCCCATGATGTACGCTGGGTCACCCAGCAGCTCAGCTGTCACCAGGCAGGACTGTGGTGACAAGGCATGGCTGAGGTCAAGCCAAGGAGCCAGCCAGCAAGGCACTACAGGGTCAGCAAGGCGCAGAATGCTGTGCCCTAGTGGAGCTGGGGCCGGGCTGGAGCTGCAGCACAACCCCCGAGGCACGGGGCAGAGACTGCAGGCAGGGCTGCCCACCACTGACCGCCCTACTGGGGTGCCCTCCCAGAACACCCAGCTCTCCCAGCCAGCCTTTAGGAAACAGGCACAGCTTCCCAAGTCTGTCTCAAACACCTGCGTGCTTTAACTATTACACTAGAAAGCGAGTATGCAACAACTTGAAGAGTCCTGAAGGTACTAAGTCACTAACCTTTATCTGATTAAAACAACAATACTAACAAAGTCATCTTTTAAAATGTAGACTCCTCAAAACAAACTTACAACCACCAGCATCCAAAGAACGTAACACTGCGCACTGTTAATTGCCCTCTACCTGGTCTGTGAGAGCCCGAATCAAGCTGTACATAAAGATGATTATCTATTTGGTCCTGCTGGCAGTAATACATCAAGCCAGTGGAAAACACTACAAAGCTATTTTCTAAAACTACATGACAGAGAATTAAAAGAAAACCTAAAAATAATCTGAAGCTGGCTGTGGTTTTTTAACTGGGTTATCAGAGCTTGCTTCAAGAAAGCAATCTGCGACATGGCAGTGTAACAAGCTCAGCTGCAAGCAATCTCAGGCTTTCCCACTCAAACTAGATAAGAGTGAAGGCCATCACAAAGGTGGGAGTTGTAGTAACCGGGGGCAAGGCTGGCTCCCATCGCTGCCACATTGTCCCAGTGCTGACAGAGGCAGCTGCAACATCGACAAAGGGCTGAAACTTGAGCTACATGACAGAGAGGCTGAAAATCCCAGAAGCACCCTCAGATTGACCTGATAGATACTGTCACTGCCTCTGAGCAATAACAGCCCTATCACACACCCTCTCTCGGGGCTGAGCACACAGACAGGGCACATAAAGCATCTGTGCCCCAGAAAGAGATCTATCAGCTCCTGGTTGGCAGCCAGAGCTCAAGCTGAGCACCGTGCACAGCCAGAGCCAGGGGTTGGCATCCAGCTGCTGCTGCAGCACTCTGACAAATCAGGCAAGGCCCAGTTCTGACTGCTGCTCCCTGGGACCCTGTGAAGGAGTTGGCTCCGCAGGGAGAGGAATCTCATTCCTGTGGCTGTCAGCACTAACCAGAGCCCTGCAGGCACGGCAGAATGCACTGCCACCAGCTCCTGAACTTGCTCAGAGCCATTAAGCCCCTGAGAATCCAAGTCCTCTGAAATCACACCATGCAAAACCCACTAAACTTTCCCGTGATGAAACCTCATTGACCAACCGCTCTGTGCCAGGGCAATCCTTTTCCCTGAACACCCGCGTTAGGGACATGTGAGAGAGTTTCTCGTGGCACTCCACATCTTCACAACTTCACCACAACCACAGGCTGCACAAAGTAACAGAAGGTGTGAATGGACACAAATGATCACCGTCCTCTGACTTACAAATACAGCGGAGCCAAACTGTGCTCGGATAGGTGAAAAATATCACACAAGGCAATGGAAAAAATAAAAATAAAAAAAACGAAAACCAACAAAACAGTTGTAAAGTAGGCAGAGATAAACGATGTAGGCCGTTCTCTGGATGCCGAGTTAAGGTCCCACACAGTTTTCTGTACTGCTCGTTAATGACTCCGAGCTTTAGCAGTCGCAGCACGAGCCCCGGGGAGCAGCGCACCGCCCCTCACCGCGGCGTTCCGACCACCGGCAAAGCAAAAAGACCAAAGCCCCACCGCGGAGCCCACCCGCCCCGCTCCCGGCCGAGCCCCGGGCACACACCTGCGCGCTGCCGGACGCGGACGAGGACGTCCCACGCGGCCGCCGTCTCCCGGTCCAGGGGCACGGCGACCGTCACCGCGCCGCCGTCCCGCTCCACGCGCAGCGGCGATCGCTCGGCGGGCGGGGACACGAGCTCGAACCACGCGGCGGCGAAGGGCGCGGGCGGCAGCGCGGCCAGGAGGGTGCCGGGCCGGGCGTCCTCGGGCACCGCCAGCGCCAGGGGAGCGGCGGAGGGCGGCGGGGCCTGGCGGCGGCGGCGGCGAAGGGCGCGGGGCGGCGGGAGGCGGCGGGGCTGCGGCAGCACCTCCAGCTCCAGGGGCGCGCTGAGGCGCGGCGGCCGCCCGCGGTCCCGGGCGTAGAGGCGCAGCGGGATGGGCGCGCGCAGGTGCAGCAGGGAGCGCACCAACACCACGCGCCCGCTGCGCGGCACCACGAAGAAGTGCGCGCTGCTCGGGCGGGCGAAGTAGCGCAGCTCCGCGTTGGACCCCGCGTCCGCGTCCTCGGCGCGCGCGTGCCACACGGCGGAGCGCAGCGCCAGCGTCTCCTCCACGCGGAGCCGCGCGACGCCGCCGGGCGGCCCCCCCACGAAGCGCGGCGCGTTGTCGTTGTCGTCCAGCACGCGGACGGTGAGCGCGGCCAGCTCGGCGGGAGCGGCTCCGGGCGGCGCGCAGAGCCGGCAGCACAAGCCCAGGCGGAGCGCGTAGAGCGGCCGCGCCTCGCGGTCCAGCGGGCGGCGGGTGCGCAGCCAGACGCGGCCCGAGCGGGCGTGCAGCGCCGCCTGGAAGTGCGCGTGGCCGTCGCCCAGCAGCTGCAGGCGCCAGCGGCGGCCCCGCACCTCGGCGCACCAGGGCTCGTGCCCCAGCCGGGTCAGCGGGATGCTCAGCCCCTGCACGCGCGTGCCCGCCGGCCGGTTCTCCGCCACCTGCCCGCCGAACGACGGCCTCCTCCTCCGCGGGGGGACGCGGGACGCGGCCAGCGCGCAGCACAGCAGCAGGCAGCCGGCCGCCCGCCCGGCTCCGCGGGGCCCCATGCCGGCTCTGGGCCGGTCCGCCGCTGCGCCGAGCGGCGCGGTAAATGGGCGGGCGGGGTGGGGCCGCGGCGGGGCGGGGAACGGCCGCCCGAGGGAGAGGGGCGCGCCCGGCCAACCCCCGCGGGCGGCGCCGAGGGGAGGGGAGGGCGCCGCGGGCGCTGAGCCCCGAGGTGCCGCCGGACGGCCCGACCCCTGCCCGGAGCCGCTTATCCCGTTCGTGCTGCAGCCTCACCTGGGCGGCGCGGCCCGATCCGAGCGCCTCCACGACCCGCGGTGCCGTCCTTTGCCGCGCGGCTGCAGGAAACGCGTCGCGCTGAGCTGTCGGTAACTTCGGAGCGCGTCGGAGCTGTCTCTGAGTTGCTGGAAGGTTTGTATTCAGGTGCCGGCTGCTCCCAGCGGGTACCGAGCGACGCGGGCTCGTCGAGGGCCCAGCTCAGCGGGACACAAAGGGACGGGGCTGTTCCGATACGAGTGGAGGTGCTGAGTACGTTGTCGCTGTTTATAACAACATTTGTAGCTCTTTTCTCAAACGTGAGTGTAACTGATAACCCTTTCCCATCTTATTTTGCAAAGTGAACCCCCTAACGCTGGAAAACCGAGGACATTTTCAGTATCTTTCAGTATTTTATAATGATTAATTTCCAATTTATTTCAGCCGCCTGGAAGAACCTTTCTGTTGTTAAGCAATGTGCTGTACACGAGTGTCATAAGGTTAGAATAAATGCTTCAGTTATAATAATCTGCAGAAATGGGGGTACTTCTTACAGAGCCAGGAGCGTCTCCTGAGTAACAGATAACCAAGTTAGAGGAGCCATACGCACACAAAAATGTGAAATCTGAGGTGCATTGCAGTCAGACAAGCCAGTAACAACAAGTTCTCACTGAACAGTGCACTCAGTACATTGCTTCCCCTGGCTGGTGCCTTATTACCGAATTAATTACATTGATAACCGCGGTAAACAGCTCGAAGATCTTTAAAGGGAAGCTCACAAAAAAAAAAAAAAAAAAAAAAAAAAAAGTTTTCATATGATAGCTTTTCTATTAATCAGAACTTTATGTGACTGACACAGGCGAGTTTCTCAGCCCTGCCCAAAGGGTTGCTCAGGTATGTGCTGCTCCAGGGTCTGCAGTTCAGGAAAGCACATCACACACTGCTGCCCTATGGGGGCTGAGGGCCCCAGCAGCTGCTGAGGTCAGCAGCTCTGACAGCTGAAGGTGGACTGAGCGAGATGCAGTACAGCAGCTTATGGAGAGCACTGAGGTCCCATCTCTCCTGATCTTTCCCTAATAGCATTTTGTTCAGTCTGGCTTCCATTTGCTTCTTCTCCTCTTCTTTCTCTCTTTTAATCTCCATGTATGAAACAGCAGCTGGAAGCAATAATGGAAAGTGAGTTACAGTGGGTTAACTTAAACCAGTGCCATCTTCTGTTCCACAGGCTCTTAATTAAATGAATAATCAGAACCAATATTGTTTTATGGAAGTAGATTTGCTTCCATAAGCTAGGGAAGAAAATAAATTGTTGGAATGCAATGAGTAGTTCCACTACCAGTGAAAAAAGAAGAACACAAATCTTGTTCAGTGCATGTATCTGTGTTATTTCCAAAATGTAGCACAAACTACCAACATCTTAGTTCTGATTGTAAAGAAAGCTTATGTGCTATAATGCAGAGTTTCAGCTGCCTCGTGCGGGCACAAATATGTTATCCAGAAAGTGAGGAATAACATGAGGGGCAGACCTTTGCCCAAAAAACCCAACAGTGGTCATGCTTTACATTCAAGGGGAAAAAAAAAAAAAAAAGCGAAAAAAAAAAGCTGATGTGTAAAACAAAGAAAACATCAGAGCATAATAAGCAATAAAATGGCATGAATGGCTTCAGCCATGTCAAAAGAACTATCGGCACTTTGTAGCGGAGCAAATTCGTGAGTGACAATCCTAAATTACGTATACATTCCCTATATGATAAATATCCTACATACTGTATGGATATGCACACACACGGGGTTTTCCCGTGCTGGAAGCCAGGCACTGAGCTGAGGCGCCTTACAGATGCCGGGCTGAGCGCAGCTCGGTTCCCGCGGAGCTCGTGGGGCGCTGCCTTGCCTTTACAGGCTTTACAGTAGCAAACCACCCCATATAGAACAAAAGAAAAGGTTTGCGTGCCATCTGCAGATTTGATGGCCCCACATGGGTTCCATTCCTCCCAAACATTTGCAGCTTATTGTTTAAGGAAGAACGGAGTTGGAGGGAAAAAAAAAAAAAAAAGAAAGAAAGAAAAGTAATGAATAATGCTTTGCTTTGCTTTTCTCTCGTTCCTGCCTCTACAGCCCGAGGTCTCCTCGCACCTCCGACTCACACCCCACTCCGTCCTCCCCCATTCCGCACGCAGCTCTGTGAAACCACCGCCCGACGTGGCACGGTGCTTCTCGGGAGTGTTTTTACTGATTTTTATTGATTTAGGGCCCACAGCTGAGGCTCCCACCCACACTGCTGCGCCGTGGGTCATCCTCACTTCGATTTTAGTTCCGTTTCGAAAGGAGCAAACAAGGATTTCATCGAGCGAGGAGTTCTGGTGCTGCTCCCTTCAGAACCAGCGCTGCCGTAGCTGCAGGTCCGCGGTTGGAATCGCTCGAGGAAGGGGAGCGTTTTGTTTGCCGGCTTCGTCCGTGCGTGCCGCTCTGTTACGGCGCTGACATCGTTTTTAAGGGTAGCTACAAAGTTACCGCGAGCACCGCTGGAAGAAACATTAATTATTGAGATTAAAACCTCGTGGAAAAAAATACGGACTTTTCCCGAGCCCTCTGGTGTCTGAAACCAAGGCGCAAAGGATTTGGGAAGGAACTGCTCTCAAAA
Source organism: Phasianus colchicus (assembly GCF_987193195.1). Taxonomy (NCBI): domain Eukaryota; kingdom Metazoa; phylum Chordata; class Aves; order Galliformes; family Phasianidae; genus Phasianus; species Phasianus colchicus. The sequence goes on from NC_143448.1 coordinate 10,138,706, forward strand.
TTCCCGCCCTTCAGATTTTTATGTCTTTCTCAGAAGTGAAAATTCCCCGCGGCGCAGCCGGACGGCGCGGATCCACGCCCCGCCCGCGAGGCCGGCCCTCAGCGCAACGCCCCGCCCCGCCCCGCGCGGCCGTTCCGTGGGACTCGGCCGCCCTCTGCTGGCGGCACGGGGTAAAGCGGCGGGCGCGAGGCAGCCCGCGTTACGGAGCCCCGCTCCTCGGGTCCCGATGACGCGCCGAGCCCCGCCCCGCGGACGTCGGTCGGACGGCGCCGGCGCATGCGCGGTGCGGCGGCTGCGCGACCGGCCGTCGGCCATGGCGGACGAGGAGCTGGCGGCGCTCCGGCAGCAGCGCCTGGCCGAGCTGCAGGCCAAGCACGGGGTAAGGCGCGGGGCCCCGCGTGAGCTTTGGAAGCGCTGCCGCCTCCGTGCAGCGGGGAGGCCTGGCGGTGCCGGGGGGACCTGCGGGCGGGCCGGGCTGGCGGTGCTGCGGTACGGAGGCGGCTCGGCCTGGCTGCTGCGAGGGCAGCGATGCCCGGGATGGAACCCGCGGGCGGTTTGGGTCGCGTTGATCTCTGCTGAGAGATTGAACCTCCTTGTCCTGCCAGTGACGTTTTTGGATTATTGCAGCTTTTTATTCTGTCTCATTTAGGATAGTTCTGCTGATCCATCGCAACAGGAGGCAAAGCAGAGGTACCATGGGAGCTGCCCGCTGCCGCCCGCGTCTCCTCTCATCGTCTCGATCCCCCCTTCTTTTCATATTAAGTGTCTCAGCCGAGCTTCGGCTGTTGGAAGAAACCATCAGCAAAGAAACTGAAACGTGAAAGATTTAAGTACAAGGGGAAAAACACACACACACACACACACACACACAAAAGCAATTTCATACTTTCCAAAGTAGAAAAATGGAAAAAAATAAGTGGAGGCTTTTGAAAGAAGTCAGGGTGAGAGCTTAGGGCTTGTATTAACTGAAACACAGAAACTAAAACTCCCAGGGTATGAAGACTTACTGGAAACTGCTAAATACATAACGAGGTTTAGTTCTGTCTGCAGCTGTATGGACTTCTTGGTGCCCGATCAAACAAACGCTGCTTTTGGAACTAAATGGAACTGATCACAGAATCTTGATGGCAGCTAGCATGGTTTGGTGTTTCTGGCAAGATGTAATGAATAAATCAATGTAGTAAGGGGAACTCTAGGTGCTGTCAGCTGATGTAGTAGCTTTATTGTTGATGTGTACAGCTGCCCAAGGCAGAAATGCAACAGAAGAAATAATAAATAAATGTAGGGTTCTTGTCAGTTATGCAAATGGAAACTCTTCTGTAAACTTCCTTGGTTTTGTGCATATTGTTTCAGGTGGTGTTTGAAATCTCCCTTTTAATGTATCTAATCTCCATTACAGGGAAGCAGAAATAAGAAATACAATTTTAGCTCAAGTTCTTGATCAAGCAGCACGTGCCAGATGTAAGTATCCAAGAAGCTATAAAATGAAGAATTCTCACCTCTCAAATAGAGAACATACATGCCTGTGTAGAGGCCACACTGAAAAAAACTGTTGAGGGGAAAGCTAGTTCAGTTTTTCAACTGGTGGTATGAGTGAGGGGAGTGGTCAGCTGACATCTGAATGATATTATTCCAGTTCTTCCATGAATTAATAGTAAGAACTGTAGTGAGTCAATGTTAGTTAATCTAATAAAGAACAAATATTTAAGAAATTTATCTTTGTCAAAATTCCTTCTTCAGTTTATTTCATCATCCTGGCACAAAGAGGACAGTTCCCTACTTTAGTATCTAAAAAGTGACAGTGATGATATTCAAAGTGTGTTCTAAAACAAACTGAACAGAGCCTTTTTTGTTGCAGTAAGCAATTTGGCACTTGTGAAACCAGACAAAGCAAAAGCAGTAGAGAATTATCTTATACAGATGGCAAGATTTGGACAGCTACCTGGAAAGGTGAGTTATGTCTTGCTTTTTTTCCCCTATATTTTCTTGCATATATTCATTTTCAAACTTAATTCCCTCAAAAATATTTGATGTTTTTAATATTCATAGAATTAAATAACTGAAAAGAGCTCTTAGGAACACTTCTGACTACCATGGTATAATTCATCAGTCAGACACCTTTTACAAAGGAAAATGCGTTTCATTTGTTTGATACTAATCTTCTACTTTCCTAGGTATCAGAACAAGGTTTGATAGAAATACTTGAAAAAGTAAGTCAGCAAACAGAAAAGAAAACAACAGTAAAGGTAAGTTTTGTTTCCTATAGTTTATTATATATAATAAAATATAAAAATTATATGTATGTAATATATAGTTACAAACTCAAGCAGGAAAACTGAATGTAGTGCACTATTTCAGTTTGTATTTACCATCACTTCTCTTACCCACACTGATAAGTAAGTATTGGGTTATATCCTTAGGAATAGTCTAATTTGCAGATGTTATCACTGGGATATCAGTTTTGTGTTGTGAGACAAACCTGTGCTTTTGATCTCTCCCATTATGCCAGGTGGGGACTGGAAGGTTGTGATGGGGTGAAACTTCTGTTTCCCAGTAATAGATTGTCAGATGGGTGGAGTTTGAAAGACTTTTTCTGTGTTGGATTTACTGTGACCATTGTATTTCATTTTAGTTCAACAGAAGGAAAGTATTGGATTCAGATGAAGAGGATGATTATTAAATACTACTGTAAGACTGCCAAATAAACGGCTTGGACAAAGGCAACAGTTATCAGGCAGAATGCAAAATCTGAAAATGTTTACGTTTCTTTTTTTTTTTAATATATATAAATATGTATAAAGGCCAACAAATGAACTTGTCTTGTAAAATACACCTGAGAAGGGGATTTTATAACTTAAATTTTTGTAGTATAAGTGGCCTGAGCAGTGTGGAGCTCTCCACTGCTCGAGTAGCATGAAAATTGTTACCCCTTACTCAGTGTGTAAGCTATGCTTTCAGCACCTGTACACCCTTAACTTGCTGCTATTGGAGATACGGTAACATGAGAACTTAAGTGTAAAGCTGGGAACAGCCACTTACCTCCAGAGTCTAAGTCACAGAAGTGTTAGAAGCAAGGTTTCCTGAGCCCCTGAAGGAAGCCTCTCCAGCAGCTCACAGACTCTCAACTCTACTCAAAATTTATAAATTCAAGTTAAAGCATCAAAGTAGCCATTATTTGTGTTTGGAATGGGGGCAGTCTCTATTATAAAGAAATTGTTACCATCATACAATTGAAGTTTCTCCTACAAAATAATCAGGCTGTCTCAAAAAAAAAAAAAAAAAAAAAGCAAGTTAAAATTAACTGTGTAATTGTAATACAGCACTGGTCAGACATTTGGTATCGTACATTCTTAAAGCTACCTCCATTTTTATCAAGTGGCTGGAGTGTTTCTTAAAAAAAAAAAAAAAATCAGTTTTCCTAAATTTCTGCAACTCCTGCATGCATAAAGTAAAACTTGTGCTGTACATTTATTCAAAAACATTGTGCTGATAAACACTCTACAACCACAAAGCCCTTTTCTGACATCATTTAACATAAACATGTATGATCCTGTGTTTTTTGGAACAGAATAAAACTGTTTAAAGTGAGCACTGGTAAGCGTGTTATTCTTGTTCAAAAAGCATCACTTTAACATGGCTGTTCACAGACTGTTGGAGAGAATTCCTAGGAATACTCCCTTCAAATCTTATCTGAGTTTAGCCTTGAATCATCATAGTCTTAGAATATCAGTATATTTCTTTAATGATAAGCTTGGTTAAGCATGTCAGAGGAATCTTTCACTTACCTAAATCATTTATTAGACGTTATTTGGAACTGGTCAGGATTTAAGTGCTTTGATAGATACAAATCCAAAATGCCTGGAAGTAAGCTTTATCCTAGACTGAACACTGAAGTAAAAGTGAAGCATGGTTTGATCACTTAAGTAGGTTTGGGTTCAACAGGACAACTGTTCAGATAGAACAACAACAGAAAACTCAAGTTAATGAAGCTACTTTTGGTTTTGTGGGTTTTTTGGGGGGGAAATTTTACAATTCATTCAAGAGGAAAACGTTTTCCAAAGGCAAGCACTAGTGTAACACTTGTCCAGTTCCTGTAAAATACAGGAAGAGTGCTTTTCCTAATCAGCCACCTCCTCAGATTGGTATAATTGTAGTTGTGCTTCATGTTCTACACTTATGCATAGTCTCAGTAGCACCTGGCACTACCCACAGATGTAACAGCAGCAAATAGATATGCAAATATGTGGCACTTCAGAGCATCGCTGTTCCTGCACCTGTGCTTAGTGACTGCTTATTGTGGACTATTTCTCTGCTGTGTATAGCTCCTTACAAAAAGCCAGTTTAAGATCATAGAGTCATTTGATTTGGAAGGGACCTTTAAAGGTCATCTAGTCCAACACCCCTGGTGACTAGAGCTTCCAGCCTTGCTGAGGTAGTGCAAGAGGGTCATTGTGCAGCAGGGAGATGTCTATTTGCCCATCAAACAGACTAAATTTTAAAAGTGAAATTAACCAAATAATTACACAGTCGTTTATATCAAGATGTTGCAGCTGTTTCACTGCTTGCATAGAATACAATGGAACACTTTATGCTTCAGATAGAACAATATTTAACAATTTGTTTTCCATAACCCGTTCTAGTCAAAATTGGTTTTTAATAAAAAACAAAACTAAATTCAGAGTTCACATCCTCTGATACTTATTTCTAACACTTTTCAAAGGTATTAATAAACTCACTCAGAACTTTTTTCCAAAGCTACCCAACTCTGAGAAATATTCTGCACTTAGATGCCGTAGCATACTATCACCAGTATTAAAAAAAACTATGGAGCTGATTTTTCTCATTCAGACTGTCAAGAAATCTTATCATGATTTAGGTAAAACACATACTGTAATTAAGACATAAGCTAAATTCTCAGTATTTAGTTTAGAAATCAGATCTATGAAATTTTATTTCTATCTTTAACTTTACAATGAATCTTCAGATATTTCAAGAACATCACAGGCAGGGATAAGCAACGAGCTCTAGGACAACAGTGTACTGTCACAGGAAGAAAAAAGACTAACTAGTTCATCTGTTCACCCTTCCACTTGCTCTTCTGGCTTGCTGTAGATAGTTAACATCAATCCCACCTTTTTTTAAATGAAGAAGGAACTTATAAGTGAAAATGTTCAGTTTCACAGGTAATTCTGTATTTAATATTTATATGCCTGAAATCCCAAACCTACACAACCTACTAATAGCAATCTATGAATGTAGAGCAGAAAAGGAAAGAAAGTCCTATTGAATGTGACTGTAAATTCCAACAGATCCCCTCAATTTACACATAAAGGTGAACTCTTCAAATGCCTCTTCAAAAACAAGGAAGTAAATATACAAAGAGACGCAATGCTTTAAATAAGCACTCAAAGAAAACAGCATTTTCAAGAATTACTTTACTAGCTTTTTCTTTCCATCTTTTGGCACAAATCCAAGGCACATTAGAAAAATCAGATAAACTCATAAATTATTAGAAAAATAAACACAAGATCCTCAACTCCAAATGTCTAAATGTGCACTTGCTGCAAATTTTACCTCTTAGATTAAAAAGTTACTTGAAAAAATCACCAGCATGTCCTCCAGCTTTCTACTTTGCCAGGCAGTTTACTGATACTGCAATTAAAAGAAATAAAATTATTCATACAAATAAAATGAAAGCTGGATGTGGTGAGCCAAGAATAAAAAAATACTGCACTTAGGAACCTGGCTTGTGCTATGCACATGTTACATGTTTTACTACCGTAACCGAAACAGTAGAAAACAAAGTCCAAATCTAAGCAGCCATCTCAGTTACTTGTGAGCTTTTCATCTTCAGTGATCACTTCTAGGAATGATCTATTCCAATAAAAGCCAAGTGGTGTGAGAGGTACCTTTCAGAAATGGAAGTTCACTTCTTTCAGTAACAGTCTGCTTCATGCTCTTAAGCAGCGGTTTTGTCTGCAGATGTTGCCCAGGTTCAGAATCACGAATATTCGTGCATTTTTTGAATGGCTAGCTTTAGAGGAAGAAAAAAAATAAACCTTAAAACAATTTTGTGTGTCCTTATGCACTCTTGCTTCTGCATATTTTTTAATCAGGCTGAACACTGAGTTGACAGTTTAGCCTTGCAGCGGTTCTCTACTTCTCCCCACTGTCTTGGCTCCTAAAAAGAACTTGATGCTGTAGATCCGATACACGGGAGCATTACAAAGAAATTAGCAAAGATTAGTTCCCTTCATATTATTAGCATGTATATATGTCTAACATGGTGTCACAGATGCTATGGGGCTACTGTTTTCTCAGCTACTGAAATATACAGAAATATATACTATAACAGTTTGTAATATTCGAATAAAAATAGACATTTCAATTACCTCTGTCAATAAATATCTTGTTATCCAATATATCTTTATGTATATATAAATATATATATATTTATATATATTTATCCACTGTAGTGGTAAAAACCGAAAATGTGAAAATTATTCAAAGACTTTAAAAACAAAGTGGATGGCTGAAAAAATACAATACAGGGTTTGGTCTGTTTTACTGTTATATATGATTTTTTAGTAAGTGCTAAGTAGAACAGGAAGGTAACTTTACTGCCTACATACATCAGTACTTCCCTGTTTGTTGAGATCAGTAACGATCTGGCTCTGTAGTTACCTCCAAGACAGATTCAGTCTTCAAGAGTTCTGGGAACATTCTGTTTCTGCTGAACAGTCATCCCTGTATTCTCTTCTGAAGGCATAGCTTACAAGTGTCAGCAAGTTCTTTGATATGCAGCAAATGGATACTGAAATCAACACCAGCTAGTTCCTCAGCTTTTGACATCACGGTTGCGCTTCTTTGTCAATGTTTGGAAAGCAAGTCATCACAGCAGTCTTTTGATTGTGAAATACTTGGACTTCCAGGGCTGGATAAACTATTACCACTGCCACTCTCTGCTGAAAGTGGAACGGTGTGTCTCCGGTGCATTAATTTACTCCTACAAGGAGTTTCTATCATGTCGTCATGTTTCATAAATTTGCCACTGCATTCTGCATCAATAATCTTAGCTTTGTTCTGGTCCAGTGTTTCAACAGATTTTAACTTGGTTTTATCGAAGCTTTTAATAGCTAACTGTGGGGAAAGAAAAATGGCACGTCAAAAGCATTGTCTAGTTTCTTCACTACAAACATGGACAATTAAAATAGTTTTGTGAATATAATTATCACATTAACGTCATGAAATTCTTGACACTGAGAACACAGTCAAGAATTGGAAATACTGCACTCTGTAGGACATTTATCATCTTCAGTCTAAATATGTGAAAACAAGAAGAGGCCAACTTGTCACAGCATAACATCAGTACCAGAACTGAAAAGACAATCAAGGCATTCTAAAACTTATTTTCCAATATGATCTTATCTCTTACAAATATCTTTTGTAGTGCAGGTCTTAAGTTACTATAACAGCTGTTTCTCATACCACAAAGAAATGTGCTAGCAGTTACAGAGACAGGTTCAACTAGACACTACAGAATTAGGTCTGAAAGCCAAACTGCTGCCAGATCTGTCAGGGGAGAGACCCTGTGCTCCTTTTTCAAGACTCTTGTTCAATCACTCCAAGTACTCCTATGTTCCATTTCTATATCTGCCTCCGACTTTTCTTTTACAAAAAAGGTGGCTCCCCTTGGTCACTGTCCACTTTGCAGATTTAGATAGAAAAATTAGAAATATATACTAAAAAAAAAAAAAAGGCCAAGCATACTAATGACAGATTTTCTGAGAAAATAATTAAGGGCAGAAAAGAATTATAATACTCTTTTGCTGAAATAATGGCCAAAAATTGAATAAGTTTCGGAAAGAGACTATGACCTGTAAATTCACAGAGCCATGACAGTCAAACATGGTGCATGTGCTATATATCATTGTCACATATCAGTTTTTTTGTCAGTTGATGTATTTAAATGACATGCTCTCTTTGGTGATCCACAACTATAAAATCCAAATCCCGCATTTAATTAATGGAATATTATCATTAATGCTAGAAAGAATTAATAAAATATTACAGTTCTATGGCATTAATTTGGCATTCTCAATTTGCAAATATTAAATCTAACAAGAGATCCATGAAACAGAAAAACATTTCATTTTATAGATGAAGATGAGAGGCAGAGACCGCATTTCAGAGACTACATCAATCTAATAATAGACAGCTACTGAACTAACCTGGTAGAAAACTGCTTTCTTTTGAATAGGTTTGTTTTCCTCCTGACTTAGTATGCAGAAAGGCTCAGAAAGATTTCCAGTAAGAGTCACAGCCAGAGCAAAGATGGAAGAGGGAATGCATGCTCTGTGGATAGGGCAGCATCCAGCAGCTACACTGACTTAGGGAGCCACAGTACGCCCAACCACTGATGAACTGACCACACCATATAGCTGTGATACAGCTGACAATGCAACATCCATTTTGCTATCTCCCTTGCAAAAAGTCTCCACCTAGAAGCAGATTTATCAATTTGCTGACAAATTTCTCTCCTGTGAATAGCACCTCTGCTTGGCAACATCTATTCTTACAATATGCACTTTTTCAAGCATATCCTAGATTTTGCTGGACAAGCAACAAAAAAGACAAAAAAATTAAGCCTGCAAGAAGAGGCTTAAGAAATTTAAAAGGAAGTATGAGACATTTAAGAGATAGATAGTAGAGTAGTACAATTAAGTCTGGATGAGGATGGAACATTAGCAATTTAGCAAGCACATCAGAACCTTGGGAATTCGTTGACCACCACTAGTAAAGAGATTTCCCTGTTAACTGTATCTACGTTAATAGCAGATATATATTATACAAGTAATGTGGTTGATCTTACCTGGTGCAAGAACTGATAGTCAAAACTGGGGACACTTTTATCTCTTGTTATTGTTCTCCGTACGTGTTTTGCTCTAAAATACAGTTTAAAGAAATTAAATTTAACTTGATAAAGAGACTCTTTTCATGAGTCTTGATGATGGAAAACCCACTAGGTGGCACTATCTCAGCACACAAAGGCAACTATCTGATAGTCACTTTTTCCACAAAAGGACAGCCTACTACTATCTTCTATATTTTAAAATCATAGAATCCTTCGAGTTGGAAGGGACCTTTGAGGCCATCTGGTCCAACTCCCGTGCAATGAAGAGAGACACCACAGCTAGATCAGGTTGCCCAGGGCTTTATCCAGCCTTCCTTTGAAGGTCTCCAGGGATGGGGCATCATTTTATCACACAGTATAAACTGAAATTTGGAAGATAATAGCCAAAACTCAATGTCTGAGTGAAGCATTAAGATATTTTTAAAACAATCTGGCTCAGAAATTGCTGATTTATGGCATAGCAAGTATCAGTGCAAAACCTATTGTAAATATGTTTGCCAGTACTACCTTCAGAAGCCAGCTTTTCCCCTTTCTGCTTCACATCACTGCTGTTCACCACCACTGAGTACACCTAGAACATCTGTCTGGTGATATTAATGTTTATGCCTCTGTGGATTAATGTCTACTGTTGTATCTGTCTACTCAGTCATATCTGATGTGCAACAATGCTTGGCCCACTTTTGGGTGTTATTAAACAGTTACATGTTTTGTTTGCTTATGGGAAACAATAAATATACTTCCACGAAAGCTTCTATGCTTACTTGTTAAATCTGTTAATTGATTGGACGAGTTGATGTTGTCTTCTTATGGGATCATCAGCTTTCTCACATGGCTCATTCACTAGGGGTTTAAAAGAACAGGCAGCTAGAAGTACAACTTAGTCACAATGAAGAATTAAAAAAAAAAAAGTTCTGAATGAAAAGTGATATCTACTGACAGGTGAAAAAGTTTTGTAGTAAAAATATAACAGTAATAACTTGAATCAGTCACCATTTCTCTTTGGAAATTTTAAACCATTTTAAGTTGCAGGAGTAAGCACTGTTGATCAGATTAGCATGACTGGCCAAGATTCTGGAGAGACCATTTAATTCTGGACTTTGAGGCTCCTCATTCCAATTTTTACAAATGTGTATAAATAATGCTTTTCCACCTCTTCATTAATACTTCTTAGTTATGTCTTTTGCTGGTCTTTTAAAAACTATTCCCATGATATTTGAAAGGATTATATCAATCTCTGGCAACAGCATATGGTGATAAATTTTAACAAAATAATTACATTCTTTCCTGAGGAAGCAGATCAGGTACTTTGAAAAGTCTAACTAAAACTCATGGATGCTGAAATGAGCACTTCTGCCTCTCCTTTTCCCTCTGTCCTGGCCTCAACTGTCTTCTTTCCACAACTGGGGTGGCAGCAAGTCCTTTGCCATGCTGAGTTGTGCAGCTCAGCACAAAACTTGTTACTTGTTATACCTCTTCTCCTCTGTTTGTGAACTGTATCAGCTGGGAAATCATCTGAAAAACTTCTGAGCCAGCATAAGGAAGCAGTGGATAAGGACAACCAGAAGCAGAGGGAAGGAGAGATGAAGTGAAGACAGGCCAGGAGTAACACCATTTCTTTTAAGCGGCAATAAGCTACATCAGCTCAGCTATACCATCAAACTGTACCATGTGTCTCAGTATATTTGTTTAGACTGTACTAAATGCTGCCATTTACGGAAAGATATGTTTTTTGCAAATCTTGCTTGATGGCTTAGAAAATTATTTCCGTAACTTTGATTTCTGTCCCATAATCTGAGAGACAGTAACACACTGAAGTATCATTGCCTAATCTGTTTTAGGGCAATGTGGATGACAACCAGAGGTGATTTAATCCCTTCTTTGCACTGAAATGGACAAAGTATTGCATGGTTAATTATATAATCTCAAACGTGCTATTTCTTTTTAACATGAAATGATTTAGTATGTAAAATTCCCTGCTCTGCACCAAAGAAGTGAAAACTGAGTTTGTGAAAGATGTCATATATGTAATTAAAAGTCTGCTGAATTTAGTTATATTATTCTAAGTGTTTCCTGTAACAAATATGAAGAACAGTTGGCTATTCTTTAATTATATGTAAATCATATTGTCTCAGATTAATTCCTAAATCTCTTTTTATTCATAACAGTGGAAATAGGACATGTACCTTTTCTTCTTATCTTGATAGTAGCATGCTGCTCACATTCCTTTTCTTCCTCTGCTGATGCAGGTACATAGCTTGCTGCTGTTTCCAGCAACTTAATGATATTTGAGTTCTTAATTTTAGAAGTTTCCGTTTTCAGTGTTGAAATAAAAATAAGGAAATAAAAGTACAATTTCAGAATTAAAATTCATGCAGGTGTGTTAGCTGCTGAAACGAATGTACACAAGAATACCTCTTTATAAACAAAGACTTCGTATCAGCTTGATTCTGGACAAAGCCTGTGTTCCACAAGGTGCGATGTAAAAACGCTTTTGCAGCCTTTGTCTACTATTTCAAATTATACCATTGATGGGTAAAGCTCATTTATGATTAAATTGATAATATGCATACTGAAATTGATGCAGTACAGAATTTTGTGGCTGTTATGCTAAACGTCAGAAACTATTTAAGTACAATAAGATAGGAACTATGCATCAAATCATTTAGAGAATAACTCCTTATGACCTAGTATTAATAAAATGAAAGTTGATGACGACAAGATAAAAGATATCAAAAAGCACAAAGGGTGAAACATGGTGGGTGAAACAAGATTGCTAGCAGGGTAACTGATTAAAACAGGGTGTTTATTTTCCTCCAGCCTGCATTTCTTCTGCTCTCTCTGCCACTACTAGCATTTTCCTTAGGGCCATTTTCATACGTGTATGTGCATTCACTCTTCCTAGGCTCATCCTTTTTGTCTAGGATTTTTATTTTGGAAGCACTACCGTTTTCACATATCACAAGTCATGGTACAATAAACAGGCATCTTAGTCTTTATATCGCATATAACTTTTGAATACAAATTTCTTGGCCGAAAATGCTGCTGTGACAAGCAGTTACATTTGCTTTACATTACACCTATGGAACTTTAAAAAATCAAATGCTGGAAAAAACTTTCTGCACTCACCGGCTCAGCACAGTCTGCAGGGGTACAGTTCATTTCATTCTGTATGTGTGTCATTGCACCATTCTGAAGCAGCAAGTCTACCAGGGCTTCATTTTTCCCTATCACAGCCTCGTGCAGTGCTGTATTTCCTTTGGCATTAGAAAGGTTAACAGAAGCTCCATGCTGGACAGCAAAATAAAATCAGAGTTAAGAAAAAGCAGCATAAAATTGAGATAGCACGTTATTATTGTGCTTCTCTCCCCTTTCATTTTCTATGTAGCAATGAGAACAAAGCAACAGCAGCCTTGCAGCTATATACAAAACCAGAAAGCATATGCTAGCAATCACCAGTTCAACAATAAGCCACCTGGTCATATTATTATTTCCTACTCTCTCATAGCCACAATTTCATGAAGAAACTCATTTCATTTTTTGTGTGCATCTTCTAGATAGGCCAAGTCTAAAGGAGACTTAAACTAAACAACAACACACAAAATGCTAAAAAAAACCCATTTGATACAATCACAAGCAAGAAAACCTGCCATGTGCCACAGAGAAGTTTCATAGAAGCAGTTAGCTGTACAGTCGCAAACTAACATTTATCTCATCAAAAACTGTGAAAGGAGGAAGAGAAAAAAAACACTCATTTTTTTTCCGAGTAATTTTAATGAAGAAAAGCTTAAATAGTAATATTAATCTGAGTCCTAAACAAGCACCAGTAACACATAAAAGTAGTATTCTGAACACTGTTTTTAGTGATCTTACCTGTAATAACAAGGCAGTAGTCTCATAGTGACCATTCAAGCATGCATAAATTAAAGGAGTATTTCCATATGCATCCTTTTTATTTTGTTTGGCATTATAATTCATTAGACATTCTACCACCTGTAGGAAGAAGTAACTTTTTAATTTAAGATACTACCTATCATGCACATTTCTTTACATGTATAAATCTGTAAATAGAGAATGAAAAAGGATGGAAGAAAGAAGATTGAGGAAAACAAGTCTCAGTTTTGCCAAACAGATGACAATCAAAAGCACTAATTCTTATCATACTAGTTTCCATAATTTAGGCCATACAAACCAACCAACCATCACCTCAGCTTTAAGCATCATTAAATTAATTTTAACTGTTAACTGGTTTATCTTGTTGCTAATTTCACAGAGGAGTTTTTCGCTGATGGCTCTGTGTTAAATAGCTTGCATCCATGAAGAGGCTCCATTACCTGGGAGTGACCTTTCTGGCAGGCTAAATGAAGAGGCACTGCATGTTCTGCATTCTTGGCACTGATACTGGCTCCATGTTTCAACAAGAGAGAGACAAGGTCAGAGTGTCCATGCAGTGCAGCCATATGCAATGGCGTAAAACCATCTTGATTTGACACATTTACACCAAGGCCACTAGCAGGGACCCTTGCAAATTTCTGTTGAGGAGTACACAAAACAAGATAATTAATAATTAATTAATTCTGTTACTTTCTATTGACCAAAAAGCAATCAAATACCTACTAAGTAAAACACCGAACAGATGGACAGACTTCACAAGAACTTCAACTACAGAACCTCACTGAAGACTTTCAGGAAAACAACTGGTGAATCAGAGCACCTTGGCAGTATTTTTTAAGTTTTTTTTCTCTTTTTCTTTCAGTATGATAGCTCCCTATATAGAAATTCCTGGCAAAGTATTCATGTTATTAAAAAGGGACAAAAGCTGTGCAGGTTGAGATGGAAGTAAGGCCCAGAGTTTTTATATAGCTGTTAGGATGCTGTTACATACAGAGACTGGGTGTTAATACTTTATGAGCTACATTTCACAAATAGACACTCATGCTCTTGCAGACACTGTGTACCTATTTTACTGCACTAGATAATACTACTAAGTAATACATATAATAACTAAAATTATTTTTTTCCACGTGCAAGTATCATTGTTCCAGAGCAGAGACTCCGTGGGGAGTCAAGAAAACTACCTGGAACATGGCTTACACAGCAGTATTTGTTTTTACTCCTTTCACAGACTGCATGGGTGCCTAATGTTCACAGTGGTAGATCTTTCATCCTGCCTGTCCTCAGTGTTCTTTAAAAGGTATGCTTAACCAGATCAGTTAACAAATGACTTCTGCTTTTCATTCAGTAGGCAAGTGAATTCCAAAGCCTATTCCTTTCCCAACACCAGCAGAACTTCACATTCTCCAGGTGTGGCATCTTTAACATATGGTCTCCATATTCAGAAGTGCAAGGAAACAAGTTATCAAAGAACAAGCCACAGACCCTACACAAAATAAGAGTAAAGTAGCAGTGAGAAATTTAGAAAAACTTAAGCCATCTCACATCTTTGCTCTTTATGGATGATACTTTTACTTCAAAATAGCCAATGCAGTGAAAATTTATAATGTGGTTTATTCTCCCATGACTTATCTGGTGACATACGTCTTAAAAAGTAGCAATTCTTCTTGAAGGGCAAGTAATTGGCATTCTATTTCCAAGCAGCCTGAATCATTTCCTTACTTAAAAAAAAAAAAAAGTGTATTTTAAAACCTCTGTACTCCATGATAAATAAGGCCTTGTACAATTTACTATCATGAGTTCTGTTGTCGTCTGTACATATTTCATCACTTTTTGGACAGAGATACAGAGGTGTTGGGCTATACGAATGCTATTTCCCTTGAGCTAGAAGCTGAATTATATGAACACACATTATTTTATTTACAGAATGAATATTCCAACCTTTTGTGCTGGCCCACATTTTGAGCACTGGCATAATGGATGGCAGAATTCTGGTTTCAATGTACTGACTGCATCATCTTCGTCTTCTAAGTCTTCTTCTGTCCATTCCAAGAGATAACGTACCTGGTAGAAAAAGCAAGTCCTCCTTTATAGATCCACATCCTAATAAATCTGCATATCTGCATCTTATATAAGTACAATTTCACAAACACATACTTGTGAACATCACAGGAAGACTATACAGCTACCTCCTGCCATCACTTCCCTGGAGGCAAATTAAAACATCAAATGTTATTGTTGACAAAGCAGCTAGAAAATTCACCAAGTATAGCAGTGAAGTAAATTATAAATGACTTCCTGCTGCCTAATCAAGACTTCAGTGTTCACCTCTGCTCAAACCTTCCAAATCCCTTTAGCTCAGATGATGATTAGACCAAGATTTGTGCCAGCTCCTGTCAACGTGAATTTTGCTTCACTTTTTTCTTTAACAAACACAAGGAGTGACAAGGATAACAACATTTAATCAATATCCAAGCTTTGCAGGTGCCCTGATTTTTCCTATGTCTTTTACTTCCCAGAAGCTTGACAGTTTTACTTTCTTCTTTTTAAGAGAGAGCTCTTCAGTGAAATTAGTCTTAGGATTCAGAGCATTCCTGAACGCTTTGCATGCAGTGACACTTACTGCAAGTTAATTTTAAACTAAATTCTACACAACAAAGCCATTGAAGAAATATATTTTTACACTGGAATCCATTCATCCACTGTAAACTAAAGATACCTTAGAATAAGTGAAGGCTCCATTACTGCAGTAAATGACCATGTAGAAAGTACAGTTTGAGAACCTCCTTGCAAAAAGCTGCTACATAACTGAAACATATTTGGGTAATAAAGCTTAATCCTTTCTAGACAGATCTTCTATACTGTCCTCAAATTCTTTTTTCTCACTAAGGACACAGAGGATTTACCAAAGTGAGCTGAATGTTATTTTCAGAATGCAGAACTGTCATTGGGTCAATTAATTAAAATAACTCTCTCTGATTAACATAATTATCTCTAATTTAAAGTATAATTGCTTTTGAAGTTTGCAGGTGCTATGATAATGACAAAAGTTGTGGTTTTTTGGCTTCCTGAAGAATCAGAGCATAATTATTATTTTTGTTCCATCTTCCAGTTCCATGGCACTTTGTTTAATGCCTCCTCTTGAAAAGCTGAACTGGCTGTCAGAGGAGAAATCTACAACAACACTAATGACCCTTCTGATGCTTCTGTTCCTATGGAAACAGAACTCGGGCCGTCAGAACAAGATAAGAATTTTCAAATGACCCTTTTTAAAATAGATATGCAAGCTGTAGATGATATGCTTATATGCAAGCATGCATGCCATCCAGTTGAACAGTTCTCTTTCTAATGAAAAATTTTACATAAACTTGAATAATGTGGAAAGTAAGGCCAGAAAAAATAAGGTGACTGTCATCTGAATGCATGTTAGATTTCTAAATGCTTCTCGCTGACGATGTCTCTTGATCAGTGCTAGATATTTATTTTCTAGCAGATTATAACAATATATTTTATTTTCCTTAAGTATTTTATGATAGTTTAGATTTTGACAAAATCTGTGAAGAGCTAATTGTAATATGCTCTTGTTTACTATTTGCTAAGGCCATAGTAAATGTCACTGCTGTGTATATTGCTGCTTCTTGAAAGACCTTAAGGGCTGATTTGGAAATAATTGCTAAGATTAAGCTATGCTATAAACTAGAACAATGACATTACACTTCTTTCCCATGATCCTTTCCTCTGTCTCCAGATAAATAAATTCCTTCTTATCAGCAAACTGGGACAAAATACAGTATTAACACTGTATGCATTTTGCATTGTACTTTCTCTCTTTTTATTATGACTGTGCAATGGGGATGTGAAACTGCCAAAGTACATAACACCTAAATGATTTTTTCCGAATATGCCTCCTGAAGAGAAACCCTGCATTCTCACCCAGGTTCATGCTTTTGTCCCGTGAAGTACAAAACAAATCAGAAACATACAGCCTTATGTATGTTTTGAAAATATAAAACTTGTAAAGATTTCTAAGCAACGCCTTCAAGTTTTCAGTGGAATGTCATTGGAAACATTTTATTTTTCAAACTTCTGGACATAAATGGTCATAGCAACTCAAAAGAACATCAAAACAACAAGTATTCCAAGCTACAGGACACCAGCTCTGAATCTGATACTATTATAAACACCAACTCATCTACTGAAGAGAGATCTAGACTACAGAAAAGTTGTATGCTCCTAAGGTAATTCCTATTCTGTATTGACTGCTATAACCAAAGGTTTCTGTAAGCATAAACTATAAATAAAAGTGTATCACAATAACACAATCACAATAAGGGCCCACTTTTCATTTACTCTGCTTTACACTGCAAAACAAACAGTAGACAACATTCAAACCATTAGATAATGCAGAAATGTAGGCATGTAGCCATATCTGGCTAGGCATGCATTTTTAAACAGCAGTATTTCATAAGGGACAAAATTATTTAAAGTGGCCAAAATAGAAAATAAAAGAGGATTCTAAAATATACAGAAATACAAGATGCTATTCACGTAATGCCCCCAGAAGAATACCAAAGTCAGTATGTGCAAAAATCACACTATGAACCTAGGGAGCAGCAAGAGCAAGAAAAACCATAAAAATAAAACAGAAATAGCAACCTTGTGTATCAGGAATATTGGGATAAATAAAGACAATTCCACTAATACTAAGCAAGCAGCAAATTTCCCTTCCAACTCCTTGGATTTTACTTGTTATCTGTTCTACCTCTTCCAGCAAACTGGAATGTAAAGCACTGTTACGTACGCCATAGTTTGAGTACAGGGGATTAAAGGGATAAAAGTGGTTCCCTGTGCACACGGATTCATTTTTCAAGGTAAATCTCAGCTCTTGGAACTCATGAAAATTTCTTCTTTTCAAAAACTGCTACCAACAAAATTCTGATGAAGATGACCCAGTAATAGCTCTATCATGTGTGACAACTTTTTTCCAAAATCATAATAGCGCCCCAATAAATATCATTAATGTCATATAAACCTGCAATTAAAAAAAGGATATTAAATTAGACCAACAGCTCCCATCTAGTCGACACTACGTTACATAACCAAATTCATTTCTTTACTGAATGGTCATGAAAATGTCAAAATAATAGCCCTCAAAGCACTGTAGGTAAAATGATTTGAGGACATCAAGTGAAAATTCTTGGTAGAAAACAAGCTCTATATATTTGTTTCTGAAGGAAGATAAGAATGCTTCGCTTAATACCTTATTATTTACAAATAACTTCCTCAATTTGAATGAGATAAACTGGAATTCAGTAATATTCAACAGCCATTTTAGGACTCACCATTTCCAGATCTCCATCAGCAACTGCTCTTAGGAGTTTCTCCACCTATGTATGAAGAAAATTCATTTGCTTTGTTAGTATTAAGCTGTGCATAGAAAATCCTGTCTCTCTTACCAATCCCTAAGCTAATGTAGTTGGATTAGTGCTGGCCATTTTATATTTGCTAATAAAGTTTTAAAGAAAAAAACACCTTCCTTTAATTACAAATAACTACAAAAGCTGTGCATTCACAGTCATTCGGTCATCAGTTAAACAGTACTTACGTAAATAGAACACAACTCATCTACTTATAGGGAAAGCCATATAAGCTGCTACACATTATTACACTGTTTCAGCAGCAGTTGACCATACATTACTGTTGTGAATTTAAAACTAAAGAAAACTTTGCACAAGTGAAACTCCTGCCCTGATGAGCACTATTGTTGTCTGGGCTCTTATCAACTTTAGCAAATTATTCCAGCACTGTGCCAATATCACCAAAGAGACTGCTGTAAGAACAAAGTTGTTTCAATCAAGTTCAATCTCAAGTTGAATATGTCATGGAGTAACAGCTAGAGTTGCATTTCAATCTTTATCTAAATATGATAAAGATTGCTCATTACAGCTGCATCTCAACACATTTATAACAAATGCTCAGCATGCTGTACAAAAAGATATAACTGATAGCAATAAAATAGTTTCACCTCTCACTCCAGTTCCAGAAAGCACGCTATCAGGAAAACTCCTTTAGAAAGCGTATATGACAGTATCACTCAAGGGAGTCACTATTATTCATATAACAGAAATAAATGGACGCTCCTTGAAAGTGTACAGCTTTACTTATGTTACTAATGGCAATTTACACATCATTGACCTTATGTTTCATCACTACTGTACTTTAAGTAGTCTTCACTTTTCTGGAAGGGTGGGGAAAAAAGGAATTGTTAATCTATTCTTAAGTTGAACATAGCCCACCTAACTACAAACTAGCTGTTTTTCACATTACAACTCTAGTACATTCTGGGAAACAGAAATATTTATCAGAAAGCTGTTAGCAAGATAGAGAGTTTTTAATTTTTAAAAGGCATGAATGTACATAAAATGTTTCTGATTAACTCTACATTTTGTGCGTAAGCTATCAGCTCCTTTCCATAGCATTTCTGGAAGGAGTTTTATTATTGTTTTATGCCAGGTTACAAATACAAATAAAGTTAAGAATCTTTAAATTATGTTACATTTGGATAAACAGAATGGTAATGTCAGCCTAGATACTGCTAATGGTGGATGCTGAGCGGTGAAACACTGCAAGAGCAGCAAGTGACTTTTAAGGATACTTCAGAACTCTCTGCAGCTATGTAAAGTAGGAAGGGAATCTCAGATGGAAGACAAGCAGGCTGTGACTTTAATATTTGGTACAACAAACATGGAAGAATGAAACTAAAAGGAAGTCATATTTCGCTGGTCTGACCTCCTTCAGGGTTTTATCAGAGCAGGACAAATCTTGTACAGGCAAAAAAACAGAGGCTAGATTAAATCTCTCCATCCCTTTTTATTTCCTTTTAGGGAAGCTACTAAATTCTGTTCTTCCACATTACTACAGTTCTAGTATAAGGTGAAGTTCCTTGAAGTAATGCACTAGGCCCTCAAGGCAGCATTCTTCTTACCCAACTTGGAATGTGTAAAAGCCATCTGTCTACATCTAAATTCCCTCCCTGGTACCTGCAAAATAGAATGCAGACAAACAACACCTGAGTACAGCTCAGCTCAAATTAAGCATCTAAGATGTCTGAGAAGAATGGTGCTCTGGAGGTACTAACTTCTCTCCACCAATTAAGGAGAAAAACTTAAGACAATTGTCTTTCAGACATGTGAAGGCAGGTAAGCTGTATCCCCTGCACATGCACATCTAAAATGGACTAAACATATTAAGAAGATCTGTACCACCCTTAAATTTCCCTTAGCACAGTTCCCTAATCATACAGAATAATGTCATCACAGAAGCTGTTAATGATTTTCAGGGATCAGTCTTATCACATAGAAGATACCTAACAGTAATAGCAAGTGACCCACAAGCGCTGATAATTTCTTTCCAAAAACAACTTCCTTAGAGTTCTAAAAACTGCCCCAGGCCTTAACAGTGAAGAAATATATAAATCTATTATGCAGCTTATGGATTATTTATTAAGAGTACTCAAGCTAAAATGTCTGCTTCGAGCATTCCTCCATTTTTCCAGCTTGCTTTCTCATTTCTCTGTGGAAGGTAAGTACTCTCCTTTAAATGTAAAAATAAAAGAAACAAAGCCACTTGATGAAATCTACTGTAACTTATTCACATACTCAGCTTTTCTGCTGCTGAACAGAAATTCTACTAAGAGTCATCAGTTCCAACAAATGACATTACAAATTTACATGTCTAGCTCTTTTTCTTTTCTAAGTTGTAAATGAGATACATTCAAGACCATATGCCATAACTAGCAGTAGTAAAGACCCCACTGCATTTCTTTAATCCATGATCTAAGACTTGAAGTCTGGAAAACTGATCTTACCAGTTTCCCATTACTTCCAGTGGCATTCCCTTTATGAGGATCTCTCGGGATTAGGCCCTTGTCTCTTTGCTTAGTAAGAATAACAGCAGTGAGCCCATTTGAAACTTGGCAAACAGAACTGACCTAAAGCTGGATTAAAGGAAGAGGTCATTAACCCCAAGAATATAAGGTATAAGCTGCTTGTAATCTTTTCCCCTGGTTTGAACTACATCTTAGCTCTCATGAGCGATAAATTTGTTCCCTCAAGAAAAAGCAAATCCTCAATCTATCAGGTAAAGTTTTACATACATTAGACCTCACTCACAGAGCCTGCGTGCACACAGAGGTACACTTGGACATCTAGGCTCCCACAGACTAAAGAGATACCAAAGTGTGAATTAATATTGTCTTTCTGGCAAATGATGTAAAGTTTCCTGACGATTTTTAGAAAACAGGAAAGTTTGGAAAGAGGAGAACTATAGCAGAAGGAATGCAAAAAATTAAAATGCAGAAATGATATGGAGGGAAACAAAGATACTGTGGAGATCAAATTGGAAAAAATGGAACAGAAGATAAAGAAATACAAACAGTATCAGAAGGAGTGATGATATGACAATCTTGGGAAGGTATAAATCTGAAGTATGGATTTAAGGTCCCAAATGAAGTAAAAAAAGGAAAAGAAAAAGAATATTTTTGAAGAAGCAGTTTAAAACAGTCCTATATAATATCGCTCTTCTAGGTTCACTTACTTTACTTTTACCTCAGTCTTACCTCTTTATAACTGTTCTTCACTTCATCTTGCCTCACATCAATTGATGCTGATGACAAACTAGAGACAGATGATCCTCTGCTGAAAGTTTCTGTTGAGTGCTGAGGAGACCTAAGTGGTGACTTCAAGTTGGGAAAAAGAAAAAAACAAAAACACAGAAAAACTTACATCATCAGATTAAGCAGGTTAAATGTAAGAAAAAAAAAGTTCAGTGATTTCCATTGGTTGTTACCTCAGAAGCACTCTGTCCCCGCTCAAAGGTTAGATAGTTTAATTCCATCAGTGACAAAATCTGCATAAAAATATTAAAGAAAACCAATGTAACTCCACCAACTGAAACATAAATTAGCTGACAACCTAATATTAGTAACAGATCACAACTGAGCAGATTAAAAGTACCAGTCTGCAAATTTATGTTCTGTACTACTGGGAGACTGCATTCATACTGCTAGATTTAAAACACAACCATTTTACCTCAAAAGCAAACATACATTTTAACTTAAACAGTATTAAAGTACAAAATCTTCTTAACAGGTAAGCAGCCACACTTCTGTGGAACTACATCAAAGAGAAATCAAGCTGGAAGATAAGCAACAGTACCTTGGAATTTAATGCACACTGTAGCGAAGTCTCTTTCATCCGGTTTTGAGTACTTGGATTTGCCCCATTTTGCAAAAGCACTTCAATGATCCCTTGATAACCCCAACGAGCAGCTATATGGAGAGGAGTATCTCCCTTTTCATTTCCAATATCTAGTCTACAGGAATGCACATCATAGTAGACTAATGCTTTAACACACTGGAAAGAAAAGGACAGCCATTAATAAATTATTGTATAGTCTCCAATTCATATAACATGTGCAATGCTAAATGGGTTGTTTTCATTCCTACTCATATAATTCACTGCCTAAAAGACAGGCTTTTATAGTTGAGTGTTATTTGATTTTAACTCTTTGTTTAATAACTAAATTAGCACAATATTATATTTAATGTGAATGTATAATTAAAATTGTTATGAAGTATTGAATCAAGTCTTAATTTACAGCACTAAACAGTTACCCTCCAATTTATTTTCTTTTTAGAACATGGAAGTCTTGTGCAAACTGGTATCATGGTTTAATTCCTTTCCACTTAGATATCCACTTAGTTTGTTACAAAACAATTACTTACATCCTCATGACCATAGGTGCAGGCTAAATGGAGTGGAGTATTTCCATTATTGTCCTGAACGTCAGTACTTGCCTTATAGTGCAATAAGAGAAGCTTAGAAGAAAAATAAAAGCAGACATCTAAATAACTAAAAGATTAATACAGAAACAACTGTTACTCTGTATATTCCTTTAGGTTTCTAGTATGATGAAACACTTCATGAAAAACTGTCTGTCCCTCCTGCTTCAAATACTAACAGTCCCTTTTGGCATTACAGCACTTCTTTTTTTCCCTAACCCAAGAAACAAATAAAGTGCTGGTTACATATTCAGATTTGTCACTGAAAAAATGAATCACCTAATGCAGCAAACACTGCAATACATATACCACACAATAATTTACCCTGCATATTAGCAGCCTATAGTGGTGAAGACATAGAATTATTTAAGCCATGGTAACTCAAGGATCTCACATATACAAAATTCAAGCATGCAACATAGGCGGTCTATCCTAAACACAATTTGAAGAAATTTAATTATTTCCAATGACTGCAATGGCTCTTTTGTCCTAGCCAAGAGCAAAAATTTAACAGGTTTTCCATTGATACTACATTGTATTAATAAAATGGATTAATTCTCAGGCATTCACAGCTGTCAATTACTTAGTTGTTATGAATGGCAGAAAACCTCCCAGTAAAGTAAAACATAAAATATGCAAATAAAAATGCTGAAAGATCCTCAATTCTGACAGCACGTACATGTCTAGCAAAACCTTTGAAGAAGACCCAAATGACAATAACAGTAGAACAGCTTAGTAAGAGTCAGATATCTATTATTTAGGTTAAGTACTTGCTTTTATTTCTAATTAAGCCTTTTAGTGCTTACTGTAACGTTTTGATATCCCTTCTGACAGGCAAGGTGAAGTGGAGTTGAACCATGGTAATCTGTAGCATTGACAATGGCTCCTTTGGCTACTAGTAAATCCACTAATGATGTTTGCCCTTGGAAAATACACAGTCATTAGAAGAGAGAAGTAAAGTTTTCTGAAGAACATTGCTATTTTTCATATTCAAACATGATAACCTCCATTTCTGCATGCTATCCTTCTACATACTTCCCACTGGATATTTTCTGTTGCAAGTTATACATGGTCAATACTCTGCAAAAGAACCACCAGCTAAAAGCAAGCTACATTTGTATTCTGAATAAGAAAATAAAGTTATGTCACACAAACCTTTCCCACGTTAGGATTCAAGATAATAATAAAAGAATGAAGGTGGTCAACAAAGGAGCCACAGAGAAAATTAATTCATCTTCTAAAAAATTAAAGATCAATGGTACAGTGAATATTACAAGACAGAATATGGTACAGATCTACCATGTATAGCCAGCTACAGGAGAAAGAAATTATTAATTTCTCAATTTGCAAGTTCTTTAAAAACATGACTGGTTTCTGATGAAATTGTAACTTTTTTCACAACTGAAGAAAGAACCATGGGAGGCAAAAGTAAACTGCTGGCAAACAAACAATAACCTGCCCATAAGAAACTTAAAAGAGCTTAAAAGAAAACTTCAGCATGGGCCAAGATATCAGTTCTCATAGCTAATAAGCTAAAAACACTTCAACGTTAAATTCACTGTATAGTGAAAGTTGGAAAAGATCTTAACAGGAAAAAGTGGAACATAAGAAGGTGAAAACATTAGCAAAGAAAACCAACGAGACCCACCACAAATAGCAGCTATATGAAGTGGTGTATATCCCCGGTCATCTCGGGAAAATGCAGTGACAATTGAAGGATCATTCAGTTTCCTACAAAACACAGTGGTTTAAAAGCAGCTCAATTACCTATGCAGCAGGGTTAACGAGGAGATGAAGAGAGACAAACTGCCAAGACAAGAAACTGATGCTGGAACTCCTTATCCTCTAACTTTTCACACTGACAAATTATTCTATCCAAAGTTTTAGGTTTTTTGAGAGTGTTTTTGTCCACGATGTGTAAGTTTTGCTCAAGAGAAGAAACATTCCACATCACACTTACCAAAAGATATACAGCCTCCATCACAAAATTTGCTCAGATCCAAAGCATTCAGTACCCTCCTAATATTTCTTCTGCTGTTTCAAACTACATGAACATAAGCTCTTTTATTATATCCTGAAGCGCTACCAAAATCCTGAAGTAAATCTACATTAACACTTCTTACATAGCTTTTTCTGCATTTGCAGAGATAAAAAGTGCTTACCCAGAAACTAGCTTCTCACATTTGTCACAGTAACAGAGCGGATGACACATTTTTTGTACAGTGTCCTTATCACTGTCACCTTGACTTAGTAATCGCTCCACTTCCTCCTGATTACCTGAAGCAATATGCTACAAAAAGCCAAGAGAAGAAAGAGAATGAGGAACTGATATAAAAAGCCATCCTCACAAAAATTTAGAAAAAAAGAAAAACAACTTACTGAACCACAAAAACAAAGAAACTGATCATAAACGACACAAACTCAACTGTTAGAAAGCAGAAATGAACAATGTCACAGAATAAAACCCTTTAATGGGCATTCAGCATTAAAAATAATCTGTTCTTGGCTTACCTCGCTTTCTATTAAAAAAAATTAAAACAATTAGACTCGGTCTAATTGAGCTCCTCTGTGCAAAAACGTTTCTATAAAATTACTATGTCTCTAGCCATAAGCAGCAAAAACAAAATTAAAAGCTCTGCTTTGTTTCCTTGTACATGGAAAATTCTTCTAGAACAGTCAGAGACAAGCACATAACATGACGTAGCTATCAGGTGAGTACATTTAAGTTGTTTCAGCAATCTCTTTAATTTTAAGCACTAAAGGTAGTGAGACACAAGCAATTTCTAGCATTACATACTTGCTTTAAATGGACTGATCAATACCAATAGCAGTAGCATTTCATCGACATCTGAGTCCATACTTCTTAGGTACCAGAATTCATGAAGTCATATTAACTTGGTAATGTTTTGGCACAGAAATGCAAGCATACTTTTAACAACTACTAAAACATATTTTGCAGTACTAATACAATGAACGCTGTGTTACGTTTCAGACAATCGCACAAAGCACAGTATATAAATATGAAGTAAGTAAGTATGCATATAGTTCTGCCAATAAAGTTACTCACCTTAAATAAGCAATCTATTGGAGTAGTAGACATCTGGGACAAAAAGTTCATCCTTTGTTTTAAAAGCAACTTGTCGTACAGCCTATCGGATTCCTGAAGACAAAATACGTAAATAAATTACCAAAATACTCATTTACAAGTAAAAATTAAAAGTTACAGCAAGTAAAAATTCAGATTTTCTTGAAATTTCATCAAGGAAGTCCCAAAATCAACACCTCTCTTGCAGTGCTGCCTAAAAAAATCCTCTGTTGATAAAGCCAATAAGGTTGTTAGAAACATTTGAAAGCTCTACAGAGATGAAGGTTCAGATCTGTACTTCACAGTATGTTATCTATAAATAGCACTTCTTTCAATACTTCAAATGTTGACATTTTAGAATGGATAAATAATCCAAGACTGCGGTAGAAACCGAGCAGCTGCAACCTGGATGTGGATCTGTTCTCTATCACAATATTAAAACCTCCCTCGTAAGACACATGGTATCTTTGTGAACTCAGTAGTCAATCAGTCTGTACAATCTTAACACGTCTACACGGTCATTTGGTTGTATGTTTATAAGATCACCCTTCCTAACACCGTAGCTAATGTAACTGACAGCTTTTAAAGCCTGAACTATTTGGAAAGGCTTGCTGCGTTCAGCTATTTATGCTATTTGTTTTGCTTTTTCTATAATAACAGAAGAAAAACTGTTAGCTCAGATTTCACCTTATTAAGAAGAAAAAGTTGATTGATGTGAAATTATTTTTATTGGTTTTGAATTTAGAGACATGAAGGTGACATTCACGAGTTTTTCAAATCTAGGCACTTCAGCTAAAGATACCCATGTCTATCTTCTCAGAATAACAGAAGTACGTGATCCTTGATCTCCTCGGATAGATTCTTACGTGTGATCAGGAATAACATCCATTAAAAAAAAATTGATCAAAATCTTCATTAGCTATGAAAAATTTTTAAAGCTTGAATACCAAAATCACTGAAGAATTTCAATAGCTGCTTGCATGCTTTATATTTTATAGAAAATCTCAAAAAGCAGCAAAACTTAGCATAGCTTTAATACTGTCCCTTTCATGGTGTGTTTTACATGAAAAGCATTTGAAATACAGAAAAAAACAAGGAGCCATTTAAGACAGCAATCTTTATGTGAAGAGATAAGACTGCCATTTTATTACATGAGTCAGGAAGAAGTCCATTACAGGTGAAGCTGCATATCATTTATAAATAAGATCTTGAAAAAAGGAATGGCATAAGAATCAGGAATTGGTTGAAATGCCAAAATAAGTCCTTCAAAGACAAAATTACTTGTAACAACTTAACTTCCACTCCAAGAATTAAAATAAAGCTTTGCTTAGAGTGGGACTTTATTAAGTATGACAGCTGTATCTAAGTTTTATTTAATCTACAACCAAACATGAATGATGTTTTTATCTGATGCAATTCTTTATACAAAGAGATATGTACACTCAAAGAGGAGTCTCTATATAGCAACCTATCCAGAATAATTCCAATAACCATTTACAGCTTGTGAAAACTCTCTCTTCCTCTTCACCCCACTCCCTGAACCTTATTAACCTCAGCTTATGTTAGAGACTTCCCTTCCTGCCCTCCTACATGCACTCCTTCAGTTCCAACTCCAGGGCCATCTACAGCTCTTTCCATGCAAGAATCTAAATGCTACCTATTTTCTTGTGCATGGCTTCAAGAAAGTCCCTGTTTTGTATCCACCTTCAACTCTCTAAATTAGGTCTGTGTATTAGCTGTACACAGGAATTTAACAAGGGTCCAATATTTATTAGACTGGAATCCTATTAAACAAGTTTGATCAGCACCAGACAAAAAAGTGTAGCCCTCCATGCTATCAGTTGCCTGCTTCTCTCCTTTTGACCCACACTGAAAGTGTCTCTCCAAGACTTGTATCATCGTCAGCGAAGAACCGGGTAAGTTTTTCTTAAGTGCAATTTTCTTACTGACATGAAGATGATATACCATTATCCCACAGGGTACATTAGCTCCCTGTGGAGTTCTCCTTCTGTAGTTGGTTTCATTAGGGATTGGACAAGAGCATTAGTCAGCCATCAGAAACGCCATCTGAAGCCAACTATAAAATTAAACATAGCCACATGAGGAGCTGTAACGAAGGCCCAGGGCACAGCAATGTTCTTGCTCAGAGCCTGAAACCCTTCGAGCTCAATCTGGAAATAGAAGCCACAGGACATCAATCTGACAACTGCTGCTTTTAAGCAGAAAGCAGATCTCCTTTAAAACAGAATAAAGGAAATACCTAAACTACTAGGTTTCTGAAGGGAGAGTAATTCCATCAGAAGTTTCTGCTAGTTCATCCATCTCCTTACTTTCTTTTTTCAGTTCCCATGGTAGGGCTTATCTATTACAACAAAGAGGCAGAAACCAGGTGTATCACCTTTCCTTTCTACCTGCAGTAGTGACAATGGTCTTTCCTTTTAAACTGTGCTAGAGACCATGCGGTGATTCATTTCCTTGTCTTCAAAACTCCTGTTCTCCCCCCTCATCTAGTCATGCTGACTGCTGTGACAGGAGGTGTGGAGAGTTCCTGCTGCTTGCTCATATACACAAGTAGAAAGGCAGAAAGTGGGGAACTTGCAGACCTGGTCTGGAGCTGATCCAGCTGAGATATGGAGGAAAGCTTGCTCTTCTGAACACTGTATACTGGTGCAGACACTTACGTAAGTAGCATAGGATTGCCCTCATACAGACTGAGATGTAGTTCATTTTTCAAGACAAGCATCTCCCAGATAAATAAGCACAGTATCTTACTGACAGTGACACTTAACAGGAAGTTATGATCACTAAGGGCAATTCCAGTTCATAGAAAAAGAAAAGCTAGCCTTAGTTGGGTAAGAAGAGATAGAAGCAGGCACTTCATCAGAAACAGTTTTTATTTTCTTCAACTTGCTGATACTTTGGGGAAGATAATTCTACTTTGGCTCCAGTTCTCCTTCAAGACCATTAGACTGCTATTTGTGTATTAATTATTTATGTCAGCCAAGTGACTGCAGGAAGCAAAATTGACTGGCAAATTGTTTTCCTTTCAAACTAACATTTTTATTCTTTTTTTCCTTAACAATTTGAAACAACACTGCAAACAAGTAGTACCATAATTTCTTTATACATAAAAAGGAAGAGTGCTTTTTTTTGTGTACAAAACCAACACATGCATGACAAATTCATGGAGAGAATAACAAAAAACAAAGCCACAAATAGCAAAAAGATTAAAATTAAGTGTTTAAGATTGTGCCCCAGGTTGTCCCATCCCAAGCCCTGCACACTGAGCCACTAGTCTGGCTCCTGCAATTATATTCCAGTGCTCTGCAGTTGGACAGACTGAGACACAAATTCATTCTGGTTCTGAGTTAGCTACTTTTGATTTCTACAACAGAGCATGAAAAAAATTTTGCAATAGTAGACTCAATTTTCTTTTAAGCAGAAGATGCAAGATTGAATATCTTTAATAAGCTAGAAAGTTTTCAGAGCACAAAAGTTTCTGAAGTCACATCAGTATCATTCAGGATTCCCAAAGAGATCAGACCTTATTGACAGAAGGTCTAGCTGCAACAGATCCACAAACTTTCAGTCCCTGCTGTATTAGAAATCCTGAGAAACAAATTTGACCTTTAAGCACTAATATGATACAGTCCTGCACTCCCACTAAATTATCAACTTTGTGTAATGGAGTTATGTGCACCTCAAACACTTTTATTTTTAAAGAACTTCAACTGCAGTGTAATGTAAAATTATCCAGTAAATCTTCATTCTGCTAGCTAAGCTTTTTAAAATTTCAAGAAAAACGTTTTTAAGTTCAAGCTATGCCTACCGTGATGTACTGCATTGCTTTCACAACTACAACAGAATGAAGACAAAGTATTAAAAGCTTTCTTAAAATTCAGCTCTTGGAAAAAAAAAATGGAATGTTTCTAGTCATGATGAAGAGACATCTACTTCAGATATACCTACTCCTTAAAGTGTACAGTGAGCAAGTGTTCCTACAGGACTGGCACTTCATTATAACATTTTAGCTTCTGCTTCAGGTATAGCTGCCTCCTAACCTTCGAAGGGTGAAAAATGAACTTGTTAGCTGTTTGCTTCTTCTGATTGAAGTGGTACATAGTTGTGCAACCTTATCAAAATCACATTTGACAGACTTTAAGAGTAGCTTACTGTTGATCTGTCAGAGAGGTTGCCTTGTCGTATGTATTCTATTGCAGCCTCAATTGAGGTTAGACAGTATCCCAATTCATCCTTCACCGAACTGCAAAGCCTGAAGTTTTTGATGTAACTCAAGTTGGCCATCCTGAAATAAATTTAAAACCATGAACCATTAAAGTTGACACTAGCATGTCATACCTTATTCACAGCTCATTTGAGACAATCCAGGCAGATATTAAATGTGAGTCAAGAAAAAACTTCTAGAAAGATTAGGCTGGCATTATCATAGCTGTTCTGAGCTTTGCAGAAGGATCATAACACTTCAGTTCTTCATTATGTGATACAAAGTTAAAAACTAGATATAACAAATATGAAGGACAAGGTAAGGACAACAGTAAGAAATAATGTCTCACAAGTTTCAAGCATTGTAAGTACCCGGGTAAATCATTAATATCTGAGATTTGGGATACACTAACACTACTGTTCAGATAGAGGTTTATACATACCTTTCCCAACAGATGAAATAACTATAAAAGCATATGCCAGCAAGCAATTAAGCTTTCAAATCACATTTCTCCATATAATGTATCTCAAGCATCTAGAAACTGCATAAAGTTTTGCAGTTCCAATGCAAATGTGGATGAACCAGTACAAAGTCCACACTGGACATGCAGATCCAGTAAATGGAAGATTCCCCCATTGCAACAGTTTCCCAGTCTTGGAATCAAAACAACACTTGAATTCCCAGTAAGTCCTGAATTCTATCACATCTTTGCTATTTATCTGACTAGTTTTCTGAATCACATCACCCCTCTTAGACATTGGGTAGGCTACTACTAGAAATCCAGAAACATTTGACCCCACTGCACCATTATATACAATATGATGGAGCTTTGTACAGCCAAAGAAGTTACATACCAGTTTGGGATTTCTGTTTTTACAAGTAAATACAGCAAGACAGAGAGAAGATCATCTGCACACATGGTTTCCATGTTAACTAAAAGAAAGAATTTATATCCGTTATTAGTAATCTCACGGTTCAAACCAAAACTAATGCCCATAAATGCAGCTCTGCCTCTTAAGACTAATGGTCAGCTCTCCCAGTTGACTAGTAACCAACGCAATCTCTCAAAAGTATGTTCTCAATCTCTCTCTAAAAACAGACTTCCAGGAGCCAAAAAAAACCAAATACAGCTGCAATATTTAATTATTGAATTACTGAATTAAGCATTCCCTCCTTCTTCACTGGAGAAGTCAGAACAACAGCTTGAAGGTGAACACTGTCCATTGACATGTTTTTTCATATCCCAAGGGCCATCCAGGAGAAAGTGATGCTGTGAAGTAAGCAGTATTCTAGTGCACCACTTTTTTTGC
Source organism: Phasianus colchicus (assembly GCF_987193195.1). Classification (NCBI taxonomy): domain Eukaryota; kingdom Metazoa; phylum Chordata; class Aves; order Galliformes; family Phasianidae; genus Phasianus; species Phasianus colchicus. The sequence goes on from NC_143448.1 coordinate 10,169,972, forward strand.
CTATTGGAAGCATCTTCCCTTTCCAGGCTACATAAAATAAGAATCAGATCAGCAGGTCTGTATGTTCCTGAAGTATCACAGAATCAACAGTGGCACTCAACGTACTATATATAAGGTTCGCCTAACTCTGCCCCCCAACACTGCATTTTGCAGTGACACATCTCTATACTTCTGATTTCAAGATTATCATGGAGCACAGACAAGCAGACAAGAATAAGCCAGCAGCAACTTTGGTGTTTTAAATGGATGACATTTTTTTTTCTTACCTGAGAAAGTCCTAGATTACATAAGCTTGTCATATGCTCTAGCTAAAACATACAGTTAATCAAGTACTTCAGCTTACTCTTATTATAAAGCGCTGAAGTGCTCATGTTGCAATCATTTTATTTAGATCTCTGCAGATCTGAATGTAATTGCTTAACGCACAAGACTAATTCAAACAGGTGTTTATATACCACAGTGCATTGATGTTAAGAAAAAAATAATCTCAGCTTTATTTTAATTCACTGTTTACTGACCTCTTTGGTTAGGAGACTGCATGATAATTTGTACCACTTTTCGTAGACAAAGTAGCTTCTGTTGAGGGGAAGTACATTTGTTCAGCTGACTCAGTTCTCGCTTCGCACGTGGAATATTAAAACTACGAAATAATTTGAAAGAAATTGTCAACATACACCAGAGCTCCTGTGCAGGATGTCCAAAATCCAAGTCTGAACTTATTCAGAGCTGAAATGAAGAATGGTATTAACACATTTCTATCTCTACCCTACACTTGTGTTTCTGCACCTTGTAGATTGAATGGGAGACGTAAAACCCCCAAAGTAAAAAAAAGTTCAATGAAACAACTTCCTTAAAATGACACAATTTTTCTATCTCAAAGGAATGAAGCATAATAAAAATTTACTATTGTCTGAAGGATAACTTTTTGGTCTGCCAGAAACCTATTTGAGACAGGATCTCAGTGACTGCTCAAAAACTAACACTCACCTAAACTCAGGCTTTACTCCAATGTCTTTTTGCTGGAGGTCTTGAAGGCTTCTTGTGATTTTGTTAAAAGCAGCATCCTAATCATAAGAAAGGCAATAAGTGTTTACAGTGCACTGAATTAATGTAATTGATCTTCAGCAATCAAACTTACCTCACTTGCCTCAATAGTCCCCACATATTTAAAGACTAGATCATAAATAGCATGGTGGACATACATCTGTTGGAAAAAAAAAAAGTAGCTTAGACATGAAAGGAACAGCTAAAATTGCTTGCCAATTGTTTTCCTTCATTTCAGATGCTTACTTCAACTGCTTGTTTAATCAGATTCATTTGTTCTTCTTGCTTCGCAAGCAACTTCTAAAAAAGGAAAAGCCACATAAATAGCAAGAGAGTTAAATGATTTATTGTTTAAGTAACACTACATACTATGTATTTACTGATGTGTTTACCAAGTGTGAATCTCTCAGAAGATGCTGGAGACATTTGGTATAAAGTGCACTGACAGAATCCTAGGAGGGAAAAGAAAAAGTAGATTTGGGTTAATGACATGAAGCAACAAAGCATAAAAGAGCAAAGAAAGGAGAGCTTCTCTGACTTAGAAGCATACAGTATCAACAAAAGTAAAGTAAGATCTTTAGCTAAAAGCTGCATTTACATAACGGTCAATATGCAGTAATTCACAGTTACAAATTCTTTTCTCCCTTCCTACCTTCCTTCCTGGGACTATTCTGACATTGAACATCTTAAAAAGAAAAGATACCCAAAGCAGTAAAGTGAATTATATTTAGTAAATTAAGCACCAAGCAGCAAGATACTCACTATGTAGTGGCGGAGGCTTTTCCGTTCATGTTCTTTAAATGTTCGGTAGAAAGATCCTATGTATTTATCAAATCTCTCACAGTGCCTTCCCAAGAATTCTCTAACATCTTCAATATTTTTAAGAGAATAAAGGTTTGATGAAGCTGTAGATTCATCTAAAAATGAAACCCGAGAGTTAACACATTGAATACACATGCACAGTAAAGCTCTTTCTCGTTCTAGATATCAAGCCAACTTGCGTATAATGAAACATTAATTCAGTTTACTATGCTTTTAAATGAAGGTGTTGCTTTCAATTATGAGAAGATATTGCAGTTAAATAGCCATGCTTAGAGCCAGCTCTCTTGCCTTTTGTGTCAAGTATCTGTTTGGAATAGTTAAAAACTGATTCTGCATGCTCCTTTCCTCTGGGGGTAATTTATTGCTGCTCATAAGTCGAGCGTGAGACAGGCATGAAATTTAAGAAAAGCGTATTACAGTACTGACTGATTGCCCATGCAGGAAGACAGTGTGCTCTAAACAAGCTGTAAAAAATAAAAACACCCACATCCTGAACTTTTACATAGCCTATTTAATAGCCTATTATTATAGGCTATAATAGTAGGCACCCTTTTTCTGAAGGAGAGGGCAAAGTCACACCAAGTAAATGTTGAACCAATCCACTTTTCCTCTAAATAATAAAGTTTGATCCCTTGTTTCGAATTCATATATTTATATATAGCCTTTCCAAGAAAATTTCTCTAAGCAAGCCCTTCATCTGCACTCAAAGGGCAACTAATAACAGGCTTAGATCTTATTCATTTCAAATTACTTAGAAATTACAAGTCGCCTCACTTTTGAAAGGCTGCTGTGTAACTACACTAACAATAGCTAAAAACTGACAAATAGATTTTGTGCATATATTCAGTCATAGTTTGAGTCTTTATGTATTTCAGCTATTTTATTTCCAGCATAATGTCCACACCTCTCACAGTACTATTTTCAACTTGCCCAGTACCATTTTGTCATTTGTTTACCTTCTTAAGAAAGATGGGATGCTTTTAATTCAGAAAAAGTATACATTTCAAGTAACTTCAGTTACTTATTTGGTACAAAATTTCATAAGGAAATCCTGTTACATTCACAGCTTGAGTAGCAGTCTTGGAAAAAGCATTCTAGCCTCATCACGAGGCTTTTCCAATATTAGGAAAAAAGAATACATTAAATGAAATGTGATAGATGACCTCCAAATGAGCTGCTATGTAGCTATGCTATACAGCCTCTAAACACTAATGAAGTGATTATGAATTTACCACAATCCAATTTTGTGCATCCACTTCGCATCTGAAGACAGGTGTGATTAAAGAGATTAAATTCTACCTTTAAACAGCCAACACTAAACTGAGCACTGCTAAAAAAAAAAAAAAAAAAAAAAAAATCAAGCTGTATCAAGTACTCCATAATTCTTTACCATGGAGACTGGGACACAAGTCCTACAAAAATAAAGTTTGGCTGGCACCAACTTAATGCTTTTAAACATACTAACATCCACATCACCATATCAAGTAAAGCTGAGAGCTTCAGTCAACTCAGCACTTTTCAGAATGAATAAAGCATATTAAATAAAGATACTGATTTGGTTGCTGCGCAAACAAGGCCAACTGTTATTACTGAAATACCTACTTGAGTTTTCTGTTTTTTCCAGTGGATGAGCTATGCACAAAATACTAAAGCTCTCTTCTTTTTCATTGTAAAATGTTTCCTCAAAAAGAACAGGTACCGAGAGATGATAGTTAAAACCGGTTCCTAAGATGACAAGATTTCCTTGTATGAAGATCTCCTGAAAAAAAGAAAAGTGGAAAAATTCTAAAAAGCACAATTACCCTGACTTCTGCATTGCATAGTTATATCTCCAGGGAAAAAAGAGAATCTTACAACATGGAAAAGTCATAGACCCCAGACTTTTCATATTCTAATGCTGTGTAGGCTGAAACAGGGATTCCTGAAGTTTATGACAGCTAGCTGAATCTTGCTTGTACTCACTTTCCTTACAAGCCCCCCACTAAAGAAATTTTGGAGAATATCTGAAACCAAGTAATATCTGCAGATTTTCAAGCACTTTTAGCAAAAGGGAACTGAAAAAAAAAAAAGCAACTTATTTGTTGTCTAGAGTTCAGCTTAGTAAGATACCATCCATCTTGGACATATTTCTCTTGCTCAGCTTTTATCTCCTAAAGAATTCCAGTGTGAACACCTATAGTAGGAATACCTAAATAACTGCCTGCAAATAAGTATAAAATCTCAGACTGTATTGCAAAAATGGCAAGCAGAAAAGAAAAAAAATTCGTATTAAACCTATGCAGCGTTAGCATTGGTTATAATGGCTTTGCATTAGTTTCTAAATCAGGTGTCAGATACTACTCAGTATTATCTTAATTGTCTTAAACCTTGGTGAACTTGCATCTGCATACAATACAGGCAGCATGAAACCTAAAGATGCAGTTAACTAAGTGAAAGTGGCCTTTACTCCAGGCAAGATTCCTAACAACCAAAAATGCAGAGAACCCATTTACACAGTCAAAAATTCCATAACTAAAAAACACAGATAAGCTTGACAGTTGCTTCACTGAAGTAGTAAACTGAAAATCAGAGTCAGAGTCATTTAAATAAGACAACTATTTGAGTCCATACCAAAACAGTTGTCACTAGAAAGCAACATATCCCAGAGAACATTGTCTTAGATGAGTGACATTTTGCCAGTTAGCACTCTTTGCTAGCTCCTGTAACCATTAGTTCAGTTAGTTACTGACTGCAGTGAGTCATTTACCAGTGTCCCCAAGATACCAAAACAGAAATACCTTTCCATTTAAGGTCTCAAAATTTTCTTCTAGTGGCTTCAGTACATAAGATTCAAACTGGCAGTTGGAAAGACAGTTGCTTGAAAGGCTTCCTTTGCACGGAACTAATACCTAAAATAGAGTTAGATCACAATTTGGAGATAAATACAATAAATTACCAGTTAAATTCTGATTGCTTTTGCCTTTCATACTACAATAGATTGGCAGATAAAGACAAATTCTTGACTAGTAAGCAAGATTCATTTTAACATCTGTTTACACAATGCTAATCTAATTTTCAATTTGTTCTGATGTCAAGAAGCTCAAACTCCTACTGTCAATCCAAAAGGAATCTTGAGTTTCTTCTTTTAATTAAGTTATTCTCCATTTGGACTGTACTTTCTCAGAGTAATTTCAGTCATTTGGAGTAAAGCAGTGAATGAGCACTTTCAAGTTACAGTAAATTACTATTCAATGAGGAAAAATTATGAACAAAGTGTGAGATCTCATTCCTTTAAATATCAGAAACTCTATACACACTGAGAAGAAATACATTTCATTGTCAAGAAATAGCATCTTCAAATTGCTTCTGCTCTTAAAATGACATCCTTCCTTCTCCAGAAGCAGCAATACAACTCAATACGAATACTCTTGTCCTGGAAATGTAGAGTTGTTCCATTAACAGCTCCAGAACCACCAGTATAAGAGGTCAGACTTAAGAACAGAAAGAAAATTTTAAATGTTAATGGCACACCTGGTTCTGCAAATTTTTGACAGATTTGTCTTCACAAGCAGTGTTCAACTGCTCATTGATTCTCCAGTAATCCTCTGAAGCTATACAAATATTTACTAAACTTGAATATACAGGTATTTCTTTAAAGATACACTTTTAATTCCACGTAAGATCACTGAGATAATCATACATATCAGAAGCCAGCAAGTTCATGCAAGCCTGCAGTACAGTTAATGCAAAGAATTAAGGATAAGTTTTAGCTAAGGATGTCAATGATATTAGGTGTTAAAATACAGATAGGACTAGCAAAAATGCTAAAATCTGTTCACTAATCATATTACTATCTTAAGTAATAAGTGATGGAAAGAGCGCTGTCCAATTAAAGCTTAATTTTATAATCTGATAAAATAAGCTGAGTGTAATGGAATCTCCACACACTTAATTTTAGATCAATGCTTACTGCAGGATACTCAGATTGGAAGTTTTAAAGAATTGCAGTTTTTTATTCCAACTCATTTTAATGTGTTTGATTTGCTATATAAAATTGTCAGAAATAAGTGATTGGCTGTCCATCAGGGATTTCAAGAAGTCAATCCTAATTTAAATCACAAATGCAAGAATATACAACTAGTTCATATCAAAGACAGTAAGTTTCCTGTGAAGGTTAGAAGTTATCACTTCCATCTGTTATTACTGTGCAGTTACCAAGAGATCCACGTTTATAGATAAAATGTTTTGCAGGCTTGTACTGACCTTCATGACTCTTAGGAAGCCTGGAATTTAAATAAAAAATTTGCTGCTATTTAATAAGTTATTTTAGAATACACTTATTCATACTTACAATACCATGAAGTTCTGCAACTTTGCTGCAGAGATCAGGACGTCGCTTCTGAATAGCCAAATAAAAGGGATTTTTCAAAAGGTCTTCATCATACATAGCCATATGGACTTCAGATACCCAAAGGAGATTTTCTAGAAAACATATGGAGAATGGTTAAAGCATAGTATATGGTATCTGTGAATGTATAATATTGCAAAATACCACAGGGGCAAAAAGAAAAAGTAGCTTCAGGTCTCTGATGTGAGCTGTCAATGTCATGCTTAATTAACAAGAAATTAAGCGTAGTCACTCAAAAGTTACTCAGAAAGAGCTATGTCCAAACAAAACAACACATTTCCTGTTACACATGTATCCTCATAAGGTCTCCTTTGCCCTTTAAGTGCATGATCTGCTGGGAAAAAACTTAATGGAGGCAGATAGATATTAAGATCTACATTATAACCATTCTAATACACAAGCTAAGGTCTAACACAAACCAGAAGATGGGAATTAAAAGCTTCTTCACAGCAGATTCTACAACACTTTGGGACATTGATGCTTTCACAGTAAGCTTAGGTAAGTGACAATTACTGACATACATATCAGTGAGACACTCAGTGTAATAGGAATCCTTGTGAAATGTAATCCCCAACTTTCCAGGGAAAGTTTTAGGAAAGGTACAAGAAGCAGGTATATATAACCAAGTCGTAATTAAAAAGACACCAATGAAATCCAATATTTGTGGTAACCTCTACTTCCATAGAAAAGGTGTCAATCATCTGAAGTCAGACTGACAACATCTGGCAAACAGCAAGCAGAAAAGTTAGCAGAGACAGAAATCCAACTACTGGTCACTGGAGAGTTATCACAAGGTGCGTCACGGAGAAAAGAGGATTTCCAGAGGCACTAAACCCTCAGTTTAAAAGGCCTCTGTACTTTTAATTCTCTAGACACAAGGACATGAAAAACCCTAATAGGACCCTTCTAGAATAACTTCAGCATTTTTTTTTTATTCAGAAGAATAAAGTTTAACAATTGTACAAGGGCTTAATTAAGCAGACTGTCTTATATCTTTTCCCCACACCCAGATTCCCCAAGAAAACAAGAAATGTAAGTCACATGATTTCCTCCTGCAACTTCAGCTATATATACCAGAAAAAGGTAAGAGCAGCAATAGCAGTTCAATTTGAACCAAGCCATCCTTACACAATTAGCATTTCCAGGTTGGAATGCCCATGCTGGATGGGGCGCTGGGCAGCCTGGCCTAGTTTAAGATATGGAGGTTGGTATCCTATCTTTTATTTAATACATTACTTGCTCAATGTGAGCTTCTGATGCTTATTATGTAGTACTTGAAATACTGAACAACAGTAGTGCTGTACTGGTGCCACAAGCATGTCCTTCTTCACAGATTGAGAAAGAGACATGAAACCACTGTGTTACAGTATAATAGGATGGAAAAATACATTCCCAATTTGCACAGATTTTTAAACAGTCCTTTAGTTTCAGCTATGCTGTTAAGTGATCTATTGTCTGTTACCTGATCTATGTACTGTCTGGTCCTTCCTTATAATTAGGCACAAGGAGAACTCAACACAAGCACAATCAATTAAGCCTGAAAGTCATTCCCACTATGAAGTTATCAGCAGTTTCTTGCAGCCCGGATTACCTCAGCATGAGCCACCAAAGACAACTGAGGCAGTGGCAGGTAACTGTCTCCAGCAGTTTTTTCTCATGAAGCTCCAGATGAAACAGTTCATCCACTTTCCAAAAGGATAAAAACAATATCTTTTATGAAAGGACATCAATTTGGCTGTGCCAGCATTAAGACAGGACTTAGCAAGCAGGACTAATTACCTATTAACTGCCTATGAACAACCAGCTAAGCAATAATTCCAGTAAAATCTTAAATGACTTAGAGCTCACAGTTCAAACATGATTCAACATCAACTTATTATATAGAAAGCAAATGTCATAGAGGGCTGTATGAACACATGCAGCAAGCAAAATCATCAACCATGGCAAAGCTTATTTTGGAGTCCTATATTCCTTTTTGGGTGCTACACTTCAGGGAAGATGAAATTGACTGAAGAATCTTAAGTGAGAAAGGCAGAAAAGGAAGATGTAGAACACAGTGCAGTGATACTGGTTTAGGTAAAGAAACCGCATGAGATAAGTAAGAAAATCCCCCAGACGTACTAAAGTCTCAGCAAGGGCATTTTGTTCCACATCTGTAGAAGAAGAAACAGGCCTCAACTTAGGTAAAGAGAGTCAGGTTACAGAACAGGAACAACTTTAAAAAAAAAAAGATAAACACATGTTTTAGATCACTTGTCAAAGCTATCAAGTCTCCAGTATTGTAAATCTTTAAGAACCTGTTAGACAAACCTCTACTAGAAGTGATACAGATCCAGCCTTCTAGCCTCTCTAGAAGATACGATCTCTCAAGATACTTTCCAAAACAAGCTTCTGCTGAAGTAGATGGCCCACCAAAGCATCTTCATCTGCCTTTTCATTTGTGAATTCATGTTCACTATCCAGTCAATTGATAGATGAGAATGTTGTGACTGTCTACGCAGTACGTAAGAAAGTATTAGGATGCCAGATGCTAGGCAGTGGGGAGACGAGCCAAGAGTACATTGACACAAGAAGGCAACTAAGCATCAGACTGCAGAGACAAAAATGCAGTGCACTTGCTATTAATAATTACTAATAAATAAATAATTACTAATAATAATTGCTATATTGCCCATTTTTCGGCTTAATGAATCTAAGTCCAAAGGATTCTTTCCTATAGTAGAAAAGGGAAGGAAGAACACGTTCCACAGACCTCCTTTCTCCAGAAACCTGAATCTCATCAAAGAAGTGAGAAGCTTTGCCTAATAGGAAATTAACAATATTTAATACCCTAGCAAACCAGATAGAAGGGATGTATTGGAGGGGAAAGCCCCCTAGAAAACCTTAGCTTATGAAATTTGCTGTTTGACTGATGCAGCTCTTAAGTCATTGCCTGCATGTAAAAAAAAAAAAAAAAAATCAGGGTACTGTAAGAACTGTTTCAGTTAACAGATCGACCCACTAAGTTTGAAACGACAATCTTCAGATCTGGTTCGTGAGTTACCACATAGAGCCAGGCATTTTGTTTACTACAGAACTACTGACTGCGGCAGTAACTCATGCTTAAGAGCTCAAAAAAAGAAGTGACAAGAATCTGCATTAATTCTAGCATTTTAGCTACTGTAGTACAACTAAGATGCTGTCAACATGCTAAAGCCCTAATAAGGAAGCTTCAACTTTTAGTTCACAAAAGAGTTTGCCAGCCACCTTGAGCAGAAGCAGACTGAAGACCCTAATCTCCCAGCTGGGCACATCAAGCTGCAACCAAGTCCCTGCACAGCAGGAAGTAGCAACCAGTAGTCAAATGAGTACTATTTTGAGAATGGATTCTCAATTTCCTTCTCTTTTCTCACACCTTTCTCTCAGCCCCTCATCTGCACACTGCTCCATTAGTGGATGGCTACCATATCTGATTAATGTGTGGGTATGCAAAAGAAAGAATGAAGTGTTCATTAAATTAACTGAAGCAGTTAATCAACTACATTTGCCCAGACAGAAATGGGGATGTATTGGCCATGCAGTATTAGTAACTACAACAAAGCCAAGTCCTTCACACTACACTTCTACAGATCAACTCTAAGGAAACTGAAGAATACATTAAAGATCCCCCAAATTTTGTCTCAAGCATTTTTGAGATAAGTCGATTTCTTTCCATCTCAAAAGTTAAGTGCATCTGAACACAACAGCTAATGCACTGCAGTAATTCTAAGAATGCATTAGAATATTCCATTGAGAATTTGTTGGCAGAACACAACATCCAATTTTAATCTAATGGAACTGAAGGGGCAGGTGGTGGAATTATTCCTCTAGTTGCACCTCAGACAGCTTTAGATTTACTAACATGACACAAGCAGGAAAAAGCACAAAGTCATATAAGCATTGAACAGTTCTGGTAACATATAACTGAAAGCCCATTAAAAATTTTCATAAGCCATATTCACTAAGTTTATTAAATTCTATCATGCTAAGCTGTAAAGCAATACGTAAGTACTACTTTCAAAATGTTTAAATGGAATCACTTAGCTGCGTGGCTTCACGCCTGTAAACATAGAAATAGCTCTGATTGCTGGAAGAACAGAAGCCAGCTCATCAGAGAATCCAATAAGCATTTTGTTACCCTGTACAAAAAAACCCACCAACATAATCATACCCTTAGAACAGCCAAGTCCTTTGTAGATTAAGGACAGAGTGATAGTTCTAATGACACATCTTGCACCAGGAACAGCTGAAGTGAAAAGCCATGCAATGGAATCCAAGCACGTCACTGTTTTCCAAAAGAGTGGGAACCAAGTCCTATGACCTTTGGTACTGAAAGCAATAAGCAGGACTTAGCTATGAAAGTTTTTGGCATCAGGTTTTCCTTTAGAGATAGTGAAACCCAGTGCTTTTCACAGACCTATTCATTTGCAGCTCTTTTTAAGGAACATTTTGAAATAGTCATTAAAATAGATGCCACTGCTTTTACTTGACAGCTACATTATGTCCCCATTCTAAAAATTTTTATTCAGTTCTGAAGTACACCTGCTGAATATCCCATTTTAACACTGAAGACCTAATGAGACATACTACAGAGAAAATGCCTTTCATAATAGCACAAAGGATTTTGTATGGAAATACTTCATATTCCGTGGTGAAGAGCACAAGACTGACTTGTTCACACATTGACATCAATTTCATCTCTGCTTGCAGACTCTTGTACAACATTCACAACTCCAGCTTAGTAAACCAATAACTAGAATATCACTTGCTGAAAAGCTCACAAGAATGACAGAAGTCAGAGCAAGCAGTAACTTATTACTCAGCTACAAGTTGTTCATCTCAGAACAGCTAAACATTACACTGAGACATTCCTGATCAAATTCTTAAGTGTATTTATCACACTAGTGAACTGTAGAGCTATGCAGAAAGAAACCTGGATGAAACAATTGTTCCCTAGTTCCAAGTGATTTTTCAAACACAGTGGGATCCCCTTCACCACTACTACTCCCCTTTTCCTCCCCTCCTCCCCCCCAAAAAAAAACTTTCAGAGCACCACTTGTTAGGAGTACAGCTGAATCTGAGCATATCTTAAAGCACTCTGCAAACACAAATTTAACAGTGGGAATTAACTAGACTCAGTCCAAATAAAACTAGTTACCACTGTAACTACAGTTTTATTTGCAGTATTACTCCTCATATTGAGGCTACTTGAGGCTAAAAGTCACAGTTTGAACTTGAGACCTCAAATCAACATTTTCATCATGAAGCAAAAACACCTTCTCTGTTTCTGGGCACACAGAAAAACTCCCACCCCTAATGAGCACTGAACATCTGATGAACTATGGCTCCAAGACATGTTCCAGTGTACCCTGCTCACCACAAGGGACAGATAAAAAGGAAACTATTTCTACCTTTTACATTCAGCTGCAGCTTATAGTGATTTCAGTGATTTTAGTGGGTATATCAGAATATCACCTCTGAATTATCAGAGTATTGAGTAGTGAATCTGCATCAGTCAGCTCAAGGCTTCCTAGAAACCAGAGGAAAACTAAGTTATATCATCCCAGAATGAGAGCCTGACAGTGATGCAGCAGGTTCTGGGAAGGAGAGGTCAATGCCATTCCAGGAAGATGCTCCTTTTTCAACAGCATCTCCCCTGCAGTCACATTTTTTCAGGTGAAGGGTACAGAGCTCAGATTTGTGTGTGCAGTGTTTAGTTTTTTGTTTGTTTGGGTTTTTGGGGGTGGAGGGGCATCTCTGCACATCTCTCTCAACACAGATCCCACTTCTCTATTTAGGGTCAGACAACTGTCTCTCATCACTTCTCTCAGCATCATGCTGTGCCCTAGGGCATTGCACAGTGCCTGACAGGAGCAGGCAGTGCCACATAGGTGCGTTCCGCTCATTCCTCACACTGCTTTCCATGATGAGCCCCCCAAAAAACTCTAAACCAGAGCTCATTCTTAAAAAGAATGTTCAACCTTTCTAATTTAAGTGCATTCATATTATAGCTTGATGCCAAAACATTTGCATTTCTCTCAGATTTGAGACCAAAGTACATAGCGGCCTGACTCCCACCAGCCACCTATTTCATCCTTCTGATCAGCACTCTATGAGCAGATCACCCTCCCACAGGATGCTGTCTGCTCTCACCCAGTCACCTCCCCTGACTTCAGAGATCAGCTCTCTTGGCATTAGCCAGGTACTTAGAACAAGCTGCAATCCTAACAGCCCAAGAGAGTATGGATTCCCAACCCTTGAAGGTTTAATAATATACTGAGTAGCTGCAAATTCCTCACCTGTGTTTGTTCTCTAGCTTACCATTACTAAGACTGCACTCAAGTCTCAAATTGGAAATCCTGAGCAAGACACAAGCAAATGTGAAGGAAGAGTGCAGAAAAGGCTCATCAGTAGAACTACAAAGATTAAAAAGAACATATTTAGAGAACAAACATTAACAGAATAGACAGAGTCCTCACCATCTGCTCAATGCATTTATACAAGGTCATCTCTGCAGGCCTGCAGAGGTATCAGCATGAATTCACAGGCAACTGACCACACAAAAACACACCAAAACTAAGGTGCTGAAGTACAAGGATAAACAGAGTTTTCTTAAGCCAATTATGGTGATCCTTCACTCACAGAGACAAAGCAGTTGTAGAACTCCTCAGCTGATGCATCGGGCCCAAACATTAAAATGGAGGCATAAACACTGCATCCCAACTACAGAGTCACAGACCACTCATGTTCATAGCAGACCACATCCATTTTCTGCATATCTCAGTAGGAAAACCAGGTTGCTGCAGGCCAACACTAGCTTTATCTCATTGATGCTAAGAGCTTTAACATCTACCCATTACTAGATTATCTAGTTATGGGAAACACTGCTGAATTACACTAGATAACCCTTTTGAGGAGCAGAGAGGAAGGAAGGCAGGAGCAGTTGCACAGGTGAAGTTCTTCCAAGTAGCACAGCAAGCAATTATAAGCACTACTGGCCTTTAATACCACATTGGGCACCATACACTGGCCCAAGGTAACTGAAAGCCACGCAACAGCAAGTCCACAATAAACTTATCAGACTGATGTTCCTCCATGATAGAAATCACAGAATGGCCTGGGTTGGAAGGGACCTCAAGGATCAGTGAATCTCCAACCCCCCTGCCACATGCAGGGCCACCAACCTCCCCATTTAATATTACACCAGGCTGCCCAGGGCCCCATCCAATCTGGCTTTGAACACCTCCAGAGACAGGGCACCCACAACCTCTCTGGGCAGCTGTTCCAGCACCTCACCACTCTCTCTGTAAAGAACTTCCCCTTGACATCCAACTTAAATCTTCCCTCTCTCAACTTAAAAACATTTCCTCTTGTCCTGCTGTTATCTATCCTTTCAAAGAGTTGATTCTCCTCTTGTTTATAGGCTCCCTTTAGGTACTGAAAGGCTGCAACGAGGTCACCCCACAGCCTTCTTTTTCTCCAGGCTGAACAAGCCCAGCTCCTTCAGCCTGTCTTTGTAGGGGAGGTGCTCCAGCCCCCTGATCATCTTCATGGCAATGATGTGGAAATGAAAATTCTCACTTTGGATCAACATTTCAAGACACTTTACAACAAAATGCTTCATAAAACACAAGCCAGGAGTTATCTGAACAAAGCTGCACTGTGTTATCAGACAATCAACCAGTTTTGTTCACACTGCATCCAATCCTTATGTTCTGTCCTCATCTAAGTGGATTTCAACCATCTCAGGTCACAGCATTCAGATGCCTGAACTCAGTGTATGAGCTCATCCCAGAGGCAAAGCCACGAGGCAAGATTTACCAACCATTCAAACAAAACAGATTTGTATTTACCTAAAATACCACTTAAGTCTATTAAAATGATACAAGACTTAATAAGCACTAATGCTCAAGAAGCAGCAGAGTTTCTTGCAGTTTTTAAGAGTACTGCAACATGAAGAACACTATCATAAACACCTGTTGGAAGTAAGCCTTCCTACAGAACTAGCAAATACATTTCTGCTTGCACTCATTATGCTGCTTCCTAACTCCCTTCTAATTTCAGAGTTTAGCTTTTTTTGTGAAACTCTGGACAAAGCTTCAACTAGTCAGCATCTTCTTTGAAAGTGTTATTATGACTTGGATTTAACAGCATCATGTCTGATAAGCTACAACTAAATTTTAAGAGTTTTCAGAATCTACCTGAATAGGATAATTGCACACAACTGAACTTAATTAGAGTTATTCTGTAGAACAATCTTTCTTCACACATGACATATCTAGAGAAGTTTTTAGGCATTACCTGACACAGATTGTAACTACTGCCGCCTTCAGACTTATGCAGTCACATGCTCCTAAACCAACATCTCTTCCCCTCCTCAGCTACATCTGGATTTCAAAGAAATTGAGTTCCAGGATTCTGGCATGCCACATGGAATGGCAGCCTCAGTAAGATGCAGCAATGCAGCTCCTGCCCACATACACATGGATGTGTAACTTAGTTAGGATTAAGCTTAAGTCAGACAGGACTCCAGATTGAAACCTAGAGCTAATCCTTCTACCACATGACAATAGTTAAGCAGTTACAAAACTTCACATACAAGGTCAAAAGCATCTTGTGCTTCTTCATTCCAGCAGGGAACAGACACTGATTCACCGCACCTTGCCTACCACTGGCAGAGAGCTACCCAGTAGCTCCACAGTGACCCCACAGCCTGCTGCAGGACTTGGCAGCTGGTTTCTTCCACAGGTGCACAGGGGTGCAGCAGTAGCCACACAAGACTTGTGGCCTGGTCCAACAGAAAGGCAGAACAAAAAGCAGTCGGGGAGCAGAGGACCAAACTCCCCATGCAACCAAATCATAGAAGAGGAACACAGCCTCAACATACCCCCCCAGCGCCTGCCCTGCCCAGAGCCTTATCTTGCCTGTGGCACACACTGCTGCCACAGTAAGGAAGGGGGGCCACGATCCCCCTCTTGGAGGATGCTTTCACTTCTCATAAATTACTGTAGCAACATCAAACCATACGGTTGTCCAGGAGCATTAAGGCATATATAGCTGTGTGTGCCACGACAAGCAAGTTCTCCAGAAGTCTGCCAAGGTGAAACATGTGTTAACAGACAGCACAACACAGCCCAGCCTGCCACGCAGCGCTCAGCGTCAGTGTTATCTGCTCTTCTGGAAGACACAGGCATGTGTACAAACACAGCCTACAGCTCATGACTGACCACACCATATTTCAGAACGTACACAAGGGCAGCCACTAGAGAATCATTTTTTATAGTAAAAAGCTTGTGTTTGTACCTTCTGATGCGTGATTACTTGATTTCAACTACCCTTAGACATTCTGGGCCCCATACCCACACTTCCTAGGGGCCTTCTTAAATAATCCACAGAAAAGAAGTAAAAAGATACAAATTCTTGCCCCCGAGAAACAAACTGAAGCATCTGTGACGCCGATATACAGAAAGCACGCACAGAGCCAGGTAGGAACCGGAGTGCACTCCTGTGGTATAAATAATGCACGCACCGGGGTGAGAAAAAGTTCAGCAGTGCATTAAGCACTCCCGACGCCGTGCAGCGTGGGCAGCGGGTCTACCGCAGGTGGCAGCGGGACCACGGGCACCAGCAGCCCCGCGCCACGGGCAGGACGCCGCCAGAGCCGGAGCCGCCGTCGCGGCGGGGAGCACAGCGCCGCAACCCCAGCAGGGCCGCCCCAAGGCCCCGCCGGCTCCGCGCCAGCCCCAGCCCGGGAGCAGGCCGCGGCCGAGGCCGGCACCTCCCCTCTCGCGGCGCGGCTCGCAGGCCGCGACACAGCCGTTCTGGCTGAGGAGGGGACGGGAGCGCACCGGCGGGACCGGCCCCGCGGAAAGCGACCAGCGGGCTGCGGGAGGAAGAGAGGGAGAGGAGGAGTGAGAGAGCGCCCTCGCCCCGCCAACGCCGCCCCCCCCAACCGCCCCGCGCCTCGGCCGAGCCCTACCGGGAACCAGGGCGGGCCGGCGCGGCGCCGCACGAAGCCAATGGCCGGGCAGCGGCGGGAAGCGAACGAGGAAGCGGGCGGCCGCCGGGGGTCGGAGCCTGCAGGGGCGGAGCCTGCGAGGGCTTATAGGGCCGGCCCGGGCCGCGCCCGGAGGCCGCGGGCGCTCCCCGCTCGGCGCCATGTGACCGCGCGGCGCCCGGCTGCGCCGGATCGGGTTCGTGCAGACAGCGGGCGGGGGGAGCCGCCGTTCTCCGGAGCCGAAGCTTTAGCTTTTGCGTTTGTTTTCGTCCCGCGTTTGGCACTCGTCAAAGTACGGCGCCCGATCGGCGGACGCCCGGCGCTCTGCGGGATGGCTCGCCTCGGTCGTGCCGCCCGCCGGCGGTAGCGGGGGAAGCGATGCTGCCCGCGCCCCGCGCGCCCGGAGCGGCCGGCGCCGCCTGAGGGGCCGCGGGGCGGGCGCGACCCGGGGCTGCCTCCCGCCATGCGTGCTGGTAGCGGCTGCGCTGGGCAGCTCCTCGCTCCCGGGGCCGGGTAACCGCGGCGGAGGCGCCCGGACGGCGGGACCATGGTGAAGGAGGAGTGCAAGGCGCTGCTGGACGCGCTCAGCAGGGTGACCGCCTGCTACCGGCACATGGTGCTGACCATCGGCGGCACCTCGGACTCGCAGAACCTGCGCGAGGAGTTGAAGAAGACCCGGCAGAAAGCCCAGGAGCTGGCGGTGGCCAACAGGAACAAGCTGACCACGGTGCTGAGGGACAAAACCGTGAGTAAGGAGGACAAAGCCGAGTTCGAGAGACTATGGGTGATTTTCTCCACGTGCCTAGAGATCCTGGAGATCGACATGAGGAGAGCCCTGGAGCTGGGGCACGAATTCCCGCTGAACGTCCCCAAAAAGCACCTGATCCAGACGGGCATGAGCGGGGGCACCTCCGGCGTGGCCGCCCGGGCCATGAGCGTCCAGAACATGAAGTACGAGGCTGAGCACAACATAGATGTGGTGGATCTGAAGGACCTAGAGAACGAAATCAACCAGGTAGGAGAAATGATGTACGAGATGGAAATGAAGGTCAATGTCCCCCAGTGGACAGTAGAGGCTAAGCAAGACCCTGGGGCTGAACTCAAATCCACCATCAGCGTGGGCGCTTCTTCCATTGGCATGATCTCTGTGGAGGAAAATAAATCCTTCTGCGATATCAGCAAAGTTCTGGCTGGGATTATTTTCTCCGCTGTTCTCATTATTGCTATCGTGCTGGCAGTGTGTGTGGTAAAACTCTCATAGACTGTGCTGGCACTAGAGAGCTCTCACAGGGCCGCCCAAAAGTGCTTCGTGCCACGCGTCTCTTGTCACTTGGGTGCACTGAGAATCTAAACCTAGCACTTGGAAACATAACGAAAAACTTTTGCCTCTCTAAATCCTGAAATGCACAGTTCCTTTCATGCTTTTTGAAGAAAAAGATGCAAATCAGCCTGCAAACTAGGATGTGTTCATTAGCTGGACTTGTAAGGGTTAACTGTGAAGTATTGAGGGTATTATCACTACTGGCTATAAGGGCGATTTGTCTGCTATTAATAGATCATCACTCTCAGAAGCCTGTATTTTTTGTTCTTGAATAGGCTCTGCAGTTTGCTGCTGCTCACTGTTTACAATGTTTCTGACTGACACAAATTTGGAGGCCAACACAGGTGTTTTGCGTGACAGTGAATAGAATAGATCGAGACTTTTTTCAGCAATACACAAGATATTATTTCAGTGGAGGAAAAAGGGAAGAATGGACACACCAACAAGAGAATGTAAATGTCTATTTCAGTAAAGGTTAATGATCAGGAAAAGGGGAGTGTGGAGGAGAACAGAGAAAACTAGCAATATTCAGCAAGTACAGTTTGTAGCTTTAGACTGGGTTGCATAGAAGCCAGCTACCAGGGTTGGCACAGCACATATTGATGGCTTTCCACATCCTGAGAGAGAAAAGGGAGAGCTGCATAGTCAGAAAAATGCTAGCAAGCCCTGTGGTTTTCTTCCACATTAACCATGATCTTGTCTCCCCCTGCAGAAAGGCTGATTCTTACCACTGGTTCAGATTCTTTCTGTAGATGCAATCTGTCTGAACTTCACAGTTAACTATGAGATGAGGAGCAGTGAATCCATCTACATCAGATGCAATAATTTTTGACAATAGTTTGGCAAACAGCAGTGATGTAATGTGAAAGCAGACCTTTCTAGTCATCCTGAAAGAGATCCTCTCTCATGTTGAAGGCAGAGACTTTGGCCTCTTGACATACAGTCAGTCACATTTCTGCAAACTCCTGAGGTCTTTGCAGAAATCCAGATAAAGCTTAAAAAAAATCTGTTTCATCTCTCATTCATTTCTGAGAAATCATTTGGGAAAGAGGAAGTCTG
This sequence comes from Phasianus colchicus, assembly GCF_987193195.1. Classification (NCBI taxonomy): domain Eukaryota; kingdom Metazoa; phylum Chordata; class Aves; order Galliformes; family Phasianidae; genus Phasianus; species Phasianus colchicus. Next base: position 10,188,620 of record NC_143448.1, read on the forward strand.
TGGTACTGGATGCATAACTGGTCCAATTGGATGCCCCACAGTTTGGGAAGATAAAAGCAAGAGCAGCAGAAAACTTTCCCAATGTTTACCTAAAAATTGCCTGTTTAAATGTAGAACTGAGGGGACATTAACTTTGCAGAGAAGCACTGTTATGTCTTATAAAAGGACCCATGTGTTAATGTTCTTTATTATGTAAGTTATGGAGATTTGTTCTGTTCATGTAAATACACACCATTCATTCAAGAATGCTTAGTACAGACATCGTAGTGCATATGAGACACTCCAGAGGGAGTGATAGAGACCCGATCACATGGGGGTTTTAATACATAATTAGTCTGCCACACCGTTTACTATGGACACATTATCAAAAGGTAATAATCAGATATGTCTGGTGAAATTACTAGAAAATAATCTTTGTTTGTTAACAAAAGTATGTTACCAACATATATGAACAGGTGATAACTTTTTGAGTTAAGGACGAAACTTTTAAGAACAGCAGCAGGTGACTTTTTAATATGTAATAAAACCGGGTTTGGGTAAAAAAAAAGTCTGTAACAAATTGAATCTAGTGAGGAAAAGGAACGCTAAGTGAAGGCTGGAATTGTGAGTTATGCACACTGATCAGTCTAGACTTGATTCACATAGGAATTAATGTATAAGACTCCACGTTCCTTTCTACGATGTTTCACTCATTCCATAGGATGTGTTTTGTGTACAAAACTTAGGTTTGTATAGATTCCCAGCAGCACTCTTAAACAGTCAAGCCTGTTTTAATTGGTGCTACTGCTTCAGTCTGTCTAGACATATATGAGGTGTAATAGCTGTGTTTTGATTTAATTGTGAAGAACTCTTTCACAATAATACTGTGTAAACACATTTATGGAAAATGCAGCAAAAGCTGCAGAATGTACTGTTCAGGATGGCCACCACTAGTCACTAAGGGTTTGTGAGTGTTTTCACTCCCTGCAGTCTCATGATACTTAGTTCACATGAAGGTGCATCAGAAGTTGGACTTTTTTCTTTGCTTCTTGAAAAAGTCATATATATATCAGATAATTTGAACTCATGTTCTGAAAACCCTAGGCATGCAAGCCAGGTTTCTGGTGGATAAAAAACATGGTAATATAACATCTACTGCATTCATTATTTTGTACTTTGTTATCCTAAATGGATGTAATGTTTAGCAACAGTTATTTGTATAGAGGGATTTTTAAGACTCATCTTCAAAAGTAAGCCACACTGAATTCATGAGCTGGAAATTTTCAGTCCATTACTTTTTTTCTTTGATTTTCAATAACACAGGACCTGAAGACTTGATAATTACGTAAGTCTTACTCCATTTGAGTGTGCACACAGTTAGTAAAGGATCGAACCTTGAAAAAATAATGTCTTTTCAAATCTTAAGACAAAGGTGACTGCAGATTTATCCACTATTAATGTGTTCATTAAAGTCTGTATTTTCTTATATATGAAATCAAAAGATGAAGTAGAATTCTAAGAGGATTGTTACAGTCTCTTCTAAATGAATAGTGTTCCTGTTATTAATCTCCTGTTAAGAAAAGCACACTTGATACAAGTGTATGCACAATGTGACAGAGTTCAGGAGCGTGAGTACGCAAATCAAAACAGTATGAAACACCACTGTCCAAAAGTATTGATGTTTCTTTTAAATTAAGAAATAAATAAATATGCTAGATTCACAGATTTTTTCCCACTGGAGTGCGAGTGAAAGGAAAATGGAAATGCTATTTTTGTAAATAAAAAAAGTCAAATTTCAAATACTCTGAATTTAGTGTGATGAGAATACAAATACTCTGCTGCTGACCATTGAATGAGAATGTCACTGTGTTTTCACTACAAATGAAGATGCTCACTGCTTAATTTGAATCTTGTTCTACTTCAGTTTTTTTGTCCTTATTCATAGGACACACATTAAATTTGCTGTATACTGAAATCTTACTGCTGACTTGAATTACATTGTTTTTGCCTGTGCATGAGTGGTATTTTCTACACTTGAATGAAACTTGTTATTGTCACTGTTTATTTAACTTAAAATAAAGTATGTTCTTAAAACTTAATGGTTGGCTTACAGCAGTGATTTAAAGCAAACAAATGAAAACTGGAATATCGATGCACATTTTCTTCTAAAGAAAAAGTTCCTATTTCAACTACAGAAATTAAGCTAACGTGCTAAGCCTTCACATTAAGTTTTCTTTAAATAAACACAGCTTTCTCATGTACCCAAAGGTGAATGATAGATAGTGGTAGATGTTTAGATACAGTGATGTATCTAAATTTATAAAGCAGGAAAATCAGGCATTTGAAAAGTCAAAAAATCTCTGCCTTAAGGATAGCAGGCATGATGTTGCTTTCAGCACTGCTTGCTGAGGACTGTTGAGTAAATACTCAACCACTGGCTTTGAAAGTTGAAATCTAGAGAACATTTTAGGTTAGACTAACAGATCCTCTTGTGTTAGGATCCAAATGCTGTCCTCATTTTTCTAGCATTTACTTTAACAAAAGATATTCACATTTGAAGGAGTATAAAATTTAGTCCTGTGGTATTGATAGCAACAATGATCAGCAGTTGTATCAAACTATTTGAATTGAGGTCTGCTAAATGCAGCAATATGTAATTTTGTTCCAGGACTCCTAGTCCATAAATGTAAGAAAATGCTAGTTTTTTAATTTGCTAACAAAATGAATGCAGAACCACAGTTAAGTGACTCTCCTCGTTTTGCAGCCCAAACATCACTTTAAACTTAACAGCATTGTGAACATGAATTAAAATCGGTTTCAAAATTCTTCAAGTAAACATGGAAGCTTTTATGGGAATGCTGTTATTTAACAACCAAGTAAACTGGCTGATACCATTAGCTTCTGGACTAAAAATTAAACACATCCTTACTGTTTACAGTCTGAAAGGATTGGTTATGTGCTTTCTTTTCCATCTTATAATACAAGGTTTGTGTTATTTATGTATATTTTCCAGAAATCTATTATATTTAAGTGCTAATGGAACTCCTACTCAACATATTTACCCTTCACAGATTTTCATTATGTAAAAAGTCATTCAGGAAGACCAGTGGATTATAGATCTCTAAGTGCTCTCTCTCAATACGATTATGTAAGTCTTCTAATGCGGGAAGAGATCTGGACAAAATAGTAGTCTACACGTGAGCAGCATTTGCTATGGTAAGCATACAGTAAAAGTAGGATTAGAGAAGACTGTCTTTCTCATAAAATTATCTGTATGTGCTGAGGGAAGGACAAGGTACTGAAAGGAGACAGATGTGTGCACATACTGTCTTCATTTTACACACACAACGTATGTTTTTTGTTAAGTAGCAAAAAACAGCATCAGGGTATTAGGCTGTGACTTCTCTGTAAGAACATAATGTCTTACATCCATCCAGAGTGACCAGGAAAATACAGCATATCTGACTGGAGCTGACTAGCCATTCTCTGATTAACTGAATACAAAATAAGAGTAAAATTATTAAAAAAAAATTTAATTAGCTGCATGTTGGTATTAATTTTACTTGAAAGAAAATTCCTTTTCTCTATGCTTCACGCTACTGAGATGAAGTGATCCCAGAAGGATGGAATCTGTCATCAGATAGCTGCCGCAGTGTTGTAATGCAGTTGGAAACGCAGCTTAATCAGCTACCACTGAATAAACCTTTAAGAAGGTGAAAAGTCACATGGCATGTAACCAACAACAGTGCTCCTCCGAATCCTCCTACACAGCCAAGCACAAATGCTACATGCTGGAAGCTGTGCACCTAGAAGCCATGTAGGCAAAAACAAATAAAATTACAGCTTCTCCGAAGTTCTGTGAAATGTGGAGGCCAGCTAGAAAAAGCAATTATGTTGTTCTGTTTTAGTCATTCTGTCAGAAAATTGACAGTGGTTTTCCCAAGAGGCAGAAACCCACTTTCCGAGCCTCTACAGTGTCATTTGTGGGTTTTCCCTTGTTGTTATTGTTTTGGTTTTGTTTTTATTTTATTTTGGTTTTGTCTGTTTTTTGATTGAATTGTATGTTTTATTTACACTGTTATTACATGACATTATTTATCATATGCTTACTGATGACATCTTCACCAAATTATAGAAACAAATCCTCTAAAAGCTAGTTCTAATTCAGTGCACAGTAATCATGGAATAAATGTACAGCATGTGTCTTTCATCTTGGAACTTATTTTAGTCAGTTTTTCACTATGTTTAAAAAAAGTCAATGAAGTATACCATCAGTCAAGTCTGTCACTTGCACACAAATGCTCAAAGAATACGTACAGTTGAACTGATCGATGTATCAGCGTTTAGGAATTTCACAGCCTAAAACATGACTTTGAAAATCATGGTGGTTTTTTTTTTTTTCATAAATACGTAAGTATTTAAAGTATTTTACACGAAACATCATACAGCTATGTGTAACTATCTTAAGAAAAAATAATTATTTAAAAATTCAAATGCAATTCCTCTGAATGATCATGAAGTAATGATATATAAATTGCATAATCTTTGGGAGTGGAAAGAATGTGAAAGATAGAAATGAGAAAAGAAGACAATATATTTAACTATTAATATAAATCTACTGAGGATTACTTCACACACCAAAAATGTACTCTTTAACTGAATCTAATATGCTGTGTGTGTAACTTTATATGTAAATACACATTTGAGGTCTGGGTCCCAGATGGAGTTGTCTGGATCATTACTCATGCACACCATCACTGTTCGTGAGAAATTACACGTGTAAAGACTGCTCATGTAATTAAAGGCTGCAGAATTAGAACCATAATTTCAGTTTGCATGAAAGATATAATCCACCATGCGTCTGTTGGAAGTAGAACATTTCCAGTTGTTAATGCTATCTGTAACCTAGTTTTCTGATTTGCTTTGATCTGTTGGAAATTATTTGGCATGAAGGTTACTATAAATTTTAATGATGCTATCATTACAAACCTGCACTGTCAAGATTTGACATTTATTCACATTTTGGACACAGTACTTGGAAAAGTGTACAGTTTATAATTTATTTTTATTTTAGTCAGTAAGTGTGCCTCTTCATTGTAATTCATGAGCTTAAACAATCTAAAAGCTTTAGAATTTGTCAGTTTGAAAGAAGACAGTTTAAAACATCCTCATTAAACTCTTCATTTTTTGATACTTGCAGTTGGAACATTTGGTTAGATATATTAGGCACCAAACCTGCATGGGGACAAAACATCTATCAGATGCAAGTTAAAGTGACTTCCAATAATCATATCCAAGTCACAGGACAGTATATAAATCAAATTAGATTGTGAAATAATGATGGACCTTACTTTTCATCCATAATTAACTTTTAAAGTGGTGTGATTCACACTGATTCACCGTTTAGCAGACATGCAATATAATTTATCCTTATTTTAGGGCTGGCTTTCCTGAATAAAAGAGTATCTCAGATTTTGCATTCTTTCTGAACTCGCTCTTAACATTATACAAAATTTTAAGTACCAATGAGAGGAACTCTGCATTTCAGCAGAATATATTGAAAAAAGAAATCATGTAATTTGGAGATGAATAAAAGAAGCGTGCTTTGTACTTAACCTAAATCTAGTTTGGCTTTAGGACATTTTCCATATTTGAGCTATCTTCAGCAACCTAAATATTGCCTTGAAAGAGGAGTTGCATGCACATCTGCAGTGCTTAGGTTTTGCCTTTCTTAGTAGGAAACTGGGAGGAAGTAAAACAATGCTTTGCATCCTAAATCTTTGTGCAAGGAGTTTCTGAGTGTCAGTCAGTTAGTCCTCAAAACCTCATATTCATCTGCTTCTGGAATCTTTGCATGAGGTGGTTCATCTCTGTCATGAAATAATATTGAACTACTTTTTCAAAGACACCACTGAGAGGAAGTTCCTTGCAGGGGGAGGTGCCTTCCATATCCCAGGACAGTCTGGTAAAATGCAGCAACAGGAGTGGAGAATAATCAATCTGTCTTAATTCGCATTTGCATTTGGCTGTCTTCGGTCCCAAAAGACTGCCGTAAGCAATGCTGTAACTACAACTATTTCTCTGCCACAATCCCTCTATTTTATATGTGCTTGAGGAAGCAGTGTGCCAGCCTAAACACACTACATTTCCACCCATGAAAGAATACCTATGAAACTAGATCTGCCAAATTTAGTACTGCGGCATAGCAGTACAGCTGAAGAAATTATCCAGGATATTCTGACTTGTTGGCACCCTACTACTGGCAACTCTTCAGACCACTCTGAGTTTAAAAAAAAAAAAAAAAAAAAGATAAGATCTTATTTAGAAGCTTAGCAATACAGTCTGCACTATTCTCTAGCAGATCTTCCTAGAAGATGTTGCAAAATAATGTTCCAGGGAACATGACTACTTTCTACTTAAAATGCCTTCATGCTATTATTATCTGACATAATGGACCTTAAATCTTTTAGATCAGCAATCATGCTTGTTGGACATTAAATCTTGGAAGACCTACATAGTTTATTAATATTTTACCACTAAAGCAGCTTTTAGACAAAGCACATTCCTAACAAGATGTATAAATAAAATAAATGCAAAGACAAACAAACATAACAAAAACTCCATGATTTGAGGTTCAAAATGTCTTCGCTTAGGAAATGGGAACAGCCATGGACTTTATATTTCCATTGCCTAAGTTGGTAATCACTGATGGGCAATAGTAGTTAAGCTAGTATGAAAAAAAGAGGCCACAAGAAGTCCTGGTTTTACATATGTATTTGGTCATGAGGAAGGGGGAGACCGAGGGCAAACGTGAGCACTGTCTGGCTGTATTGCAGCTGCTGCTCTGCCCCAGTTCTGTATAATCAGCTCAGTGGCTGACCTATTCTCTGCCGTCTGCAGCCTAGCATCGGGATGAACTTAGGATCCAGCTGTGTCTGTGCTGAATTATTTTTTTGTCAGTTGGTATATTCTGGGATCCCACTGGTTCAACTGCCTCTAAACATTTCAGTGATGGTTCACATCTCATGAGGATTAAGTACATGCTCAAATAGAAAATAAAATGCAGCGGTTGCCAGAGGCACGGGAGGGTATAGGAGTATTTGCCAAACACAAATCAGCAGCAGAATGATGATGAACAGCTTGACGTTTGTGCACGTTACACATGTATCAGTCTTACAAAATTTCTCAATCTGTTTCATCAGTTTTGTTCCGCTCAACCTCCTTACACATTCATTCTATGATTGAGGAATTTAACACAAATGTTAAGTGATCAAAATGAATTTTTTCTGAAAATGAAATTATTCTTCAAAGGACTTTCAAAGATTTGCTATCTTGCCTGAGCACACATATATATGTGTATACATGTTTCAGTTGTCAGGATACTCCAGAGCCTCCAAAACAAACAAACAAAAAAGCTCTCTAATAAAAGATTAGCTAAAATCCTACAAGGCCCTGCTCTTCAAAGGCTAATAGAAAAGAACATTCAGGCAACTCGAGGTGTGGAATGTTTAACTGAAGAACTAACACGGTTTTTGTCACGCCCTAACGTGAAACACAGATATGGGGATTACCCCGAGGCCAGCCGCGGTCACTAGCAGTGCTCCGATTACAAATCGGAGCCCTCGGTTCCTGACCCTGCGCTGATTCCCGGGGCTTCAACCGCTGTCCCTTCAGCACCACTCGAACAGATCGCGGCCTCGAGGCAACTCGACACATTTCTTGTCCTGTTGCAAACACACTCGGTGCTGCAGAAACTCAGGAAGTGCAAATTGCCTCTTTTTTGTTGTTATTTATTTTTTTTACTTTTTCAAGTGAAGTGACAGCGATCTCCTCGCTTCTCTCGGCCATTTGCCATGTGCCTGCAAATCCTCTGCGTTTCATTAAACCTTGCAGTGCACGGACACTAATCACGGGATTATGACCGATCAGGACTGAGGACTGGGGCCGCTGGCGGCTAGCTGACAGGCTCTGTCACGCGAGCTGCCATTCCATCCCCTCAACCTCCGCTATTAGGGGCGCGCACGGCGCTCCCGCCCGCGCCTGCAGTGGTTCCTCCGGGACCACAGGCGGCGGTGCTGCACGAGCGACCGCGGACCGCGATTGCGGCCGCCGCCTCCCGTCTGCCCAAGATGAACCCGCGGCTGCGGCACTGGAGGGAAGCGGCTTCGGTGCTGCTGGCGGCGGGCAAGCCGGAGCGGCGATCGCTGTCTCCGCTCGGGCCCTGTGACTACGAGGTGCTGTTTTTGCAGCGGAGTTCCCGCAGCGGCTTCATGCCCAGCGCGCACGTTTTCCCGGGCGGCCTGGTGGAGGCGGCGGACTTCTCGGCCGAGTGGCTGCGGCTGCTGCCCGCTTCGCCGCGCTGCGGGCTGGGCGCCGTCCGGCCGCCGCCTCCGGGCAGCAGCCGCGCACCGCTCTTCGCCACCGACCGACAGCAGCTGGGCTCGCCGCTGCCGGGGGAGGTCGCCTTCCGAATCTGCGCTATCCGGGAGACCTTCGAGGAGGCGGGAATACTCTTACTGGCTCCGGGCGGCGGGCCGCGGGAGGGAAACGGCCCGGCCCCGTCGCTGCCCGCCGAGCAATCGCTCTCCGCCGCGGAGCTGGGCGAGTGGCGGCGCCGGGTGCAGGAGGACCCCGCCTGCTTCCTGCAGCTCTGCCGGCACCTCGGCCGCGTCCCCAACATCTGGGCGCTGCGGGAGTGGAGCAACTGGCTCACCCCGGTGGGCAGGGCCGGCCGCGGCGGGCGGCGCTACGACACCGCCTTCTACCTGTGCTGTCTGGAGACGCGGCCGCTGCACACCTCGCAGGACGACCAGGAGATCACGGCCTTCCTGGTAAGGGCAGCGGGAAGCGCCCGCGCCGCGCTACGCTCCGCGTTTCACCTTGCGGCCACGCGGGCGGCGGCACGAGGAGCTGACCGGAGGGCCTCCCCGCCTCTCCCCCAAGGGTACGGGCGCTGCCGGCCGGGGAGGTGAGCGGGCGGCCGGCCGGCCGAAGAAATGAGCTCGCCAGCTTCCTGCCTTAAGGGGTGAGAAGGAGCGAATCTGCCTCCTCTATATGGTATAGAAATGTAAAAGCAGCTGAGATCCTATTTTTATTTACTGCTATAACGTTTTGCTAATAGTGGCAGAATTGTACAGCAGATGCTGATGTACACATTTGTGTTATCGAATTCACCATATTAGACAAAACAAGACAAGTAGGTTCTACTTGCAGAACAACACCATATTTATTTACTATGAGTAGCGGAATATTCGTGCGCTACAGCATGGATTCAGTTTTTGTCAGAGCACACTTTTAGTCTTGAACCCAGACTTAGTTTCCAAATTTTGTGTGCCTGCATTTAAAGTTCAAAATTA